>NC_080541.1:71654808-71977308 GCF_028640845.1 Ahaetulla prasina | reverse complement strand
TTCATAGGATCCTTACAAAAACATCAGCCTCTACACATCTACCTTTTGGTCAAATAAAGACAATTTTCTGGCACTGTAGCAATAAGCTGGCTACCCCAAATAACAAATTGGGCATCCTTACCAGTCCTTCCCCATTGGGGAAGGCTGCTTGACAGAAAAGAGGAGCTCTCTTTGTTGAGTAAGTTCCTATTACATACAATGAAGGTAGATTCTTCAAGGGGTATGAGCCCTTTGTGTGCTAGCAAAATCTCTGTTTCAGAATCTGTCTATGACACTGCCAGCTATTCCTTCATCTGAATGGGTCAGTCTTTTGGGATAACATTTATATTGATCTCAGATGGAATTGGGGCTGGCTTTTATAAGGAGTAGCTCTTTTCATACAGCCCACTCATCCACATTTGAAATAGTGTCTTCTCTCATAGTTGGCCATCTAGTGGGTATAACTTCTGGCTGCTTGTTTTGGCAGGGATGTGTTTGTGCTTTAGGTCTACCTTGTTTGGTTAGTGTTAGAAGAGCAACAAAGATGATTAGGGGACTGGAGGCTAAAACATATAAAGAATGGTTGCCCGAATTGGGTATGTCTAGTTTAATGAAAAGAAGGACTAGGGATGACATGATAGCAGTGTTCCAATATCTAAGAGGCTGCCATAAGGAAGAGGGGGGTCAACCTATTCTCCAAAGCACCTGAAAGCAGACAAGAAGCAATGGATGGAATCAAGGAGAGAAGCAATCTAGAACTAAGGAGGAATTTCCTGACGGTTAGAACAATTAATTAGTGGAATGACTTGCCTCCAGAAGTTGTGGGTGCTCCAACACTGGAAGTTTTTAAAAAGAGATTGGACAACCATTTGTCTGAAATGGTATAAGGTTTCCTGCCTGAGAAGGAGGCTAGACTATAAGACCTCCAAAGTCCCTTCCAACTCTGTTATTCTGTCTGTTCTTCCAGATATGCCAATCTTGGGGCATCTCTGAGATGGCTTAAACTCAAACCAGTCATTTAGACTTAACATGACATCTTTTTTAGTTTCGGCAAACCTTTTTGTTTGGGAACTCCTGGGAACTTGGCTGGAAAATATCGATTGCAGGAGGTACAATAATTGGATTGAAATCCAAATATCTTTGCTTGTGTTAATTTCATCCCTCCCTCTTCTAAAACTTCACACATATGTTGCACCTAGTGAGTAAATATCTGGAATATGTCATATGTCTTTTCCTCCAGAGTTTCCTCCAACTTCTGATGGAGGTTTTCCAGTGAAAGTCCAACCTAGATTTCATCTTGCCTCCAAACAATTTATAATTCTTAATTCCACTTTCATTTCTACAGATACTGTTTTCAAAAATCTATTGAAGTAGTCCAGAGTCCAGAGACAGCACTCCTAATGTTCATGTGGAATTTGTTAGGAGGTGCATGCTTTCTGAGAATTTGTGAAGGACACAGCATCATACCTATCTCTACAATTGGTAAACTTGTACTTGTTTTCTGGTAACAAACACTGAGGGGGGACAGTGAATTGGAGTTCTATGCTTCTATTTTGCCCATCTCAGCTGATGTCTAAGGTTGGATTCTCTATATCTCTAGATATAGAGATGTAGCTTTTCCTGCTCTTGTTCTGTCTGGAGTTTCTCCCTCTCTTGTTCCAATTGGAGCTTTTCCCATTCCAACTCCAATTTCACTACTTCAGGTTGGAACTTAAAATATATATATTCTCCTTCAGGGATGCCCTCTGCCTGGCTCCTGGCTGGCACCTTCCTTTGCTGACTTTGTCTGTTTTCCCTCTATAGTTCACATTTTGGCCTTAGTAGTCTCCTCTATAGGACTGACAGCAAGTCCTTTTGTTTCCTCTCAAGAGCATCCAGCTCTATCTTGATTCAACTTTATATTTGAGAGTAAATTTTTCTTTCTCTTGACAATTTGGTCCTGTTTTCACATTTATTTATTTATTTTTGCAATGGGGAGGGTCGAAGAGACAAGACATGGTACCTTGTATACCACCCATCTGGGAGAGAGATGGGAAGTTTCTAAACTGAATATATAAATAAATAATGCTTAAATGCTTATTTAATCTCTTAATATATACGAGATATGAGGGCAATAGAGACTTTGACAGATAGGACTGCAGAAAAAAACCATTGCCACCAACCTGCCTTCCATTGAGGACCTATTTATAGCATACAGTCAGAAAGAGGGCTGAGAAAATATCTACAGACCCCTCATATCCTGGACATAAACTGTTTCAACTTCTATAGGACGTTGCATGCCCTAAAGGGCATTGCATGCCAAAACAACTAAGACATGCCTTGTGCCATCACTCTGCTGAACACCTAGTTACCATCATTTTGTCTTAGGTCTGAGGATATTTACCTATGCAGTACGGTTTAATATTAATATTACTTTTATCCTTCTCATCTTTTCTACTACTTCTCTTATTGATATCTTATGATTATATTACTTTTTTGTTTGTATGTACACGGAGAGCTTATGCACTGGAAACCAATTCCTTGTGTGTCCAATTACACTTGGCCAATAAAGAATATTCTATTCTATTCTATTCTATTCTATTCTATTCTATTCTATTCTATTCTATTCTATTCCATTCCATTCCATTCTAATTCTATTCTATTCTATATCCCGTCAACCCATTGGGTCTACTTTTGGTGTGTGAACTTGGATGTGCTGTGCAAAGCATGGCAGCCTTAAGTTAGTGTAAGGTTACATTTGTTGCCTTAATGCAGCGGTTCTCAACCTGTGGGTCGGGACCCTGTTGGGGGTCGAATGACGATTTGCTAGGGGTCGCCTAAGACCATTGGAAATATGGGAAGTATACTTGCGAGTCGAAGAATCGTGCTCCAGTGGTTGACTCCACAAGCTAGCTGCAGGCTCTTCAAATTGCTAGCCGAATTCGGCTTCAGGCACGATGAATTAAAAAAGAGAGAAATCTTTGCTCTGATGTCTCCCTCTGAAGCCAGCTGCAATCACTCCCAATTGCTAACCTAATCTGGCTTCAGGTGCGATAAACTTAATAGGGGAGGAGTCTCCGCTTTAATGCCTCCATCCTCAAGGCAATCGCAAGCAGTTCAGATCGCTAGCCAATACGGCTTCAGGCGTGATAAATTCAAAACGAAAATAATTTTATGGTTGGGGTCGCCACATCAAGGGAATTGTATTAAAGGGGTCGCCATATCGTGGGGAATTGTATTAAAGGGGTCGGAGCACTATAAAGGTTGAGAACCACTGCCTTAATGCATTATAGGGATGGGAGGAAGAAGGATTTCCTACAGAAGCTCAACACCAGACTTCTCTATGCATTAGCTTAACTCTGATGTCTATATGAGATACTGCTGTGTAGTCCTAGCCCAGTGAATTTTTATGAAATTCTCTGCCTATATGGGGCAGGAATTCTTTTGGAATGGATATCTTACAGTGTACTTATGGTCCTTTGATATCCATTCCTCAGAACATTTCTTTCTACCTTAAATATTTTTTTGCTAGCTGTGAGGAATCTTGGAGATTGAAGTCATTTAAATGTTTGTATTTGTGGTATTGTTTTGATTGTGAATATTTTGGGTACATTGTACTGTTCAGGTACTTTGTGCAAAATTGGCAGATAAATACTGCAGTGGAAACAGAATGAGTCTGTGGGCTGAAAATATGGAATGAGGAGGCCTGAAAAATGCAACTTAGAAGACTACTGGTGAATTAGCAATATTGTGGAATATAAGGCCAAGCGGGGTACATTCTCCGTCAAGATATTTTTGCTTATGCTTATTTGTGAGGAACATTTTGGAAGCGGCTCGAGCTGTTCCTTGAATCCTGCCATTGCATTTGTATGTATGAAAAACATTTCTCAGCAGGAGCCTCAATTTCACATGCTGCCATTCCTTGGGCCTGTGCGAACAAAATACAAAAGACATGGCACAGATGCCATCCCAGCCACCTCAGCATATGTCTTATAAAAAGAGCAGCGCACTTATAATAGACAGATCCATGAAATGACATTCAGATATGCTTTTCCTTTAAAAAATGCAAATATTGCTTGAAGAAAACAAACAAACAAACAAACAAACAGTGCCTCTTTCCAACAATACATAACATATCCCTTGGTAGCAACCATGCCCAGGGTAATCTGGCAGTGCACTATAGCTTTATACAGTCTGTCAATAATGCATTTCTAACAGGGGAAGCCAAAATAGGCACTACTTTTCATAGTTTTTCCTCCCATTGCAAAAACTAGCTCCCCACATATATTTTCCAAGGGATGCTTAAAAGTAGATAAACCAAGGATCTCTGACTGCTTCAAAACTTCAACCTCTACTTTTCCCACACTCATTTATCAGGATGAGTAATACATGGGCTTTGTTTGCCCTCAACAGCATTGTCATGGAGCCAAATTTCCCATCTCCCATGTGGTTGTAAAATCATCCCATTTACAGCCAAAGTCTTGATGGTATTTCACAAGAAGAGTCCTCCACTCCTCTGCTCGCAATAAAATACCTTATGCCACCAGACTCCAAATTTTGGGCTTAGACAACTTAGAACTACATAGACTTCAGTCTGACCTAAGCATAGTACATAAAATTATCTACCACAATGTCCTACCTGTCAATGACTGCTTCAGCTTCAAGCACAACAATACACGAGCAAATAATAGATTCAAACTCAATGTAAACTGCTCCAAACTTGATTGCAGAAAACATGACTTCAGTAACAGTCAACGTCTAGAATGCACTACCTGACTCTGTAGTTTCTTCCCCAAACCCCCAAAACTTTAAGCTTAAACTGTCTACTGTTGACCTCACCCCATTCCTAGGAGGTCTGTAAGGGGCGTGCATAAGTGCACCTGCATGCCTACAGTCCCTCGCCTAATATTCCTTTTTACTTACTCTTTTCATGTATCTAAATTATGTTTATACTTTTACCTGTTATCTTATATATGATTGACAAAATAAATTTTAAAATTTTAAAAAAATTAAAAAAGTGAGCCTAGGGAATTTGAATGGGATGTAACTTAAATATAAAACAATTTGAAAGAAATGGAAGAAAAGATGATTTGAATAGCAGTGAAAACAGATAATGTGTACAGGTTTTAGGGAAATTATTCTAATAACCTGTAAACTCTTTGTAAACTCTAGGTTGTCTCAATTTTACCACAATGAATTGTAAGATAGTTCTAAAACCTTAAAAGAAGAAATCTAAGCAGAGGAATTAAAACTAGGAAGATTGTCTACTGGGCTGTATACTGTATCCTGACTATCTGAGAATCGAGCCAATATGAACAAAGTTAACAAGCGAGATGGGCAAGATTGAAATGTTGACATTCAGAAACACTTGCAAATAAAGCAGTAGTCTTATTTTAAAACTGGATTAGGCCAAGACTTGGTGTTCTGAAGTAGATCATATAACAATGCAACTTTCTACTGTGTGTTTCCCACTTGCTCCTCAGAATATATGGTAATATTATATTCTGCAACCTGAAGGAACCATATATTTTGCAAGACACTGCTATTGTGAATTGGCACTACACGCGAACGTGAATGCAGCAATTCCTGGAATCTCAGCTTAGGTTGCTCACTGGTAGCTACCCACATAGGGTGTAAATTGTTGCAAGTGTAATCCTGGAAGAAAAAGCACAAGAATAAATAAAATTGGTCCTAAGAAAGTACATCTACCTTCCTGCTAAGAAGCAAACCACAACATCTCTTGAAACCAGCAACAAAAGATCTTCCCTTTTGGCAGGATTCCCAAAGCAAGAAAGTTTATGTATGTTACCCAGTGTAGCCAGCTTTTGATCGTCATATGTTTCTGGCATTGTTATAATAAAATCTTGAACAGTTTCTCAGACAGCCACTTCTGGGAGGGATTTCTTGTTATAGCCTCCCATTTCTTGGATCCTGGGCAAAGTCCCAGGATTTTATTTTCATCTAAAAGTAGAATATGTACAGCATTTATCATTAATTCCAACTCCCACATGGTTTAATATTTTGTTTTGGAGCTTATAATACAGGGGTGAAATGCTCCTGGTTCGGACTGGATCACTCGATCTGGTAGCGATGGCGGCGGGTAGTTCAGAGAACCGGTAGCAAAAATCCCTGCCCCACCATGCCCAGCTGAGCTGCGCGATCATCAGAGTTTTTTTTTTACTTTTAAAAGCATTTTTTTTTCAGCTGAAAAAATGCTTTTAAAAGTTTTTTTAAAAAGCCTCTGATGATCGCACGGCTCAGCTGGGATCGTCAGAGCCTTTTAAAAGTATTTTTTTACAACCTCTTGGCCGAAGAGGTTGTAGAAAAAAATGCTTTTAAAAGTAAAAAAAAAAAAGTTGGCCACGCCCACCCATCACAGAACCGGTAGTAACAAATTTTACATTTCACCCCTGCTATAGTACCTATGTTCTACCATCTGGGAATGCATTGCTTGTCACTGATCTTCATTTACTTGTCCTCACAGCATTCAGTAGGGCTTCTGCAGTGCAGGCTTAGCACGTTACCACCAAGTTTGCAGCTACTTAAAAACACTTCTGAATACCCAATAATACAGTGGCCAAAAGACTGGAAAAAATCCATTTAATTTCTAATACCAAAACGAGCAGCGTTAGAGAATGCCCAGACGATTACGCTTACCGTATATATTACAGAGCTATGCTCAAGTTTTGAAATCCAGATTCGTAATCTATGGAATGAAAATTGCTAGATGTATAAACTGGTTTTAAAAAAAGAGACATTTTAGATCACACTGCTACACATTATTCGGTGAATAATGGAAATGTCTATCTTGGCTTTATTGGTTATTGGAAGTCTTTGACTTGATAAAATAACAGTGTGTTGATTGTCCTTAAAACCATCTGCCCATTGAAGGGTTTGTATGATAATCAGAAAGCAAGAGTTAGAATGAATACAGAGCAACTAACTAACAGCTCAAAATTGGGAAAGGAGTATGCTATTATTTTTATTTATTTAATTACGTGCAGAATATATCATAAGAAATGCTGGTTTAGAAAAGATGGGAAATGGAATTGAAATTGCTGAGAAAAACTTCAACAGCTTCAAATATGCGGATTATACCAAGGGTGAAATGCTCCTGGTTCTGACCGGATCTGGCACTCCGTTAGCGCCTGTGGTCAGTGGTTCGGCGATCTGGTAGTGATGGTGGAGTGAAGCTCCACCCACCTGCCCGGGTGTCGTTACTTCCTGGTTTTAACTAGGAAGTAATGTGCTTTTTACCTTCTGCACATGCGCAGAAGGTTTTGAGCATGTGCAGAAGGTTTTGCGTGTGCTCAGAAGGTCTGTGCATGTGGCATTCGCGCACTTCCAAACAGGTAAGGAAGGTAAGTAGATTTCACCTCGGATTATACCACTTCAGTGTTTGGAAGGAAGGAAGACTTAAGGACTCTCTTGTTGAAAATGAAGTATCCTGTTGATCAGTACTATATATAATAAAGTAATATGCCAACAAGCAATGCCAAGTCAATGCATGTAGAACAGAGAAGTTTATTTATTTATTTATTTATTATATTTGTATACCGCCCATCTCCCGAAAGACTCAGGGCGGTTCACAGCCAAAAAACAACAGAAAACATATAATACATATAAACAGCTAAAAGAATAGACAGTTAAATTCAATTGATGCCCTAAAACTTTTAAATACAAATTTAAAACCTCAATTAAACCCCTTTTTTAAAAATCCCAATTTAAAAACTACGTTCAAGCTAGTCCTGCTCTTCGAAACAGCAACGTCTTCAGCTCGCGGCGGAAGGACCTGAGATCGGGGAGTTGACGAAGCCCCAGAGGGAGCTCGTTCCAGAGGGTAGGGGCCCCCACAGAGAAGGCCCTCCCCCTAGAGGTCGCCAGCCGACATTGTTTAGCTGACGGTATCCGGAGGAGGCCCTCTCTGTGAGAGCGCATTGGTTGGTGAGAGGTTAATGGTGGCAGTAGGCGGTCCCGTAAATATCCCAGCCCTAGGCCATGGAGCACTTTAAAGGTGATAACAAGTACCTTGAAGTGAACCCGGAAGACCACCGGGAGCCAGTGCAGACTACGCAGGAGGGGTGTTACACGGGAGCCACAAGGTGCTCCTTCTATCACCCGCGCAGCCGCATTCTGGACCAGTTGGAGTCTCCGGGTACCCTTCAAGGGGAGCCCCATGTAGAGAGCATTACAGTAGTCCAGGCGGGATGTAACAAGGGCATGAGCGACCGTGCATAAGGAAGCCCGATCCAGAAAGGGGCGTAACTGGCGTATCAGGCGAACCTGATGAAAAGCTCCCCTGGTGACAGCTATCATATGATCTTCTAAAGACAGCCGTGCATCCAGGAGGACGCCCAGATTACGAGCCCTTTCCGTGGGGGCCAATAGTTCGCCCCCAATGGTCAGTGATGGAATTAGCTGACTGTACCGGGCCGCCGGCATCCACAGCCACTCGGTCTTGGTGGGATTTAGTCTGAGTCTGTTCCTCCCCATCCAAACCCGTATGGCTCCCAGGCACTGGGACATCACTTCAACAGCCTCGTTGGGGTTGTTAGGGGTGGAAATATAGAGCTGGGTATCATCAGTGTATAGATGACAACTCACCCCAAAACCACGGATGATCTCACCCAGTGGCTTCATATAGATGTTGAACAGAAGAGGCAAGAGAACCGACCCTTGCGGCACCCCACATAAGAGGCGCCTTGGGGTCGATCTCTGTCCCCCCGTCAACACCGTCTGCGACCGGTCGGAGAGGTAGGAGGAGAACCACCAATGAACAGTGCCCCTCACTCCAAGTCCCTCGAGTTGGTGCAGCAGGATACCATGATCGATGGTATCAAAAGCCGCTGAGAGATCTAATAGGACCAAGACAGAGGAACAACCTCTGTCCCGAGCCCTCAAGAGATCATCAACTAGCGCGACCAAGGCTGTTTCCGTGCTGTGACCAGGCCGGAAACCGGACTGGAATGGATCAAGATAGACAGTTTCATCCAGGTACTGGGGCAACTGTCGTGCAACCACACTCTCGACAACCTTTGCCACAAAGCGAAGGTTGGAGACCGGACAATAATTTGCTAAACTAGCTGGGTCAAGGGAAGGCTTCTTGAGGAGGGGCCTCACCACCGCCTCTTTCAAGGCGGCAGGGAAAACACCCTCCATCAAAGAAGCGTTCACAATTTTCTGGAGCCAGCCTTGTGTCACCTCCTGGGTGGCCAAAACCAACCAGGAGGGACACGGGTCCAATAAACATGTGGTCGCATTCAATCTCCCCATTAACCTGTCCATGTCTTCAAGAGCCACAGGATCAAACTCATCCCAGATAATAACATCAAGACTTGCCTCCTCCACCCCATCTGGATCCACCCAGTCTGTGTCCAACCCTTCCCGAATTTGAGCGATTTTATCAAACAGATATTGTCCAAATTCCTCAGCTCGACCCTTTAAGGGATCCTCTACCGCTCTCTGATGGAGGAGCGAGCGGGTCACATTAAACAGGGCAGCTGGGCGGTTATCTGCTGATGCAATGAGGTTGGAAAAATACTCCCATTTTGCCAGCCTCATCGCCACTAGATAGGTCTGAATTTGAGACTTAACTAGTGTCCGGTCAGATTCGGAGCGGCTGGCTCTCCAGATACTCTCTAGGTGTCTTTTCCGGCGCTTCATTTCCCTCAGCCCCTCGGAGTACCAAGGGGCTAAACGAGATCGGCACCGGGTCAGAGGCCGCAAAGGCACGACTCGATCTAGAGCGCCAGCCGCCGCCCGATCCCAGGCAGCGACCAGAGCTTCAGCCGAGTCGTGGGCTAAATCCTCAGGGAAAAGCCCAAGCTCCGTCTGGAACCCTTCAGGGTCCATCAGGCGCCTGGGACGGAACCAGCGAGTCGGTTCCGTCTCCTTGCGGTGGGGGTCAGCGGTTCGAGGAATAATAGATTTTATTTTCCTAGGCAAAGAGAAATGACTATATATGAGATTTGCTATTTGAGGATAAGACTTTGACAGATCTAGACAAAATATTTTAGTACAGAGTTATCATATGCAACAAAAGTACACATGAGTAAAGGCCATGGTTTTCCTAGTTGAAACTTAAGTTGACAAAGTGAAAGGCTGAACAAAGAAAAAAAATATATTTTTCAATTCTGGTGCTGGAGCAAATTTATGAAAGTATATTTTACATCAGCAGAATATTTGCTAAAGACAGTTAACATTGTAGTATATGATTGCATACTTTGAAATAATTCTTGGCTCCAGTTAAACAGGTATGAGCCTATAACTAAAACATTTTGAATAAACCTTCTTATGATTTAACTGGTTTGAGAGTTCTTTCAACTAGAAGCAAATACGTAAAATAATTGAAGTTACATCTCTATTCAGTTTTTGTAATCTCCGTCAGCCTGATGTTTCCATGGACAGGATCAAATTGACTTTTTAAGTATGAGAATTGCAGAAGGCGGCAAACATGATGTTCAATCTCATGCACACACCTGCTTTCAAAACCTTATGTGCCAATGAACTACAACTTAAAGCAAAATGAATGAATTACTTAGATATCCATACAGTAAGAGATTTTCCTTTGCTTCCTCAAAAAGCATAGTCCGGTAGATACACCCCGGACTATGAAATTTGCAGCTAATGTATTAGTTCAGCAAACTGCTTTAAGCAAAGTAGCTAACGGCTTCCCCCCCACTTTTTTAATACCACCACAAGTCTTGATAAAGTAGTTTACAAACGTTGAAACATATGAGCCCCGAAATCCTTCACTAACTGAAGAATCAGAGGCTTGCTTGACAATCTGTTGCCATTCAACATGTTTGTTTAATAATCGGTCTCAGTCCACAGAGAGAAATCTATAACCCAGCAGTGAGACTCTGCTATTCAGGCGATAGATAGATCGTTCTCAAATCTACCCCTCCCCGTTTCTTCTTACATCAAAACTTCTCTCCCTCGCCCAGTGATGTCTGGCAAGGGCAATTCAGTGTAGAAGTTGAGGCCAGTGACTGCCTTGGAGGCACTTGGTTACAGCAAGCCCTTCACTTGTGCATTGGACATCAGGCAGATGCGGGGATAAAACTGTCAAGCGTGAAACCACAAAGAGAAATATTGCTATTTTCTATTATTCACATTCTTCCCATGAGCTGTTTCTTCAGTTGCCATGGCACAGGCGGTGAGATTTCATAATGTTCCCCCTGCCTGCCATGTGCTCGTTGCAACAATGCGAGTTTAATCAGGCTAGACAGTCGGGTGGGTTTTGTCCATGTGAGTGGCCGAAAAACTTTTCTCACCAGCTAAACCCACAAAGTATCGAAAAGCCATAAATAATCAGAAACTTCTATGACTGCACCTGCTTTCTCTATTTGAGGAGGGATACAGAAGGGCTCATATCGGGCACCGGTTTCCCAGCATCAATCACTCTCATTCACTTCTGAAATCAAACTAGATTTTCAGCTTTTAAGCTATCCGCTGTGGGCATTCAGTATTGGACATATTATTTGCATGCTTTGTGACATTTGTGACTATTGAGGTCAGTGCCACTTATCTAATCTTTCTGTGCAATCTTTCAGTCCTACACTTTTTCTCTTATAAATACCCTTAAATAGATAAGTGGCACATATTGTCAACAGCAAAGGCGTTTTTGGGGCCTATGTATCATACTACATCATATCCATGCCTGGCAAACTGAGAAGCAACAAAAGTTATGTTAGTGACGAGTCATAGTATGTATCTAAATATATGCCAATTGGTATAAGACAATATGGCTCTAACTCAACAGTGATATCCGTCATCTATTATATTCCCAAACTGTTTTTACAAAAGTCGAGTGATACGATTAGAGAAATAGTTGGGGGAGAGTAATGGTGGGATTCAAGTAATTTAACAACTGGTTCCCTGCCCTAATAATTTCTCCCAACAACCAGTTTGCCAAACTGCTCAGAAAGTTAACAACCGGTTCTCCTGAAGTGATGCGAACTGGCTGAATCCCACAACTGGGGGAGAGGTAAGTTAGCAGGTGCATAAAAGGATCAAATATATATCTGCAGGTGAAATCTGGAGCAAAAACTACCTTGGGACAATAGTAAGCTTGGATTTGAAGGCTTTTCAAAGTATAATTTACTATGCCTTTGAGAAGTCTCAGCAGAGTTAAATGTGCCAAGCAACACAATTGTCACTGGCTAATCTCAAAAGAAATCATATTTTATTATTCTCTGACTTTAGCAATAACATTAATACTCATTTTGTAAAGGTGCCATACTACGCATGTAGTGCATCTATGTATATGTACAAACAGAAATAGTTCAACTGGTTGATTTTAGGAGAGTGGCATATTTAATACAAACAATCAGTCCAAGTCCTAATGAAAAATCTGCCTAGATTAGAACATACAAATTCTATGCTATAGAAATCTCCAGAATGGTAAAGCCTACAAACTTGAAATTTGGCATGTATATTCCTCTTGGCTTCTAGGTGCTCGCTAAGAAAGGATTTTTTGAAATGACTATCAAATCATTATTATTTCATATAGAATAGAATAGAATAGAATAGAATAGAATAGAATAGAATAGAATAGAATAGAATAGAATTTATTGGACACACAAGGAATTTGTTTTGGTGCATATGCTCTCAGTGTACATAAAAGAAAAGAAAAAGAAAAAAAGTACCTTTATCAAAGGTACAACATTTACAACACAAATGATGGTCATAGGTTGCAATTTAACCCTTAGTGATAGCAACAAAAAGTTACAGTCATACAGTCATAAGTGGAAAGAGATTGGTAATGAAAACGATGAGAAGATTAATAGTAGTGTAGATTTAGTAAATAGTTTGACATTGTTGAGGGAATTATTTGTTATATTAACATGCTCTGATGCTAAGGAGCTAGACATTCTACTCCCCCGCCTCACCTGAAAAGAACTCTGTTCTAGCTGCCAGTTGCCTTATATTAACACGTTCTGATACTACTCCTTCACTAAACTGGGTGTGGGCGTGGCCAGCGTGTGACTCATCCGGCTTGCGGGCTGGGATATTCTACTCCCCTCCCCCTCTGTTCCAACTGCCAGTTGCCTTATATTAACATGCTCTGATTCTATAGAGTTACACATTCTACATTAACTTTCAGGCTTTAAGTGTCAATTTATCACGCCTGATCACATAGTTTTGTAGCGAAGCACCGGCGTCCAGCTAGTATTATATATGCAGCGTGAAGGTTATGAGGGTAGAAGATCTGTATTACTGCAATGGCCAAATATAACATGCTTTGATAGGGATGGACATGATACTTTAGGAATTTAGTATAATGCTGCCCACATTTTGAATAATAATTTCATCTATCTATCTATCTATCTATCTATCTATCTATCTATCTATCTATCCATCTATCTATCCATCTATCCATCCATCCATCTATCTCTATAAAATGAATGTGTTTGTGTGTGTGTGTGTGTGTGTGTGTATGGTTTGAGATTAGCATTTGGTTTATAAGGCAATTGATAATAATACAGCTGCTAAAATTCCAGCCAGCATTGTTAATAATTATAGAAAATGGGAATTGTAATCTGATAACATCTTCTAAACAAAATTTAGAAAAGAGCAAAGTATTAGGATAAATAGGATTGAAGGAGAGAATCCTACACCTTGAAGAAATGGGAGAATCCCAGTTCTGATGTGTAATTATTAACATAAACTGTGGGAGAGGATATTCTCAGATCTGGACGGAGTAAGACAAACTGATCACCTAAGATGTGGTCAAATTAAAAGACTTCCTGGCCCAAAAGGCTGCCTAATTTAAAGGCTGCCTGAAGTGAAGCCATGTTGGAATAAATTAAAAGGCTGCCTGAAGTGAAGCCTACAATGATGCGTATCAATTATTTGTCCAAAAATGACTTGAATTCATTATGAATTGATTGATGTTTAATTGAATTTGATTTAAGAAAACACTTATCATTTAGGAAATATCATAGTTTAAACCCCAATTTAGTTATTAAATTAAGTTGTATATTTTTGTAAATTATAAGATAAATATAAATAATAAGATGTGACACATCAGAGTAAAATTTAAATATCTCTTGATGTTAGAAACTGTGTGTGTGTGATTGAGAGAGGGAGAGGGAGAAGGAGGGAGGGAGATAGAGAGATAGAGAGAGAGAGAGGTATTCATTTGAGCAACGAGTGATTAAATTCTAGCCACATTCTTGATACATTAAATTGGTATTTATTTCAGATTGGGGAATATTCAAATTTTCAACTCATTGCTTAAACTCTGAAGGGGTGGAATCCTAATTTTATTTCTACATATTCGAGAGCTCGTGTAGAAAAGATGTAACATTGGAAGCATAGACTGTTTCTACCCATCATGTTAGCCTAAGAAATTGACCTTAGAAAGAGTGGAGTGTCCAAACACTTCAATCTTACATAAGAATGCTATATTTTGGGTTCATAATGCAGCATTTGTATTGTGGTCCCCCCCCCCACTCTCCCACTCTATTTTAGACGTGTGCTAAGTTATACATTAACGTTCCATGGCTGAAATCTATGTGATTTAAAAATACTTAATTTTGTAATGGTTTTGTCCTTGGTTCTGAGGTTCAGCCCATTGCATTTGAAGTGCTATTCTCATTAAATGCTGCTAAGTTCTGGGTGAACTAGCCACATAATGTAACTTTATGGAGTCAAATTCTGCTTTTCAAAATAATACGGATCCCACTGAAATTTTCTGAAAAGCACCTATTTATTATTGAATTATTAGCATTAAGGCTTGGGAGCAATCTGCATCTGTTTACTGTCTGACAGCATCACTTAATTTATCCTCAGTTTAAAATCGCAACTGTACAGTGCTTTTGAAATGCATTTATTGAAAAACAGTAAATTCAAAGCAAAATCCAAGAAAAATAAGAAAAAGAGAAAGAAGGCAATTATTTGCATGCTTCACTTGGTTGCAGGAATATATTCTGGAATGCCTTGGCTTTTGATGGAGTTGTATTTCTTTCTCTCTGTGTGTTGCATGCTACTGAATGTAAGGGGAATATACCCATGTCTGACTCTGCAAACCACTTAGAGGGGGCTGTAAAGCACAATGAAGTGGTATATAAGTCTAAGTGCTATTGCTATATTTGGATTAGTTCGGTATCTTGTACCCCAGATTTGACTGCATCCGACAACTTTGCTCGATCTACTTGCTTACAGTCGCACAGAAGATGCTAGGCCCCTCTTTCCAGCTGAACAAGTAGCAAGTTGTATTTAAAGCAGAACTTCTGTTTGGCAGAAGACTTTCTCACACCCAGCAAAGTATGGACAGCCGTCCGCTGAGCATCAGAATCTCTGCGTTGGGACCAGCAGCTTTAATTGAATGAAGCCACCCTGCTTTTCAGAGTGTTTGATATTCATTTCTTCTGACCACCCCCGTATATGATTTAAATGGTTGGCGGTGGTTTCTATGAGCCACAGTAGACGTATAATTCTTCCTCTTTAAATAGGTGCAAAGTGAATTATTGTCACAAAGCATATACAGAAGGGGGGGAGGGAGCAGGACATGAAATGAGAATCCTGCCTAATCTCTGTAATAAGGGCTTGTGAGGGTGCTAACATGGTCACCTGAATTATGCATGCCTATTGTGTTCAAATATCATAAATCGACGCATGAATACCCTCCAAATCATTTTCAGTTCATGAACATTTATATACAAAGCTCTTGAGCACTGCAAAGACAATTAGTCATATTTGTATGCTGGAATTAATTGAGAGTGAGATGCGGGAGGCAGAAAGAGAGAACAAAGAATGCTTTTTGTCAGTTCCTCCAACTGACAGGGATAATTAGATATATGAAATTGAAATTCCTCAGCAGGGGGTTTCTGTTGACAATGAATTTTCTTTTGATTCTATTCTGTTATTCTTTTATGCTGTCATCTGTGGCAATTTGTTATTCAGCTTGAAGCTTAAAAAAGCAAAGCATTCCACTTTTATGAGTAGATGATGTCAGTTTGTACACTGCTGGGAAATAGATATTAAATGTAATCTTTAAACTAAAAAAGAGAAAGAGGGGGAGAGAAAATAAAATCAGTTAAAGAGACAGTGCTCTGTTTCGCCAGCCCTTTGAGCAAAACTTTGCAGCAAGTGAAATAAGTTTTTTTTTAAACCGTCTTTAATGCTGCTGAGTTCATTATTCACAATGTGGACTAGGAAGAGCATGTTTTAATAAAGAATGTCTTGCAATATCTCCACAGCCCTTAAATACACACACACACACACACACACACACACACACACACACACATCAAGAAGGAAACTCAAATGCATGGAGCTTTTCTAACATTGTATTTTTAAAATAGCACAGCGGGTAAAAGTGCTAGCCATGTGCAAGAAATTCACTTTGCAAACAAATGAGCCAATTTTTGAAGTCAATACACTTATAAATAACATTTTCATGTCTAGAAGATAACTTACTTACTCTCACAAATTCTGGAGGGGATTACCCCTTAGCTTCTAAGCATGCTGAAGCCACAAATTAACATGGCTTCCACAAAGGATACTAAGAAATGCTGTTTTGGTTTAGGATTCCTCATCTCTATTAGACAGTGTTTTCTCAGGATTCTGTGGAAATAGAGAAATTGGGTTAAAGTTGTGGATTGTACCTATTGTGATTTTCAAAAAAATCCCAGGGGGTTCAAACTAGGATTGGTAATTGCACTGCAAAAGAGGAGACTGCTGTTTAAGATACAGGACTTTTATGTACAGAATAAATCCTACATTTGGTTTCACATGGAATCATAAAGAAGCATGTGTCTGCATGTTTGTCTTATGCTTAGAAAAGTTGAGAGAGAACAAGCTCTACAAACTAATGCCATGAAAGCAAAGATACAAAAATCCATCGATAATCCAAACTGCCAACTTTGCAACAACAAAGTCGAAACTGTTTCACATTTAATACGTGAATGCAGCAAAATTGCACAAACTGATTACAAAGCTAGACACAACCGAGTTGCTAAATTAACCCACTGGTCATTATGTAATTATTGCCTGTATCCAAAAAGTCATGGGAACATAAAACGGAAAAAGTTGTAGAAAATGAGAAAGTGAAGATCTTGTGGGACTTTAGAATACAGACGGATCATCACTTGGAACACAACACACCAGATATCACAGTTGTGGAAAACCGAAATGTACAATTTATTGACATCGCAGTACCAGGAGATGCCAGAGTTGAAGAAAAAGAACTGGAAAAAAATCATGAAATATCGTGACCTGGCCATCGAAACTACACTGCTATGGATGAAACATGTAACAGTGACACCCATTGTCATCGGGGCACTTGGTACCATGTCCAAGAATTTTATAAGATACATCAACAAATTGCAGCTTCCTGCAATAACACCAGCGGAACTGCAAAAAACTGCGCTACTTGGAACATCATATATCTTAAGAACATCATATATCTTGGTAGCAACCCGTATCAACCATCAGCACCAATCAATGGTATTTGTGATGCCTTTTTGGATGTTCAGTTGACTGAGTTTAATGTTAATGAATAAAGATAAATAATAATATAAACCAGGTGGTTCTTGTCTCTTTTATCTCAATGACTTACTTTTAAATTTTTTTCTTAAGGGAAATTGAAATATTCATCTAACACAGTGGTTCCCAACCTTTTCTTGTTTGAGGCACAACCTTTTCTTGTTTGAGGCACCCTTGGAAAGCCTTTCAAAAGTTCCCGGCACCCTTATAAGGAAATAGATATTTAAAATCTCCGTAGCTCAAAAGTTCCCGGCACCCTCAAAAGATCTCACGGCACCCCTTAGTGCCGCGGCACACTGGTTGGGAACCACTGATCTAACAAGTAGACTGTGGCAGCATTAAACAGAATTCCCAGAAATGCTTGTGCATGTAGTACTTTCCAGGGTGAAATGAAAGATAGCACTTTAATCATCCAATATAAAATAAAGAATGTCCAGCATGAGAGTGAGGTATGTAAAAAATTTCAACATAGCTTTCTCCCCCATTTCAGCAACTTCGCTCTTGTATTAGCCTCAAAACTTAGTTTCTCAAAAAGTTAGGTACCACACAGATGGAGACAGGTAAACCTTGAAATAATTAGTGAGTGTTCTTCTTTTGCCTGGATGTTGGACACAGCTGCTATCACAGAGAAATGCTCAGGAAAGTCACTAAGGTACCAAAGTTCTTCCTCGATTAAGTGTAGAAAGAAAGGAAGCTGAAGATCCCTGAGAGAAAATTCTCAATCTGTTCAGTAAACTGAAACTATAGTAGTACAGGCAGAAGCCACGGCCATTAAGTTGATATATGACCAAAATAAGGAATTCCTGCTCCTGTTAATTACATGGACAAGTCCATGCAATTTTCTGGGCAACATTTTCAGAAGTGATTTGCCGTTGCTTTCTTCCTAGAAGTGGTTCCAAAGTCATTCAGCTGGCTTTTGTGCCTAAAGCAGGACTAGAATTCCTGGATTTCCTGATTTCTAGCCCAGTGCCTCTAACCACTACACCAAACCTCCTTTCATATAAATTTATAACACGTCAACTGTTTTTGCAGCCACAGAATGTATTCTCCATATTCACTTGCTGTCTAAACTCTGTCAAAGAGTTTAATCTGCTTTTGGTTGGTTGCCTTTTTTTTGGGTTGCTATCTGGCTACTTGTCCCTTAGACTGCAAGGGGAACAAACAAGTCAGTTCTAGAGGAATCAACCCTAACTGCTCTTTAGAAGGCCAGATCCTGAAGATGAAACTGAAATACTTTGGCCATCTAATGAGAAAGAAGGACTCACTGGAGAAGAGCCTAATGCTGGGAAAGATTGAGGGCAAAAGAAGAACGGGACGACAGAGAACGAGGTGGCTGGATGGAGTCACTGAAGCAGTAGGCATGAGTTTAAATGGACTCCAGAGGATGGTAGAGGACAGGAAGGCCTGGAGGAATGTTGTCCATGGGGTCGCGATGGGTCGGACATGACTTCGCAACTAACAACAACAAATCTGGCTACTTACATTCTCCCCTTTCAACTTACAAGAGTATTTGGCTTCATAACCTGTCTCTGTGTTTTAGTTTGAGAAACAGAGACTTAGTCCAAGACAGGTGATGTAGATGTTAGAAAAGAAGCCTACCAAGTTGCTGCCATTATAGAAGGTAATACTAGATTATACTGGACTTGCTCAGAAGCTGTTGCTATGGGTTGATCGCAAATCCTTAGTAGAACTCAGATAGACCAGGAGATTGGACTAGAAGACCTCCAAGGTCCTTTCTAACTCTCTTAAGTTGTTCTGTTAAGAAACAGGAAAATGGAAAGTTAAAACATAAAAAGGGTCCAAAGATGCAGGAGACTTCCGAAGCAGCTCAGGAATGCTTAAGTGCCATGAATTCTCATGGAATGCCCATGAGATAGGTACATAACAATGCAATTTTAGTCATGACCAATTGAGTTTTGAAGGAGAATGTTGAGGCCAATCTAATAATAGGTAGAATTATTTTTCTGGTATGCTTGTGGCAGGAATTTATTTATTTATTTATTGAATTTATATTGCTGCCTATTCGCCCATGGCGACCCAAGGCGGCTTACAGAATATAAAACCACATTTAAAACAATAAAACTAATAAAAAGAATCAAATAAATTAATATAGCATAATATAATAAAATCACCCCCATCCCTTACCCCCTGCCCCGGCGACAGCAGATCACATGAGCCATTTAATGGGCTCCATCTCGCTCTGGGTTCCCCAGGCCTGCTGGCAGAACTAAGTCTTCAGAGCCTTCCAGAAGAGTATTCGAGTGGGGGCCATTCTAATCTCTGGAGGAATGATGTTCCAGAGAGAGGGAGCCACCACAGAGAAGGCCCTTCTTCTAGGTCCCACCAGGTGTATCTCCCTTGGGGATGGAACCCGCAACATTCCCTGCCTCTCCGCTCTGATAAGTCAGGTACATGTGACTGGCAAGAGATGGTCCCTCAGATAACCTGGTCCCAAGCCATGAAGGGCTTTAAAGGTGACAACCAGTACCTTGAATTGCACCCAGAAGCAAATTGGCAGCCAATGCAGCTCCTGCAGGAGAGGTGATATATGTGTACACCAGGGTCTGCACAAAACCATATGGGCCACTGCATTTTGCACCAACTGGAACTTCCAGTTGCTCTTCAAGGGTAGCCCCAGAATGTGTTGCAATAATCAAGGTGGGAAGTGACTAGGGCATGAGTGACTGTGAGTAGGGACAGTTGGTTCAGGAAAGGGCGTAACTGGCGCACAAACCACAGTTGCACAAAGGTCCTCCTGGCCACGACTGTCACATGTTCTTCGAGCAGGAGTCGTGAGTCCAGGAAAACCTTTAAATTATGCACAGGGTTTATTTGGGATAGTGCGACCCCATCCAAGACCAGAGGTGGCAATTCTCCCTGAGCTAATTAACCACAAACCCAAAGCCACTCTGTCTTGCCAGGGTTTAGTTTCAACCCATTGCTTCCCATCCAGCCCCTAACAGCCTCCAGGCATTGTGAGAGGGAGGACATGGTATCACTTAACTCACCACAGGCCAAGACATACAGCTGAGTATCAGCATATTAGTGATACCTCAGTCCATGGTGATGGATGATCTCACGTAGCAGCTTCAAAGAAATGTTGAACAGGAGGGGAGAGAATACTGAATACTTTGTGGAACCCTACAAAGCAATGGGTGAGGACTGGATCTCTCACCTTCCTGTCAACACTGACTGAGAGCGGCCGCAGAGGAAGGAAGTGAACCAGGATAGCAAAAGCTTCCCACTCTCATTCCCCGAAGCTGCCCCAGTAGAATACCATGGTTGAAAGTATTGAAAGCCGCTGAGAGGTTAAGTAGAGCAAGGATGGATGCACTACCCCCATCCTGCTCCCGCCAGAAATCATCCAAAAGTGCAACCAGTGCCTTTTCTTTCCCAAATCCTGGCCTGAATCCTGACTGGTAGGGGTCGAGATAATCTGTTTCATTCAGAAACCTTTGGAGCTGCCATGCAACCACCTTCTCAGCCACCTTCCCCAAAAGGGAAGATTGAAGACAGGTCAGAATTTATCCAACCAGGTGGAGTCCAGTGATGGCTTCTTAAGAAGAGGGCAGACCACAGCCTCCTTAAAGTGCTGGGGCACTGTCCCCTCCTGTAGGGAAGCATTAATCACCACCAGAGTCCACCCGCTTGTCACCTCCTGGGAAGCTTTCACAAGCCAGGAGGGACATGGGACTAAAACACAGGTGCTTGGGCTCATACGCCCTAGGATCTGTACTGTAAATTTGTACTGGTTGCCTTGATACCTAGTTCATTCCTCAAGAGTTGCTTTGCCCAGTTTGTCTGGTGTTTGCAAGTGCAGTTCAAGGGCAGGTTTCAAAACCTGTCACTACCAGTTCACTTGTGGTTGCGCGTGTGACGCTTCTGTGCATGCACAGAAGCTTCTGCACATGTGTAGAAGCATCCAGGTAGATGGGTGGAGCCTCCCACCGCCGCCACCAGTTTGCCGGATCTGGGGTGAACTGGTAGCAACCCACCACTGGTGCAGTTGTGTAAAAAAGAAAAGACCATTGGATCCTTCTCTACAGGAAATAGAGCTTTGGTTACATAATAACTTTCCCTTTGGCTCTGCTTTATTCTTATGACTAATATTCTTTAGATCTAACCTGAGTTGTTTTCAATCTACTTCCTGGTTTGTCATCCAATTTTCAATTTTGAGCTTTTTCTATAATACAGGTAGTCCTTGGCTTACACCCATTCTGAACAAAGTGACTTGTGATCACTTTTCACACTTAAGGCCAATGCAGCGTCCTCATGGTCACGTGGACAAAATTCAAATGTTTGGCAACTGATTCATATTTATAATGGATATAGTATCCTGGGGTCATGTGATCACCTTTTGTGATCTTCTGACCAGCAAATTCAATGGGGAAGCCAGATTCACTTAACAACTATGTTCCTAACTTAACAACTGCCATGACTCACTAAACAAATGTAGGAAAAAAGGTCATAAAATGGGGCAAAATTCACTTAACAAAGTCTTACTTAGCAACAGAAATTTTGGGCTCAATTACTGTCATAAGTTGAGGACTACCTGTACAGGTAACCACTTTCTACCTTGGCATCCACAAATGCTGATAACAACCCTGACAATGACAACTTCCCAAAATCTTTAACCCCAAAATCTTTAACCAAAAACTATCTATTATTGACCTCACCCCATTCTTAAGAGGTCTATAAGGGGCGTGCATAAGAGCACAAACGTGCCTACCGTTCCCTGTCCTATTGTTCCTCTTCATTATATCCAATTAATATAATTATTACATACTTATGCTCATATATATGCTTATATATTATATAGTTATTTCATGTTAATGCTTATATATACTGTTATGACAAAATAAATAAAATAAAAAAAACTTCAAAAACTAATCCACAGTAATAGTGGAACAGTGGTTTAAAACTGCTGTAGATCCATCTCCAAGTTCAAGAAACAATAGAAGAGCTATAAAACCAGCAAGAGCTAAATCTATATCAGTAAATTGTAATAAAACAATGATAAAATGTCTTTGGATTCTATTAAAATCTGGAATACGTAGAAGCCTCTTAATTGGCAAGTCCCAATAAAGAATATTCTGAGTAAACAGACTTTATTATACAGTAATCATATTGCAGTTCAGAAGCTTAAAGGCTTTTATTATTGATAGCAGTTGATTTTCTGAGTAAACCCATCAGAAAAGCTATTAAAAACTTTAAATTACTATATCAGAATAGTTCATCTCTGATTTCTTTTGTTGTTATTTTTTTGCATTGAGAACATCACCAGATAGATAAGGTATCAATTCTGTCACATATGAATTATACTAAACTTATTTTACTATGTGGACATTTTTGGCCAACATCTGTGGACAATGATACATTTGGGATTACTCATATGGAAAAACTCTTACTGACTTTGCTTAAAATTTTTGGCTCTATAGCACTGAGTTTTCTTGCCATGAACTGAGACAAAAAAAAAAAGGATTTTTGTTTTCCAAGAATGTTTTCCTGGCTTGTCATAGAATAATCTCAGGCACTTTATCATATTGTTTTCTTGGAATAGAATAGAATAGAATAGAATAGAATAGAATAGAATAGAATAGAATAGAATAGAATAGAATAGAATAGAATTTTTATTGGCCAAGTGTGATTGGACGCACAAGGAATTTGTCTTGGTGCATATGCTCTCAGTTACATAAAAGAAAGGATACCATCATCAAAGTACAACACTTACAACACTTAATGATGGTCATAGGGTACAAATTTAACGATACAACATTAATGATAGTCATAGGCTACAAATAAGCAATCATGAAACAATCAATATCATTATAAATCGTAAGGATTACCAGCAACAAAGTTACAGTCATACAGTCATAAGTGGAAGGAGATGGGTGATGGGAACGATAAGAAGATTAATAGTGCAGATTTAGTAAATAGTTTGACAGTGTTGAGGGAATTATTTGTTTAGCAGAGTGATGGCATTCAGGAAAAAACTGTTCTTGTGTCTAGTTGTTCTGGTGTGCAGTGCTCTATAGCGTTGTTTTCATGGTAGGAGTTGAAACAGTTTATATCCAGGATGTCAGGGATCTGTAAATATTTTCACGGCCCTCTTCTTGATTCGTGCAGTATACAGGTCCTCAGTGGAAGGCAGGTTGGTAGCAATTATTTTTTCTGCAGTTCTAATTATTCTCTGAAGTCTGTATCTGTCTTGTTGGGTTGCAGAACCAAACCAGACCGTTATAGAGGTCAAGTGACAGACTCAATAATGCCTCTGTAGAACTGGATCAGCAGCTCCTTGGGCAGTTTGAGCTTTCTAAGTTGGTGCAAAAAGAACATTCTTTGCTGTCCTTTTTTGATGATGTTTTTGATGTTAGTTGTACATTTTAGATCTTACGATATGGTAGAACCTAGAAATGGGAAGGTTTCTATTATTGATACTGTGTTGTCTAGTATTGTGAGAGGTGGAAGTATGGAAGGGTTTTTTCTAAAGTCTACCACCATTTCTACGGTTTTGAGTGTGTTCAGTTCCAGATTCTTTTGGTCGCACCATGAGGCTAGTCATTCGAGCTCCTGTCTGTATGCGGATTCATCATTGTCTCAAATAAGACTGATCACTGTTGTGTCATCTGCAAACTTCAGTAGTTTAACAGATGGATCATTGGAAATGCAGTCATAGGTATATAGAGAGAAGAGAAGTGGGGAGAGCACACAGCCTTGGGGGGGGCCCTGTGCTAATTGTACAGGTATCTGATGTGATTCTGCTTAGCTTTACCTGCTGCTTCCTGTTTGTTAGGCAGCTTGTGATCCACTTACAAGTGTGTTCAGGTACCTGTAGCTGGTTTAGCTTAGTTAGAAGAGTGTCTGGGATGATGGTATTGAATGCTGAACTAAAGTCTACAAAGAGGACCCTTGCATAGGTCTTTGGGGATTCAAGATGTTGTAGGATGTAGTACAGAGCCATATTAACAGCATCATCTGTTGATCTATTTGCTTGGTATGCAAATTGCAAGGGGTCTAACAGCGGATCCGTGGTGGTTTTCAAGTGGGACAGCACTAGCCTTTCAAAGGTTTTCATCACTACAGATGTTAATGCAACTGGTCTGTAGTCATTCAGTTCCTTGATAGTGGGCTTCTTCGGCACTGGGATGATGATAGAGCATTTGAAGCAAGAAGGAACATAGCACATCTCTAGTGATTTATTGAAGATATGGGTGAAGATGGGGCCAATTGGTCAGCACAGACTTTTAAGCAAGAAGGAGTTATCTTGTCTGGGCCTGGAGCTTTTCCTGGCTTTTGTCTGTGAAATAAGTCCTGCACTTCCTCTTCTGTGATCACTAGGGGTTGTGAATCCAATGGATGGGGTCAGTTATAGGAGGCTTGGCTGTTGTTGGTGTGTCTGAGATGGGGGTTGTGGAGCTAGGTGGCTGTAGTTTCCTTTCAAACTTGCAGTAAAACTCATTCAGGTCATCTGCCGGTTGTTGATTTGAATATATTTTGAATATAAGATATTGATATAAGATATAAGATTTGAATATAAGATATTGAATATGCAGTATAGATCAGGGGTCTCCAACCTTGGCAACTTTAAGAGTTAAGCAAGCTGGCTGAGGAATTCTGGGAGTTGAAGTCCACAAGTCTTAAAGTTCCCAAGGTTGGAGACCCCTGGTATAAATGACATTGGCTAGAAGGCTCTGCACCTATGATTCTGGAGAGATGGACAACATGGACCATGTGCTTCTTTGTTGATTCACTTATAGAGACATTCAACGAGGGTTATTCTCCCTTTGATTGGCAGATATACTGAACTTATGTGATCAGACACTACTTATAGATGAACTCCCATTTCTTTCAGTACACACTGCTAGGTTTCATGCTGAAATGTGCAAAATCAGCCTTGACAGTTCATGGTTCTGCTATTTAGGTGTATTCTACATAAGTTTAGATATTGCCACATTTTATGCAATCTTAGGCACTACATTTACAGTCTATAGTTAGACTACCTTTGTTTGATTTTACTTGTGAAATTAGGTGACTTCATAGATGTATTTCAACTTTGGTAATTACTTTTTGTTTATTGGTTTTTAAAACTGGATTGTTAAAAAATGGGCATAGGCCATTTATGAATATATTTCTAGTACTGGTCTGAGACTACAATAAAGACTGACTAACTGATAAAGGACCAGTATGGGGCTGTGGTAGCTCAGGCTGTAAGAGCCTGTTATTAAAACACAGCAGCCTGCAATTACTGCAGGTTCAAGCCCGGCCCAAGGTTGACTCAGCCTTCCATCCTTTATAAGGTAGGTAAAATGAGGACCCAGATTGTTGGGGGGGTAATAAGTTGACTTTGTAAATATACAAATAGAATGAGACTATTGCCTTATACACTGTAAGCCGCCCTGAGTCTTCGGAGAAGGGCGGGATATAAATGTAAATTAAAAAAAAAAAGTATGGTCCCATATGGGGAACCATACATACTAGGTTTGAAAGAATAAAATTAAACCTTGACCCAAACACAGTGGGTCAAGAATGTTAACTTTTGGCCTGGTGTTTTCAGTTTTTCAGGCAACAACCATATAATTTTTTTTGGAATGGTTGCAATAATGGACCATTTGCTCTCCAATTGATCATCTTAGCTTTCTGTTGTGCAGGCTGGCATGCTTTAAGCAAAGTACTGGATTGCAGACAGCAACAATTTAAAATTTTTAAATAATTTTATTTGGGGCCCAGATATATATTTGATCATAAATATTACACCTGAGCTTTACATGCAGTTTGCTATTTGTTTTTAATTAGAAGACTCTTTTAAAAATTCAGAGGGACAGGGAGTCTTGCATATAATATATAGAATCATTATATTCACATATATAACATTCAGAATTTAGGCATTAGAAATCTAGAAAAAAAGGCCTGTGTCATCTCAGAAGAAATCTTGGAAACAGCACTGAAATAGCATGATGAAGGAATAATGTACGCCTTTCCATACCAAGAAAGAGAGTTTTTTGGGTGCACAAAGATCTCCACTTAATGGTGTAGGGGCCCCATTGTTCAGAATTACAATTGGGTAGCTTAAAGAAATAGCAATATTCTTTATTGGCCAAGTGTGATTGGGCACACAAGGAATTTGTCTCCGGTGTATAAGCTCGCAGTGTACATACAAGCAACAAAGTGGTAAATGCAGTGGTGGGATTCAAGTCATTTAACAACCGGTTCTCTACCCTAATGTTTTCTTCCAACAACCAGTTTGCAAAACTGCTCAGAAAGTTAACAACCGGTTCTCCCGAATCCCACCACTGGGTAAATGATAGATCATTGATCATAGCTTGATCAAAAGATACCATCATAAATCATAAGAAACAAACCACAAATGAGAAATCATACTACTAAGAGAAGGGTGTAAGAAAGATGAGCAGATGAGAAGATGGAAAAGATGAGAAAGGTAACAGCAGTATATCTCTACTACATGGTTAGATATCCTTAGGCATAAGACTGTGGGAATTAGTGTTAGCAGAGTGATGACACGGGGGGAAAAAACTGTCTTTGTGTCTAGTTGTTTTAGCATCCAATCGCCTGTAGAAGCATCCTGAGGGGAGAAGTTGAAACAGTTTATGTCCAGGATGTGAAGGGTCTGAAGATACATTGAAATGTTGAAAAATACTACCTGGACTTATAAATCATCCCCCTGAAAAAAGGTCCATCCTCTGCCTTTACTGTTTCAGGGAATGAAATGTTATTTTGAGACCGATGTCCAATATTCGGTGTGTTTCCCAGCTTCTCTGCAATGGAGTTTCGATAATGATAACCCAGCAGGAAGAAGAGTGGAAGAAACAGTGGTATCATGAAGCTCACTTCCAAAATGAAACCCTTTACTGGAAAACCATTGTGTATTATTTAAATGAATTTCAACAGCACTAATACATTATATTTGCCTGTAGAAATAAAACTGAATTCCACGCATTTAGCTATACTGCAGGAGAAAATGGGCATGAATTAGCAATGGAGTGTATTAGCTGTAACCAACGGATAACATTAACTTTTGTATAAATGCGTGCAATACATTTGGGATATTAGCAACGTCTAGTACTTTTTAAAGGCTTTTGAACATTTTTAGAAATAGAAAATGTACATTTGTAACCTGAGGCTAGCATTAACTTGCATAATTATCATTATATTTTATGAGAGCATTTTTTTAATTCACCTGCTGGAATTCATTAAAAAAAGCCATATTGATATCAAAGCAATTGAACTGTCACAAAATTCATAATCTTAACTGAAAAAATTATCCTTATCCCATTAGTGCATTCTAATTTTCAATCTGTGTTCATTTGTAGCATTTTTAAGCTCAGGATGTGAGCTCATACACATGCATATATAATGGTATCATCTCTTGAACCTAAGATATAATATATCCATTTTGTTGGTAATTTTTGTCCTTCCATTGAGAACTAACTTTCATCCCAAATGTTACATTTCACTGTGTTTTTTTTAAAGAGAAAATGTAGCAGAAAGTACTACTTAGGAGTTACCATTTTGCTCATTTGTTTCATAGTTTTGCCATTATGATGCCATATCTTGTAACTCATTCAAATGTTTGTTAACTCAGATTTATGTTTGAATTAAGGGTTATGGTTAATCTTCAAAAAACAGATCCAGATCGCAGGAAGACTTTACTGAACTCTATTTTTTTAAAAATATAATTTACAGATATGAACAAAAGTGTGTCCACTTTTTATATAGAAATGCCCAAGAATTAGTGATCCTCATCAAGATATTGCAAAGAACTAAGTCAGTAGTTTCCATGCTATTGCATTACTGAATTTATTGAGCTGAAGTATCCATGAGCTACTGTAAATCTGATGATGCTTACAGTTGCTAGAGGTCTTGTTGATTTTATTTTATTTGTTTCATTAGTGGCAAGTCATCCTGATGCACAGATTGAGTAAAACATTGGCTAACTGAATAGTGAGAAAAAATAATTGATTTCCCTTTTTCCCTCACCAACCCACTAAGCACTGCTTAGAAAAAGGAGGGATTCAATTGTGATGAATAAATAACTATTGCTTGCATTTCTTCAAGCAACTCTGTCCAATGTTTCTAATTTACTTATCCACTATACCCAAAGATGGGCAATTCCCTGGGCAAATTAACGTATGTTAGATTTTTAAAATTCATGGTGATAGGGCAATATCGCGAATTGCTATGTCAGTTTTCAATCTTAAATCTCTTCTATAAGATTCTGATGAATTGTGTAGTGGGAGCAAGCTAGACTGGTCCTCTTATGGAGCAGAATGAACCATAAGGTTTTATTTATTTAGTATATGGCAATATTACATTAGCCAGGAGACTACAATACCAACACAGATCAGTAGTTTGGATGCCTAAGACTGATAGCCCCTTAGGTTCATGCTTACATGCTTCCCAAGATGGGACAAGCTACTCTGCATCAGAAAGAAAGATGAACGCCATCCTGCAGCATCATCTGGGGCCCTCTCCATCCAGTGGCTTAATGACATTAGAGGTGGCCTTTGCTCCAGTGGTTTGAGTCCTAGCACTGCATGGTAGGATGAACTCCTGTCACTCACCTCAGCTGCTGCCCACCTAGCAGTTCGAAAGCATGTTACATAAAAGTTGATAAATAGGTACCACTTTGAATGGGAAGACATTTGGTTCATGGTTACATGCTTTCCAAGGTGCATCACAGGGGCAAGCTATTCTGCAGCAGAAAGAAAGATGAACAGCATCCTGCAGCATCATCTGGGGCCCTCTCTATCCACCGAAGTCACCTCGTAAACAGGAGTTACAACCAGGAAGGTCCAGCACCAACAGGATTCTAACTGTCTGCTCAAAGTGTTGGCTTCTTTTCCCACCAAAGTGGTACCTATTTATCTACTTGCAAGTAATATGCTTTCAAACTGCTAAGTGGACAGAAGCTGAGGTGAGTGATGGGAGCTCACCCCACTATGCAGTGCTAGGACTTGAACCACTGGAGCAAAGACCATCTCCAGTGTCATTAAGCCACTGAGCCACTGTACCTCTTTAATCATAAGATAATATATCAAAAGGGAAAGGACCAGGGCTAGGATGAGCCTTATGATCCTACAGAATTCATTCTAACCTAGGAATTCCTTGTTCCAAGGAATCATCACAGTAATTCACTGAGGATATTGATTTTGCCTCACGTGGCTGGTATCTCAGTAGCTTTCAGCAGCTGTAGGTGCCACTTTAGGCCAATGTTGTTTTTAGCTGTTCCAGAATGTCACTGTAAGAATTCCCTGCAGATCTGCTGAGGTCCTGAAAGCTTATCAGCTATTTGCTGTTTGTTGAGAGGAAATAGTTGTGCTGAGTTTTACTTATGACTGGTTCATATTTTGCATAATATGTGGCACAATACTGACTTCTGTGAAATGTAGGTTATATTGGAATATTGGTGATTGACCACAGGTGGATGCTCAACTCTGGTGCAAAGATTATGACCTTAGTGAGGAAGGAGGACCTGGTAGCAGTAACTTGGGTCCTCAGACATTCTACAGTACTTATTTATTTATTTATTTAAAACATTATTAATTCAATTTTGCTAAAGATAATTAAAACTAATAAAACTCTAATAAAACCCCCCATTAAAACTATTAGGCCAGCCCTGCGTGATGGAACAAAAATGTCTTGAGCTCGTGGCGAAAGGTCCGGAGGTCAGGGAGTCGACGTATCCCTGGGGGCAGCTCGTTCCAGAGGGCAGGAGCCCCCACAGAGAAGGCCCTCTGCCCTTGAAGATTTTTTGGAAAAGGCAGTTGGTTCAAAATGAAGGTTCCTGCATACTTTTGGGCTTCTGATTTTGAGACCACATAACTCTTCACTGGTTGTCTTTTGGTTTTCAGGTCTAATTTAAAGTGCTGGTTTGGACCTATAAAGTTCTTCCTGTCTTAACACCTAGATAACTGCTGGATTACCTTCTCCAACCACCTGAGAACTGACCCTAGATGGGAGAAACTACTGCATATCTCACCCCTGTAGAAATTAGGCAGGTTCACTAGCTGGTTTTCTGTAAGATTAAGCTATTTCAAAGAGTTTTCTCCTTAGAAAGACTTTGATTTGATATTGCCCTATTTTATTTTCTTTCTACTCTTGTAGTGTTGATGTGTTTTTTTTTCCTAATGGGACTATATCAGTGATGGATTTGCCAATGGTTCACCCCAATTTGGGTGAACTGGTAGCAGTGGCAGTGGGATGCCCACCCGCCAGGATGTCATGCACGATATGTGAGCGAACCAGTAGCAAAGGTAAGCGAAACCTACCCCTGGGCTATATGATGGTCTCATGTTAAATTCTACTTGAACCCATCATGGAGCTGACATTTTAAGGCCTAAATAGATATAGTACCATTACTAAAGCAAAACCAATCACAGCATATGAGTAGTTTTGAAGGTATGGATAAAAGTTGTGAGTTGGAATTTTATACACTTTCTTCTTTGTTAAAGTAAAGAATCAGTTCTATAGAAGCTGTGGGGTCCTTGGTGCTCTCTGAGCTATGTTGTTTTCTTGCAGATGTTTCATTAACCAGCTAAATAACATCATCAGTATTAGAAGGGAGAAGGTTTTCCCTCTGTTTATATCCAAGTGGCTTGCTCTGTCAATGTTGGTAATTCTTGATTAGGCTGTTCTTTACTGTTTGATTGGTTGGTTGAGTTGGTAGTTCCTTGACTAGGGTATTGTTTACTTCTTGATTATTGGTCTGCTATTCATCCTGGTGGTAATCTCTGCTTATCTGGGTGTTGATTGCTGGTAAGGAAACCATGAGTATCCTAGACCAAACTAAGTCGAAAATTGCTGGAGAATTCTTGGAAACCTGACACTCAGACAAATCAGTCATCAGTAGGCACATAGAGATAAACAACATCTACATACCATTTAAAAGAGAGAATTAAAGAAAGCTAAAAAGGAAACAAAAGACCTAAACACCTTGGGAAGGACTTGATAGATGGACAAACAATCTCAATCTAGTGCAAACATCTGGCTGATTGCCACCAATCAACCTTGTGATTATTATTTAACCCCATCCTAATTGAATACATGTATGAGAATTGGTCTCCAAAGATAGCCCAGGACATTTTGATGCTTGAAGCAAAGATCAAAACATTATTCCTCCCCAGCATTTCCTGGACAGAAAAAAAAAATGCAGTTTCTTTTCAGAACCGGTAATAGGATTTATTCTTCCTTTGCATTTGAACGTTGCATGCTAGTTTTGAGGTTGCAGAGCAGACTAAGTAGCACTCTAATGCTATCTAGCTCACCAATTCATACATAAATTTAGCGGAACTGACACCAAAAGATATTCTCAGTGACTCTCATTTCATGAAAAAGGAGAGCTAGAGGAAAAAGTATTAAGTTTGTTGATCAAGACTCTTCTTTTCACATGGATTCAGTGTTTAGATTGGTCCTAAATACCTCACTGCTTTATTGTCATAAGTTGAACTTCTTCTTTTTATGTATCTGATGGTTTATTAAAAATAGAAGGTTACAGTGTCAGTGGCTTCTAAAGCTGAAGAACAAGAAGTACCAAATAAAGACACATACTTCTGATCCTAAAAGAAGAAGAAGAGGACCATTGTTCTAGGATTATAATTGCCGTTGAATTATAAGAAAAGATTTGTGGAGCCAGAATCTATTGTTTATTCCGACTGCCTGCTCGGAACTTGCAAGAAAAGAACTTTTGATTTGTGGATACTACACACAAATTTCACAAATCGCACTCACAATCACACTCAGGCACAGATACACATATACCCTTGAACCCTAGTGCTATGATCAAATATGATTAGAACTTAGAATAACTTTATTGTCACTTCGAATGTACACTGATCGGCATACATTAGAGTGAAATTTCATTGCATACAGCTCTCAAAGGGTCATCCCCTCCAACATCCACCTCACACACATGACAAACAAACAAATAAATACAAAATTATGCATATACCCACATGTATCATATGATACAGAGAAATAACACAGTCTAGTTCGATGTATACATGTACACGGCAAGAAAAATGAATCTTGCAAGTTGATGGATGGCCTAGGGAACAAAGCTGTTACAAAGATGTTTTGCTTTTGCGTTATGGACCACAATGGCTTTAAGATATCCAGACAATTTGACTTTCAAGTGAATAATTGGTTTCTTTTTGTTTTTAATTGTTGCTTTCCTATTGGTATAGGAAATGAGCAAAGTAAATAAATATCCCCCAACACACAATCGAGGGGGTCTCTTCTTCATCTACATATCCTCCTGACTAAATCATTGTCTTCCTCTCTCTTCCCTCCCGCTGTGCCCCTTTCCGATGACAGCAGGTCACTTGAAAGGTTAAAGCACATGTTAATATTAGAGTGACCTGCTATCTCTGTATCACCCCTTTTTCCAAGCAGGCAATGTTATGCTTTTAATTCCCTAATGTGCAGTCCAGCAGTCCGTATCATCTTACAGGGATTGAATAGAAAAAGCAAAAGGCAGACTGTGTGGTCAGTGTTTTCAATATCCCCCCTGCTAGCCATTACATCACCCAGCTACTCTCTAAGAGGATTTTCAGCAGGCTTGGCTTCATTATTAAAATAGTAATTAATTTTTTCCTCTTCACAAAACCAGGGGACCTTCAGATGGGGGCTTTGGGAGTGAGAAGGCAGGTTTCTTTTGAAAATGTCTTTCTGAAAGCCATAATCTGCTCTCCAACCTTACAGTACACATGTTCCCCAGGAAATGTGATTAAAGGGAGACACATATTAAAAAAAAAAACTTTCGGGAAATTAATTCAGTTTCTAGGATTAAAAAGAAAAAAAAAGTTTGATAAAGTTGTGCAATGCTCCAATGACAGCACATAATAGAAGTGCAAAGTTTTATCCCCTTGAAGGATAAATGAGTGGCCAGAAAGGTCTGGTGGTTCCCAGAGAAAAAACATCTGCTACAGCTAATTCACTTTAGCTTTTGATTGTAAAATTCATTAGCCATATCAGGCAGCTGTAGCTTCAAACATGTTGCTAGGAAGTACAGTTTTAAAGAGTGAGATGCCATTTGTTCTTCTCAGCTGTAGGAAGGAAGGTTGATTGCCCAGCGAAATGCAAACTCCAACTGCCTGGAAGTTGAACTGGGATCTTCCATGGATGAGGATGCTGATCAGCACAATACTCCTTTAATTCTCTCAAAACTTAGCCAAGTGTTGTGATGGCATGAAGCATTCTAAATAATAAGTCACCTCTCTGGTACATGGTATTATCCTTACATGGTAACAGTGATGGGATACAAAATTATATTGATTCTGCTTAGCTTAAAACTACAATGCTTTAAAAAAAATTTTTTTTAACTACGTGAAGGAACAAGGATAACAGGCTGGTAGGTGACAAGAGGGGAAAGACTATAGTTTATTGGAAGTATACTTGTTTTTCTGGCTGCAAAATTCTGGGAATTGAAGTCCACATCTCTTAAAGTTAGCAAGAATGTGAACCATTGATCTAGATACAGGGATCCTCAACCTTAGCAATTTTAAGACTTGTGGGCTTCAAATCCCATAATTTCTCAGCCAGTATGGCTGGCAAGGGAATTCTGGGAGTTGAAGTCTATAAGTCCTAAAGTTGCCAAGACTGGAGATCCTTGGTCTAGACCAGGGATGTCAAACTTGCGGCCTGTGAGTTGGATGCATCACATGCTGGCCATGCCCACGCCCAGTTTAGCGAATGGGAAAAAAGTCACAATATGTCACAGTTTGATGCCCTAACAATGCAAGTTTGACACCCCTGGTCTAGACTATGTTACTTTGCTGACTGTGAGTCTCAAGCAGCAAACCTGAAAATTCCAGTCACTAAGTCTTAGATGCTCAGATCACATAACATTGAATATGGGTTTTTCTTATCTAAAAAACTGATTCAGGTTTGTAACCTGTTACTTGAACAAGACCTTGCAATCTCTATTAGAACTATAAGCTTACTATCAGTAGTAGGGCCCAAATGTTCAGACCTCTACCATGCATCATGGTACTGATCAATAGATGCTTTTAGATGCTTTGTGCACTGAAAGTGCATGGGTATGCCCTCTGTCAGGGGTGAAATCCAACAGGTTCTGACAGGTTCTGGAGAACCAGTAGCAGAAATTTTGAGTAGTTCAGAGAACCGGCAAATACCACCTCTGGCTGACCCCAGAGTGGGGTGGGAATGGACATTTTGCAATATCCTTCCCCCAGGAGTGGGGAGGGAATGGACATTTTGCAGTATCATTCCCCTGCCACGCCCACCAAGCCACACCACACCCACCAAGCCACGCCCACAGATAGTAACAAGCCCTGAGTCTTCGGAGAAGGGCGGAATATAAATGTAAATAAAAAAAAAATTTGGATTTCACCACTGCCCTCTGTATAGCCCCTCCCCAATAATAATGTAACAGGTACATATGTAGCAGTGGCGGGTTGCTATCGGTTCACCCTTGTTTGGGCAAACCGGTAGCAGTGGCAATGGGAGGCTCCGCCCACCCACCTGGATGTCATCAAATATGCTCTGCTCATGTGAAGCGCGCACGCGAGTGAAGCAGCAGCAAAGGTAAGTGAAGCCCACTACTGATTTGTAGGTACCAGTACATATGTATTTATGTTTTAACAGAATCCAAATACTCATTGTTATGAACAGTTCTAATCTTGCAATCTCCTTACGTTTCAGAAGCATGTAATAGAGCATTTCATCTTTTCATTCTTTTCTAATTGGCTAGTATTTTTCATTAGGGATCACCATGTTGAGTAAAATAAACAAGAGTCTAATAGCTCCTCTTAATATCTTAAAATTCTATACACCAAGGAGGAGAATTGATTTTCTATGCTATACTTTCAGTGGCCCTGTGATCAATTTTTATTGGAAAATCTAACCCAATCATTGTGAGAAGGATATGAGAAAAAGGTTATCATAAAACGTAGTGGCCAATAAACCCACTACTCATGTATAATCCCACATTTTCGAATGTCCTGTAAATACAGTACAAATGCTTAGTATTTTAATTAATGGCAGAGAAATATTTTTCAGTGCCATTTTTTGGATTCCCTCAAGGACCTATGTAATGGGTTAAATATGGCAAAACAATGAAACAGTGGAATAAAGTGATAAATGCAAGAACTATCTTTAGAACCATGAAATTTGAAACGAAAATATTTCAACTCTTTCAGATTTGCAGGATCCAATCTTGGTTGGTTACCGGGACCAGAAGTTTAGTCTTCTAAGCCAGGGGTCTCCAACCTTGGCAACTTTAAGACTTGTGGACTTCAACTCCCAGAATCCCTCAGTCAGCAAAGTTTTCAGACTTTGTGCTGGAGCCCATCCTCAGAGAACTTCTCTCTAGCAGATTGTGCTACTTCATACTCTGCTACTACACATTCTGATAGAGAGAAGTTCCTTGAAGATGGGCTCCAGCATGAGTCTGAAAACTCGGAAGACTAAACCTTTGGTCCCGGTGAATGACCCAGATTGGATCCTGCCACATTATCCTGGCTCATGTATATTCACCTCAATTTGTCTTTCAGAGTTCCCTTGGATTATATAGTCTTGTGATATATATAATACCCAAAGTGAATAAGATAGGAAACTGCCTTCCCTAGGAGAAAAGAGTTGGAGCAAGTCCCATGTGTGTATTTTAAATCTTCATTATTACGTTTTTGTTGGTTTGTTTGGTGAAAGGACTCAGCTTCAGCCACCAGGGTGCAGTGAACCCATCTGATAATGCAGCATTCATTTTTTGCAAGAGAGAGATGAGGTAGCACAAGGAAACTGCATGCAGTTGTCTAAGACAAGAAAGATGGAAAATGGAAAATACATACAATGCCAAGCTTCCAAAATCCTACCGTAATATATAGACTTAGCTTCATGTCATGATTGCCACAAAGTATCACAAATCCCTAATCGGAATCTAGGCTAATCAGATATTGGCTTTAAACTTTCTTCCCCAATATAACTAATTAGCATTTATTACTGAGGGACAATGCAGGAAGAAATGATTTTCCTTCTGCCTGAGTAATGGATTTGCAAGGTTTTGTGAAGCGATAGCTACCTTCATCTTACTTGAAGATGAAAACACCCCTGCTCTTAAAGATGATATTTATATATAATTTACTCTCACTAAATTCTGCAGGGGCATTCAGTGGTTTGAATCTGCATTCATGCGGGGTATTAATAATCCAATTCACTTTTGCTCCCACTAAACAGCAGCATTAATTTGTGCAGCAACTTTGACCTTAACTAAAAAAAGCTCAGCACAGATCAGAACTTGAGTGCAATTTTGTTGTGGATAGACTGTCTTCCCATCTCCTGTCCAGTGGCATATGTCTTGTTAGGATCCAATTTATATGCTTCCCCACCCCCCCAGCTCACGACTGCTTCCAGATGCTGGTCTAGCCACTTTTGTGTCTGAATTGATCAAAAGGGAACTGTGTGATAGAATGCCCTAAACTACATTCATCCAACCGCTATACAAAGATATTAAAAGAATATATGTGAATAGAATGGACAACTCCAATTTTATATGGTAGGAATAAATGTGTAGGAAAGTCTGAAACCATTAAAGCACCATGCCTCCCTCTCTTGCCTGACAGATCTGTTCAAGAAAGATACAATGCGGATTATATCAATACTATGTTAGAGATGCAGGCAGGTCTTGACTTGCAACAGTTCATTTAGTGACCATTTGAAGTTATAACAGCACTGAAAATAGTGTCATGACCGTTTTTCACACTTTCAACCGTTATAGCATCCCCCACCATTCAAAGTTACAACAGTACTGACAAAAATTACTTATGACTATTTTTCACAATTATGACCATTGCAGCATCCCCATGGTCACATGATCAAAATTCAGATGCTTGGCAACTGATTCATATTTATGACAGTCGCAGCGTCCCAGGGTTACACAATCACCTTTTGCGACCTTCTAACAAGCAAAGTCAATGGGGAAGCAAGATTCGCTTAACTATTGTGTTACTAATTTAACCATTGAATTGATTCACTTAAAAACTCAGGCAAGAAAAGTCATAAAATGGGATAAAACCCACTTAACAACCATCTCGCTGAGCAACAGAAATTTTGGCCTCAATTGTGGTTGTAAATCGAGAACTACCTGTATAGGAAAATCCATAGCTTTAGTCCAAGGATTTCCCACCCTGTATACTTCGTTTCTCATACCATTGGTAGTCATTTCAGAATGAATGCAAGTGATGACAGGAAATAGACTGTTTTAGTAGATTTTAATAACACATGGGACGGTTCTTCTGCACTTATTATAGCTGAAATGGAAGGCATTTGGCATACTAGGGAAAAAGAATTTCACTTAACCCCCCACCAGGATTATTTAATAAAAGTTACTAAATGCTCATACTTGTGCTTGATCATATTCAATATGAGATTTCTACCATTTGCATAGTGTCACCCAGACTGCTTTAGTGCAGGCAGCTGCCAAAGATATCAGAAGCTACACAAGCCCTATAGCAATCAAATAAAGATGCTAGAGCTGTCATTTTAACTGTCATGGTTGTGTGTTATTTCCTGGTGAGTTGGTATATTATTGGCTGACCTAGCAGTATGTAGCTATACCTATGAAAGATGATTGGTAACACAATTATCTACAATCTGTTGAATAAGCACAGGATCAGAAATGGATATAGTCTGAGTGTAAACACTCTTCTCTTTCCCCAATTCATTCAGCACCAACTAACTAACTTGACTATTGTCTAACTTGTCTATTAATTTGTCTATTGCAATGGTTGCAACATCTTCATAGTCCCGTGATCAAAATCCAGCTGCTTGACAACTGACTTATACTTATGACAGCTGCAGTGTCACGGGATCATGTCATCACCTTTTGCGATCTTCTGACAAGCAAAGTCAACGGGGAAGCCAGATTCACTTAACAACCACGTTACTAACTTAACAATTGCAATGATTCACTTAACAACAGTGGCAAGAAAAATCGCAAAAGGGGGCAAACTCAATTAACACACGTTTCGCTTAGGAACAGAAATTAGGGCTCCGTTGTGCTTATAAATTGAGGACATAGCTATACACTTCCAATGGAGTCTTTCCCCCTTTTGTCACCTATTAGCCAAAAGTCAGTTAACAACAGCAGCAGCAGAAATTTTGAGCTCAGTTGTGATAGTAAGTTAAGGACTACCTGTATCAACAATTGGTAAATATCGCTAAATATTGCTGTGGCCCTGACACGGCCTAAGAGATATTTTTTTCTGGCATGGCACAGAACAAGGAAAAAAAAATTGGGAAATTAGTTTATATTAACTTTGGAACAAGCCAACATCACCCTAACCATTGGGACCAATGATTCTGTTCACTGGGCCTACTTTCAGTAACTCCAAGATAGTTTCATGGCTTAGAGAACAAGCTCCTTAAAATGGAGCTATTTTCAATGAATCTCCCCCCCCCCCAAAAAAAAAATTCAGCACTTAAATGCAGTATGTACATCAAACCCCAACCATAGCCATTCAGGATTTGCGCTACTCACGGAAAGCGGAATCTAGTCCCAGGGATATCATTTTACCCTGTGGACAAAAAGAAGGAACAAAGGAAGGATTTATTAAAACAATCAACTTTAGTCAGGAATAGCCTTAATCAGAATGTCAAAAATTAGAAGAGACATATCCCAAAGGACCTTGGTAAATACTCTCTCTGTGAAACAAATACTTATCAAATCTTGCTGTTTTACTGGGAGCCACACTGTGTAATTCTCTCAATAGAGGCCCCCTGCAATGAAAAGAAGAAAAAGGGAAGCATGAATCACGGCATATATCTTTTTAAATTGTCATTCAAAAAACATATTTGCAAATTGCACTGTATATGAACATCATGATTACAAGTTTGTCCTGGAGCCCTTATTCCCTGTCTCTCCTTGGCAGAGGCAGCCTTATCCTGGGCTAGCAATAGAATCAAGTCACATAGCAGGGACAAGAGGATAGCTTAAATTTTACTTGTTTTGTGAGCAAATGGAACATCTTGCTCTTCCTTTCTGGCTATTTACAATCTCCTGTGATTTTTTTCCCAAAAAGAAGCATTTTATTTCTTCTTCTTTTTCCAGCATGATAAAGAGCCTGTATTATTTACTGTGGAACTTTTCCACAATTGAAATAATGATTGCTAATATAATTGAGCGAGAACATTCTGTTTTCTAGTAGACTGAGGTTCTGTGCAACTTTGCCCATTTAAACAAAATGATTACCAACAATCACCTACTTGAAATTCCTCCAAGAGCTTTTGCATACAGCCTATGAGCAAACAGGAACAAAGGCAAGATACTCAATTTGTTCTATTTTAGTATGTAAGTCTGCTTAAGTTTTCTTGTCCAGGAAGCAGTGGAATTAGGAACAATCATTTTGTTCTATTTTTCTAAGTTGCTTAAATTAGCTAATTGCCTTCAGATGGGAATCTTGGGATTTAGTTGTACACAAACCTGGAGACTCATAGGACACAAGCTGCATTTTGGAATAACTAAAAAAAATATATGTTGCACAAGTTTCAAATAAAATAAAGTCAGGATTGGTAAGGAAGTATAATTTCAAGATAATTTCTGGCTTCTTTGTGGAAGGTACCGTATTTTTCAGAGTATAAGACGCACCGGTGTATAAGACGCACCTTAGTTTTTGGGGAGGAAAATAAGAAAAAAGCTGATTGGCAGGTGGATTGGCCTCCGGAATACCCCCAATCAGCTGTTCCCAGAGATGAATTTTAGCAACAGCAGGGGTTGCTGAGCTCAGTGCCTTGCTTTTTTTTGCTTTTTTTTTTCTGCCTCTGAAACTCCATTTCAGAAAAAACATTTTTCTGCCTCTGAAAGCCTCCAAAACAGAACTTCAGAAAAAAGGCCTCTGAAGCTCTGTTTGGGAGCTTCTTTTCTGAAGCTTCTTTCAGCCTCTGAAATCTCAGTTTGAGAAGCTGGTCGGGCTACATTCAGAGTATAAGACGCACCCAGATTTTCACCCTCTTTTTTTGGGGAAAAAGGTACATCTTATACTCCAAAAAATACAGTAGCTTATTTTTAAAGGGAGTGATCTGATCATTTCAGATTACAAATACACATAGTCCTTGATTTACAGTTTATTTAGTGACCATTCAAAGTTACAATGGTATTGAAAAAAAAAGTGACTTATGACCATTTTTCACAGTTATGACCTTTGCAGCATCCCCATGATCACGTGATCAAAATTCAGATCCTTGGCAACTAGTTTATATTTATGACCATTGATGTGTCTCGGGGTCATGTGATCACTGTTTCTGACATTCTGACAAGCAAAGTCAATGGGGAAGCCAGATTCATTTTAACGACCAGATGACTAACCTAACCACTGCAGTGATTCACTTAACAAACGTGACAAGAAAGCTTGTAAAATGGGACAAAACTCACTGAACAAATGTCTCACTTAGCAACAGAAATTTGGGGCTCAATTGAGGCTGTAAGGCAAGGACTACCTATACCAGTGTCTGCAAACCTATGGTACGCGTGCCGGAAGCGGCATGCAAAACCATCCCGCGACGAATGCGCGATCTCGCTGGCTCCTCTTCAAGCAAAGCTGGCTGAGGAACTCTGGGAGTTGAAGTCCACAAGTCTTTTTTTTTTTTTAATTTTGCTTTGTCTTTTTTTTTATTCCTTTTGATATCATCCTCTGTTTACAGACTTTGAACATTCCCACCCAACAACCATTTCCACTTCTCAGTTGCTCCAATTTCTTTTTTTTTTTTTAATTTTTTTTATTGCTTTTTTCTAACAAACAAAAAAGAAAATACATTATTGCACCCTTGTGCTATACATAAAAAAAGGAAGATTTGGGTCTTCGGATATGTCCTCATGATTGCCAAAATCCACATTCTCGAGGTACAGGTACCGAAGCGTCCAATTTTCCAAGCGCATAGTCCACAAATGGTTTCCAAGTCTTCCAGAAAATATCTTCTTTATACACACCACTTCTAATTTTAATATCACATGTCATTTTATCATTTAAGGCTAATTTCCACATTTCAGAATTCCACTCTTCTATTCTAAAAATCACATCTAATTTCCAATATCTAGCTATTATAATTCTACCTATTATAATCATAATTCTAATCAATTCTTTTTCATATTTTGTTAATTCTATTTCCTTAATTACCAACAATAATATAGTTTCCACTCTCAATATTATTACTTTCCCCATCATTTCAAATATCATTTTCTCCAATTGTTGCCAAAACTTTTTAACCTTATCACATTTATACCACATATGTTCATAAGTCCCCAATTCCATCTCACATCTCCAACATTTTTTACTAATTTTTTTATCCATTTGTGACAATCTTACTGGAGTCAAATACCATTTCCAAACAACTTTATAATTATGCTCTTTAATCCTTATAGATAAAGTTATCATAATTCTACTATTCCAATTCACATTCCAATCTGACTCTGGTATTTCAATATTAAGATTATGATGAAGAAGAAGTCCACAAGTCTTAAAGGGTCCAAGGTTGGAGACCCCTGCTGTAAAGCACTACGGAGCAGTACATAAGTCTAAATGCTTTTGCTATTGCTATTCTCCTTTAAATTTTAAAATAAAATAATTTTTATTTTATTCTATGTGATCTCAACACATATAAGCGTTACACTAGGACCGAACCCATGTTAGAATTTTTAAGAATAGCAATGGACTACTGGTGGAAGCACAGTTCATGTTCCTGATTCTCATCTTTTTTTTTAAAAAAAAACACACTATGTAAGTAGCAACATTCGGCTTTCTCTTCTAAACACGTATCCTCAGCATCTTGTGTAGCATTTTCTTTTTCTTTTGATCATTCTCTGCTCACCTTTGTCAATACATTTTTTTAAAAAAACCTCTTGTCTCTTTGATGTTCTTCCTATTTCAGCCTCAGCGCTGTTCTGGGTACATTTCTATAAATTTGATAACTGGACCCTGGGTTATCATGGATGATTTTTTTGCTTTCATTTTTTTATCTATATCTCAGCAACAGCATATACCACAAGGACAGAGCGGTGATAGCAAAGGCTGTTTCCAGACTTATCCTGATTTAACATGCTAAAGAAGGAAGTTGATCATAGGTCGATTAGTCAGGAGTTGGTAATCCCATCAGTAACCTATTCTTCATGCTTTCCAAGCTTCAATGAAGGTCACATTGTGGGTAGTTGCTTTACTACCAGGAATTTAGCAAGTAAGATTGTAGAAACCAGTTTCCCAGCTCTTAATTTTCTTCTGATGGAGATCCCTACTGAGGAGAATTTAAATTTCAATCTCAAACCACCAACCTTGCCCATATTAAAAAAATTGCTAGTGTTCCTAACATGGTTACTATCTCTCTGATTCATCTTCTTGCGGTATCAGGAATTTGTATTGCTTTACTGACATAAAAAAAAATGAAGTTCTTCATTTTAATGCTACTCTTTCAGAAACTGATCACTGATTGTTCATCTTCCTCAGCTGGCAAAACTTCTTGAGGAATGTCCACATCATCGATTTCACGGTGAGAGATTACAGAATCTCTTCTCAAGGTTCCAGATCTGGTTCCTTGGCCTCATCTTTGGAATCAATAGTCTGAAGTATTTCCATTCTCTCTTTGAGATCAAGAAATGCCATTGATTTATGATACTCTGGCTCTTCCAGGTATGGCCAGTCTTACGATCATTATATTCTTTTTCATTTTTGCTACCATTTCCCTTTAAAGGGAAACCTAGTTTATTTCGTACAGTCATTTAATAATATGGAGTGAAACAGTTAAATTTGCTCTATTTACTCATATGGAATAAAACAGAAAGAAATGCATATGCAAGTTCATAAACATTTTGAATTGTGTACATTTTTCTTTATGCACACTTTTTGCAAATTATTGCATTTACCTAAAAGAAAGATGATCCTGAATTTAAAATAATCCCCACAAGAAATCATCATCATCATCATCATCATCATCATCATCATCATCATCATCATCATACATCAATAACATATAAAGAAACCGCAGCTTCCTGTAATTACACCAATGGAATTGCAAAAAACTGTGCTACTCGGAACATCATACATTTTAAGAAGATACTTGGTTGATACCTAGGATGCTGGCAGCAACCCGTATCAACCATTTATACCAGTCAATCGTATTTGTGACACATTTTTAAAAGTTCAGTTGACTGAGTTTCATGTGTATTGAATAAACGAGATAATAATAATAATAATAATAATAATAATAATAATAATAATAATAATAATAATAATTTTGTGCATTTTGAAAGCAAATATGCAAAAATGGAAAACAGCTCTAACAGCAAATGGGGAGAACATTGGTGAAGTCAAATCAGACAAGGAATCTTCCAGGGGGACTCACAATAATCCTACAAAACACAAAACTGAAATACTAAATCTCAAGCAAACATGGCAAGATAAACCATCTACTATACATGGATGACTTAAAAATGTATGCAAAAAGCCCCACTGAACTTAAATCAATACTCAACACAGTTCAACAATTCAGCAGTGACATCAAAATGGACTTGAAAAATATGCTATATTGTTGAGAAAGTGGGCAAGTAGTGGTAGTGATAAATTGTTCCTTGTGTGTACCATAATTTAATTCATGAAAGAATGTTTGTATATTTGTGTATACCCAGATACAAACAATTGCACATAGGCATGCAATTTTTGTGAGTACTCTTCTAAATCATGAACCATATTACAGTAGCTTAAAAAGATGGATTTTGGCATTTGTATGTTTTCATTTTTAAAATAATAATATGTATTTATAAAAGTATAATGCAGTCAGCATAGATTCACGGCTGCCTATAATTTATAGCTGCACAGTTCTCCATACACCCGTGATCAAACTACATATCTCTCTCATTTGAAGTGTGTAAAAACAAAGTTTCTTTGTTATTCAATACTTAATAGATTTAACTGTGTGTGACATAGTACAATGGATGGGCTTGAAGAACGATAGGTAGACTTGGACAAGGTTTGGTGTCTTTCATTCCCAGTTCCTGAAGTATAAAATGGGAATAATAATGACCATGGATAAATCCGATAAGGGCAGTATAGCATTCCGAATGCTCAATGTGCTATATAAATGAATAATAATGATAAGGCCTAGCATTTAAGCAGCTCCAGTTAATTTCAAATGAGCTACTCTAATGCTTCTGATTTAATTACATGGTTAAGTGCTTTGTTGGAATATGCTACACTGCTCTGCACTTTGCTGCCCGGCTCAAGAAAACAGCCATGAATGCTTTTAATTTTCAGTCCTTTTGGATCTGGCTTAGAAAAATCCATTGCATAAATGATAAGGTTCTTGTCAAGTCACTGAGACCTTAAGAACATCCTCAAGGCCCAACAGCATTTAAGAAAAAAAAAAAAGGCTGTACAAATCACTTTCACACTTGACTTTTGACTTTCCTCCCCCTTCCTTTCCTTTTTAATGATGTGATATTTTTCTCTTTCAGGCCCATCAGATGTAACTTTCATTTAATTTGGTCCTTTATTCCTACAGGTGGCCTGGGCTATTTAGCTCTTTGGTTCTCCCGTAAGTAGCTAATATTCATTCTATCACAGGTACAGGAGGCTAATCGTTCAATCACTAGGGGAAAAAAAGATGAAAGGGCAGGAAATGGCTGTCATGGCCCCAAAGGAAATATTTGGAAGAAAAGGAGCAGACCGCAAATAAAGTGCTAATTAATGTCCAATTTCAACACTGATATACTGACCACAGCAGTAGGCAAAACCAAGCCTTCTGTTCCAGTTACTGTTCAAGTGCTTTTATTCTCCCTTCTATGCAAGAATACTCATGAGAGTTTCTGCATCTTCCAACATGCTCTTGAATGTGAATTCTTTGCTCTGTATTCTTGTGCTATTCTTTGGTGAGTCTAATCATCCCCCCCTTCCCGAAAGAAAACACAAGCAAAACTTTAGATGAATGTTTATGAATTTGCTTACTAAATCCAAGCCTGCCCCTCCCACCCCGCTGCTAACATTTCTATCGACCGTTAGCTATAGAAGGAAAACGGCTATAAGAAATGAAGGGAGGAGACAGAACTGTTCTCCAATTCATGCTAAAATCCTAACAAGATTTTACAATGGCACAATTTCAACTTACAACCCGAATCCAGAAACTCGGGTGGCTGCCGGATGGGGGTGGTGGGGAAGGACACACATACACACTGCACAGCATTAAAGTTCTAATTCACCGGCTTTGTCCTAGAAAGGGCATTGAGAGTAAATCTATTGAGGAACACAATAGCCAGAGCAACCCTGTTTTTATGTACCATAGTAATTGGTACATGTAACTGACTAAATGTGTTGTTCAGAAAAGAAAATGAAAGTTGAAATTCACAATGGAAAGTCATGATGATCAATTATTTCTGGTGCTTAGTATCTGGGAATCACATCTTAAGGTAAAATGTTATTTGCCGATGACTGAATGCCAGAAATAATAATCTGACATTAAGCTTTTGTGATTTATTTTTTTTTTGACCAAATGAAAGCCTTAAAAAAGGTGCAGTTGAGAGTGTGCCTGTTACTCAAATGCAAAGTTCTTGGAATATAAATGACTGAAATATTACTCATTCTTATTCAGAAATCATAAGGAGAGCAAAATGGTTATCAAAGATACAAAAGTCACCATATTGAAATAATATTAAATACCTAATACAGGATTGTTTGATTGTAGGAATAAAGTTGATAAGAATACCTTTTCTTAAGGATACATTTGTAAAAGCCCATGTTCTGATACATATTGATTGAAATGGGATGGAGAAAAGAAAAAAAAATCTGTATTTTGATCACGTGGTATAGCAATAAAAAGAACTAGAAGTAGGAGAAAGAGGAGGAGGAGGAAGAAGAAAAACCAATTTTCTTCAATAGCCTGAATTTTAGGATAGAAACCTTCATTAAAACAGTTACATTTTACAAATTCAAAATACACAATGAAAGTGCGTTAAAAATAAATATATAGAAAATTCCAAATTCAGATAAACCAGTAAAAATACATTTAATGAAAATCACATAAGAGGTAACCCTGCACCAATAAGACCAAATAACTCTTTAAAATTCTCTCACAGATCAACCAAATTTTCCTCTCCTTGCTTCCAAACACATTTAACCATTCTCCTGGGTGAAATAGAAAGTAAGGCCTTCTTTGTTGGTCTCACAGTTCAGTGAGGTTAGGACAGGTAAATCTTCAGATTTCTGATCCTAAACCATGCTAGTGTTAGCTCTATAAACTGGGCCATAAGGGTTCTAGGATATTGACAAAGAAACTGAGACGTGATTGATGTATTAGTTGTGGGTATTCCATTACTGGAGGCTTTTAAAAAGAGACTGGACAACCATATGTTTGAAATGGTATAGGGTCTCCTTCTTGGTATGGTATAGGAGGTTGGACTAGAAGACCTCCAAGGTCCCTTCCAACTCTGTAATTGTGTTACGCTGTTAACTATTTCAATTCTGCCACTTCTGCTGCATTCCCCATTAATTAATGTATAAAGTAATAAGAATCTCCTCTCAATCTGCAAACCACAGGCTACAGAACTCAGGACTCAAGACTCACTTTTCAGCTTATCATAAAAGATTTATACTTTAGGACAAGTCAAGAGACAAATGCATTCAAAAACTGGTCAGCTGCAATACTTTGTAATCATCCAAAGTACTGGTATGTCTTTCCAAAATCAACTTTTCTCCACTTATTAATAATACAAGCATTACTTAAGTGTTGTTTTGAATAATAACGAAATATTTTTATTGGCACTGTACCAATTTAGCTTAATGTTTTTTCTACTCCTTACATATTATATTATAATTTCTACATATCCTATGAGCAGACAGAAGACTTATTATTTTTTAAAAATATATATTTTGAGTTCCTCCAGGTCCTGCAAACCCTCCAGGTTTGCACATTTGTTTAATATGCAAACTTTATCTGATACTTTTACAAGTTGAGCTACTGACCAAATCTTACCATGTCATTGTGCAATTGATAAATTACTCAAGTATTTCCATTGCAAAGTGATCAATAATTTAGCTGTTAAAAATAAAAGTATAATACATTTCTTGCTATTGAAACCCATAATTTCTCTATTAAATATGTATAATTCTAATTTTGGGGGAAAAAAATTCCTTGTTTGTTCAAAATCGTTTCCCCCCAAATCTGATATTTTTCACATGACCTACAAAGATGAAAAAAAGTTCTTTTCTGCTTACAACCCCTTAAACATTTTGCAGGAAATTATGGGATATTTGTGTAGTTAGTAAAGGGTTAAATACCAACAATGCAAAATATTTCTAATGAATTGCTGCCTAGCAATTGATAGAAATTTCCCAGATTGCCACAATAATTGCTGTTTATTATACTTATTTCATGTAATAACATACACACTTTGGATATCACATCTTTAGGTTGAGATGGGTAATTTAACATTAATTTTTCAAAATGTGCTAGTGAGAGATTTATAGATTGCTTTACCTTTGTAGTACACAGAAATAAGTTTCTTTAAATCCATAAATGCCCTGGTACCTTAATTGATGTTTTGTTTCTTCTTTAGGAAAAAAAAATCTTATAAAAATCTCTGATTTTAAATCCATCCTCATTTGCAACCATTAATCTTCTATTAATTTTCTATGATATTAATCATTGTTACTTTTGGTTTCCTTCCTTCCTTCCTTCCTTCCTTCCTTCCTTCCTTCCTTCCTTCCTTCCTTCCTTTCTTTCTTTCACAGTAAAAAAGAAGGCACCACAGCTCTGGATCTGGGCACACCCTGGCACCCCAACTGATAGCAAATTTTTGGAATGCAGAGTAGAGAGGTTGACAGTAGCTGGGACTGAACTGAAAAGTCTGTGGCTTATTGGAACATGACAGGCAGCCCCAGAGCTTTCTAGAGGTTACTTGCTATGTTGCAAAGAAAGGCCAGCCAAAAGGGCAGAGATGTGTGTGTGTGTGTGTGTGTGTGTGTGTAGAGAGAGAGAGATAAGTGGTGGGAGAATTGGAGACTGACCTTTATTTTACTAAAGCTCAGGGCTGGAAAAAGACCAAGCCCAGAATGGGTCAGATTGTGGGTGGCTAGTTAGTTAAATACCTGTGATTTTAAAGATAGCAACAGGGAGCATTGATATTGCCACCACTAAGCAGTGTGACCATCTTTCTTATGACTACATTGCTTTGTGAAGGAATTCCAAACCCATTTGGGGTTGTAAGTTGTAAATTGAGGATTTCCTGTATGTACATATATAATATACCTATATATGGACTTCATTCTAATGTATGGACTTTGTCTGATGATGGCACAGTGATTGGAATGCAGAATTGCAAGCTAACTCACTGCCAGGAGTTCGATTCTGACCGGCTCAAGGTTGACCCAGCCTTCCATCCTTTTGAGGTAGGTAAAACGAGGACCCAAATTGTTGGGGGAAAATATGCTGATTCTGTAAACTGCTTAGAGGGGGCTGAAAACCACTGTGAAGTGCTTTATAAGTCTAAGTGCCATTGCTATTAAATTGTGAACCATATTGTATATTCAAGGAGGCATTTATTGCACCATTTTTGTATCATTCATGTTAAAATATACTGTGTAGGATACAAAATTGCAGATTAGAAGGACCTGAATAAAGGTCTCACCCACGTATGAATTTGATGTATTGCATTCCATCTCTGGTTATTCTAAAAAGCTGTGCAGTATTTTGAACTCAGTTTAAAAAAATGTTATTTGGAATGTGCAGCCCAGCTTGACAACTTATCAAACCAGCCTTCTGGTTTCAAGGATCAGATAGTAGCAGCAGATGTTGAAACAGATGCAGAAAAGGATATGGCTACTTTAATGAATCAGTGACAGGTGCTACATTTGTGGTTCTGGGAGCGCTAAGGCAATATGTTGTTCTTGGTTGCACAAAAAATGTAGCATTTTGACTAGTGGTAAGCATATATCTTATCATCTACTTTTTGTATGAAAACTGAATGAAATTAGTTCATGATAAGAATTATTTGTGAATGTATCTCCGTGTATATCTTTCACAGTGTTGTATAGATTTGTGTGCTTCACTTATTCAGTCTTATTCTTGTATCACATAATGGTTTGGTTCAGTAATGGAGGCACAGTTAAGAAGACAGTAAAACTGTCTTAAAGCTGGCTGTGTGTCAATCTGCGCTCAGACATTTGCTTTTTGGTTGCATGAAATTTCCAAGTTTTGTGTTAAAATGCAATTATGTTCCATACCATTGAGCTCACCATTTTAACATTGTCTATCCATTGCAGGATGAAGGCTTCTTCTGCATATGGTCCTGAGCTTTCTTTTGCCGATTGGGCCCGCAATACGTGCTGATGTTGTCAATCCATCTTGTTTCATGTATGCTTTTTATCAAGTGGGATCCATTCTATGACTGCCCTGGTCCACCTGCCATCAGTTCTTGTTATGTGAACAGTCCATTTCCATTTCATTCCATTGAGATATTCTAGCATTCCTGGAGAAACTAGATTTTCTGTCTCAATTTCCATTTGTAAAGTGAAAACTTAATGACTATCTCACCTTATCAAAAAGACATATAAATGGAGATTTCAACAGACACCTTTGTTTTATTACATACTCCCCAGGTAACATTTAATATTATCCAAACACAACTCATTATAACTTGGGAAGTTCCTTGAGTTAAATTAGATCAGGAGAACAACTTAAATCTTTCTTCTGGTCTGCCTCTGAGTCACACCTTTGATTTACAACTTTGTTTTGCTTCACAGTAAGATGGGAGAAGATCCATGACACTGGAAAAATCATATTAGCCAGAATGCTGATATGATGCATAGTATGCAAGACATCCCAGGGCTGAGCAGGGAACATAGGTTTCCTGGTCTTTCCCTGTCATCATCCTTCTAAGGGCTCAACAATGAAAAAAAGATATGCAAAGCCAGATTGGGACTTGGGAGAAATAAACAGCTTAATGTAGGGCAATTATTGATCAGGTCATGTTATGCCAACCTTGACATCAAGCAAAAAACAGCAGGCATCAAATGGTTGGAATTAGAATTGGGAAAAATGAAGCAACGTTCAGAGTTAGGGGTTGGAAGAACGATTATTATTTACAAAGTCTTAGCTCTTCACTTGTTCTAGTGCCAATGTTTATGGTTCAAGACTGTTCTGGAGGGAGCGTAATTTCAGTAGAAATGTATTATAAACTAAAAGAATGTATCAAATTCTAATTTTGGAAATAAATCAAACACTGGCCAATGGATATGTAAATAGCATGTGGTGTCTGCTGTTTCCTTGTGCACCCACCATCTGCTGTGTGCACCTGTTGTTTTCAATACAATGCAGCAGGAAACTTGGGCAAGGGAATGTTTTGAGGTGTTCTTTTTCGTGCTGATACGGGTAGCAGCAATTATAATTTTTTCTGACTGTTGCCCTGTCAAGGTACAGTAAGACCTAGAACTGTAGCTCTCATAATCGTTTCCTTGTTTAGCAACATAAAATTAATTAATTAATTAATTAATTAATTAATTAATTAATTAATATATTTCACTGTCTTGGACCCCAGTTAGCCCTCCGTTAGTATCTTTATATTCTTAACCCCACACAAAAGGACATTTACTTTGGGGAAATTCGATAGAGGGGATATGTAGTAACATTCCTTACCAAAATGCCTCTGAACAGGAATTGATTCTGTTGTACATGTTCCTCGAAATTGCTCCTGCTACCATTCCTGGTGTCTTGTGATCACCCTTCTTATCAGTAGTTGCTCAGGCTGGCCCCAGCCCTCTTAAGTAATCAGCAATTAAAGATGCTGAGCTTCTCAGCTGGAGAGCTGACAACTGGGTTCAAGACCCAAGCTCTGCATAATGGGATGAGCTATCATTACTTACCTCAGCTCCTGCCCACTTAGAAGTTCAAAAGCACGCAAACAGATTAATAGGTACCAGTTTGATGGGAAGGTAACAGCATTCCGTATGCCTTTGGTTTATAGCCATGCTAGCCACAGGATCCCAGAAATTGTCTTTGAACGATTGGCTGGTTCCTTCAGCCAAGAAACAGAGATGAGCATTGTGCCCTAGAGTCAGATATGACTGAGAGGGAAATCTTTACCTTTTTACTCAACAGCATGATAATCTCACCACCTCCTTTAAGATATTATTGATGGTATAAAGTCATGTGATCAAGAAAAGACTCATGGCTAAAAATGTAGAAGAGAATTGAGTAGATGGTGCATTGGAAGGATAGGACAATTATCTGGATACCTAAATCATTTTGGGATGATAATATACCCAACATGCTCATCGCAGAGTAATAAAACCTACTTGGAGCAATATAAAACAATGATCCAATGGCAGCGGTCCTGAACTAGAGAGGTTTCTGGTTGACATAGTGGCAAAGGTGATTTAATTTAGGATTAAAAAACTTTATCAAGGGTATGAAGAGGGAGATGAGTTTAAAGAGAGGATTTAGACATTACATTCAGAAATTGTTTTCACTGTTTGAAGCTGAACAGTTAGTTCTGTAATAATACATCTGGGACTATCTCTACCTTCATATGGAAGGAAACAGTTGCCTCAGGATGTTTTGGATATCATTATGAATAGGTAGCACATTTTTAGCTTCTCAATGTATTACTGCATCATTTTAGGAGAATTCATTTGTGGGATTTTTTGATCTCAATTGCCAACATAATTTGGCTAGCTTTGAGTGCTCTGTTTGACTTAAGGTAGTTAACAAAAATTTTAGGATTGACCCTAATTAAATGAATCCTATCAACCTGATTTTATGTACATGGCACAATTTTCTGTTGTTATTACTATTCATATACTATCAAAACACCCTCGGACAATATCAGAATTAAATCCAATTTAGGTATATATGCTGAACTCTTCTGAAAACCAAATAAAAGCTTTTTGCCTTTTCAATCTCAAAGGTAGGATAGAATCCCTTTCCACCTATTTTCAAAAAAACTCCATTTTTTAAAGGAGTGGCTTTCAAGGAGAACTATAAAGGGTCAATGAAATTCATAGACTTAAACATATTGATAAAACAAAAGCCAAACACAAGCTAAAGATGAAGGTTTTTTTGCACTATGCTATTGGACATGCCTTTTATTATTATGAAGGATGCTATTTTGACAGGAATTCCCATAAGTAGGATAAACAGGGCCATTCTAAACTAAGTGAATGATAAAAGATCCAGTTTTGTAATATATGTTCCTGTATCATGCAATGCAGTGGCAAGCCCTAGAGATAAAGCATATCACTATCACTAAAGAGTCACAGTAGAAGTATACACATTTTCTTTGAAAATAGATTAAATGCCATGCCTATGCTTGGGGGGAAAAACCCCTAATCTTTAGCAAAAACATTATGTTTTCTTATGATAAAAATTTGATGAATATAAAATGTATGACACAAAACACCCCTGCTACTCTGTGTCAAGGATTGCTTACGTGATAACATGCGTGTGCAGGGAAATGTTGATTTAATGGGAAAGTAACAAAAACGTACATTCTCATAATCAGTTACTAAAACCATGATAACCAATCTGACGGTTTGTATATTTCAGCTATTTTTCTTTCTTTCTCGTTTTTCTTTCTGGATTTCTTAATCCAAGTTCCTTTCGGCTTGTCCTCCCTCTATGATCACATCTTGATGACTTCCAGATGCATCATGTAGACTAAATTTTGGAGTGGAAGCACCTAACGTACCTGGAAGATAGAAGCAGTAAAAAAGAATAAGCCAGCTCACTTTATCACATGCAGCATCTTTTGATGTCAGTGTGGGAAAGGGGATAATAATATTCCAATATGTCCTTCTTCAATGGTACTTGGGTGGTATATACTTCCCATCCTTTATTTAGTTCCATAAAATGTTTGGAGGCTATAACTTCAAGAATTCCCAAGAAGCACGGGAATCTAAGAATGCTACTTCCCCAAAATTGGAACAAACATCATATTTAGAAAGATTGGCATACACTACTTCTTTGGGTGCTACCAAAGCTTTGTTTGCATAACCTGCCAGGACTCAGGAAAACAAGGAGGAATAATATTGTAGTATTTATTTGGAGACCATGTGAGCCATTGTTGGGCTAGGGAAATCGTGTTATGTTTATCTTCATGGATTTAGTCAGCTGGGAAACTCATAAGAGTCTATGTTGAATAAGCAAACATTTGCCTTCTTTTCCACTCTTGAAGTTATTTTGTATTGCATGGCTGGAGATATAAATCTTTCCATAGTTGCAAGCAAACAGCGTTGGCTATGTGGCACCAGCTAAGTTTCACATGATATCATCAGCATGCCTATGATATTAAATACCCAAGAAAACAACCGCACTGCAACTTCAAATAAGAAACTGTATTGTCTTATTTTATGTCAATGACAAATAATAATTTTTTTTAAAAAAATCATATCTTCTATAAACTGGCCTCAGAATAAACATCAGCTGTAAAATGGTAGTTTAGCTATTAGTTAGCTAATTGGTATTAGTTAGCTAATTGGTAACCATTCATTGCTGTGCAAATTCAGAACTGGAATTCCAGAATATGGAATATTAATTTTTAAACATATGTGGCATAGATCAGGGGTCCCCAACCTTGGTCCCTTTAAGACTTGTGGACTTCAACTCCCAGAGTTCCTCAGCCAGCTTTGCTGGCTGAGGGACTCTGCGAGTTGAGGTTCACAAGTCTTAAAGGGACCAAGGTTAGAGACCCCTGGCATAGATGATAGAGAAGAAGGTAATTTTGTGGGAGTTCTAATTCTGTAAGATTCTCTTTAGTTGTCTTGTTAACTGTCAACATCTTTTTCATGATTTTTAATTTCTGCAATATAAAGTAGATTAATGTGGATTAGTGCAACCATGGATGTTGGCTGTGAGATTTAAGGTATTTAAGAGGTATGTTACAGCTTGGCTATAAGAATTTTAAAAATCCAATAAAAACATTACCACTTTACCTTATTCCATACAGACTAGGTGTAGATGACATCTGATGGTTCCCATATAGTCAGTTAGAATTGTGTTTTGTGAAATTTTTATGAAAGTATGCTTGGCGAACTGGATACCTGGTGAAAATGCCATCATGTCAACTGGAGGATTGTGATATCCACAATTCTTGTCTCTGTATTTTCTAGACGTGTACATACACATACATGTGCATGCATGTGCACACACATACACACACTTGAAATTATTAGTTCAATTATTGTTTGTTAAGTATGATTAAGCAGCTTTATGCTAAACATCTAGATCAAGAGCTTTAAATAACTAAATACATTCAATCTACCATTGCTTGAAAATATCAAATGTATGATCTTTATAGACCACCAACATTAAGTCAAAGCAATAAGTCTTCTCCTATACAGCACCTAAAAGGACACATCTGGATTAGTCCAAATGTATGAGTTCCATGTTTGTTTGTTTATTTAGCTGCCAACCTCATATACAGTATATTACTCTGGATGAGTTACAAATAAATAAAGCAAATAAAGCAAATATAACAATTTTAAAACTAAAGGGAAACAATATGAAGGCATATAAACAAACATTACAACATGCATAAAACTCACAACCCATATTTTCATTCATCAAAACATGTTGTATAGTATTTCACTTCTAGTGACAAACACTTTCCTTGGCAAGACTTTGGTTGTATCTCAAATGAGATACTTCCAACTAAGTTAAAATCAAATGTTTGAGAATGAGTCCCTGGCTGACAAATTCATCTTTCCTTGGAACGAATGAATCACTGCTGATTTGGTCCACTGAAGACTCTTCACTTACGTTTGACTCACATTGGATTTACAGAAAAGCCAAGACCAAGGTTAAAAATCAGATGATAGATAGATAGATGATAAACAGATAGATAGATAGATAAATGATAGATGGATAGAATTTGAATAAAATTTACAAACAAGGCTAAAGCAACATTAGTTATGATGAAAGTCATAACTAATGTTATTACCAGTTATAAGCCTCTCATCTTTAGAGTCATCACCATGCCATCCTTAAATACATTTGCGGTACCCTAAAGCCGTCTCCTAAAGGACATTTATTTTAATAAGTTTGATGCCTACCCGCAGAGGTGATGAAGGAGCAACTGTAACAGATGACCAGACTGAGCCCAAGGGAGTGGTCAAACACATCGTAAGTCATGAGTCCCTGCAAGAGATCTAAGTCCAGTCCACCTCGAATGCTTTCTTAATTCCCATGCATTTCCCTTGATCATTAGTAGCTCAGATTTTTGTAGTGAGTTTAAGCTTGCAATAAATCTTTATACTTATTTGAACTGCCTGAGATATAACTGCCTGAGTCAATTACACAGGTTGCCCCTGCACCACATTGCTGCCTAGTGTTAATCTCTCCTTTAGCAATGATGTCCTTACTCTAGCTTATAAAACTTCTGTAGTCATCTTTTAAGAATATTTCTACATTGATTTCTACAGGTGATCCTCAGCTATGACTACAGTTTAGCTCAACATTTCTGTTGGTAAGCAAGACAGTTGTTAAGTGAGCTTTCCCCCTTTTTATGACCTTTCTTGCCGCAGTTGTTAAGTGAACCACTGCAGTTGTTAAATTAGTAACACGGTTGTCAAGTGAATTGGCTTTCCCATTGACTTTGCTAGTCAGAAGGTTGAAAAATGTGATCACATGACCTCAGGACCCTGCAACTATCATAAATATGAGTCAGTTGCCAAGTGTCTAGATTTTGATCATGTGACCATAGGGATACTGCAATGGTTACAAATGTAAAAAATGGTCAAAAGTCACAGGTACTAAGTGAATAGTTGTACCTGTACTAACCACTGTCCTTTCATCTTCTATCTCTTTGCCTATCAAAAAGAGAGATGATTGATTTTTATGCACTTTATCCGCTTTCTGTAAGTTCTTATTGCTTATTCTCTATGTTCACTGAATAAACGAAGAGCCTCATCCAGGAGCAGATCTTCAATTATGAGAGCTAAACAAGAGCTGCATTTTGATAGAAGGTAGCCTTTGTGTGAATGGCTTCAGAAGCTTTCTAAGTGTGAGAAGAATTTTATGAGCCATCGTACAGTCTGACCTTCCTGTAGATAAACTTTAGACAGACATTCCCTGGTAACCGGATCATTTAGCTCCTTGTGGTCACTCATGTGACAAAATGACTTTCAATGAGCAACTAAAGTGGGGTTCTTTTATGCTGACACTGATTTTTATGCACACATGGATGCAAAATTCCCATTTCTTCCATTTACAGAAACATGTATCACCGCTCCAATTTCAGCAGAAAACTCCGACATATACAGGATGTAGTAGAGAAACAGTGTCGATGCGAGTGTAGTATTCTTGGTAATTTAAAGACAGCACTTTGCTTCCATCATTTTAATAAGGAACTGAAAGGCAGTCACATCAATATACCACTGCTTATTCCTGCTCCCCCCCTCCTCCTTAGGACAGTAAGATCAGTTAAAATGGGGCACATAGTAAGAAATTAAAGTCCAGTTTTGCAGTGAAGTAGGCACTTGATTACTCAGTGCTTAAACTAAAATAGCAACTACAAAAATGAGTGGGATTGCGATTTAATGTGATTTATTTTTGAATGATTAATCAAGTTACCACATTGCAGCTATAGGGAATGAGACAGATGCATGACCGACTACCAATTTATTCCTGTTTACTCTCTGCTGCCCATTATTGACATTAATGTTCTCAGAGTAGTATGACTTGAGTGATCAAAGTGAGCAAAGAAAATGGATTTTACATAGATGTTAATTGTCAATGATATTGTGAAATATTGGCACCATATTCATGTATCGTAGATAATCAACAATTATTGTTAACTAACAAAGTTGAGAGTAAAAAGTATCCTATGCTGTAGTAATACAGCTTTAGGCAGGAAGTCTTCCATATGCTAAGCAATGTTGTAAGGTCTTTCTTATCTTTAGCCATAATCGAATATTGCTTCAGTTGTACTTGCAACATGTGGACCTAGAAGTTTGTTACACTCTCTTAGACCCCAAGAGAAGCATGAATTGGCCACTCAAATTTTACATAACACTTCTGACAAGTAGCAGATAAGATGGACGGATAGATCAGTTTTATTTAACAAATTTCAGAGTTTCAAGCACTTTGGCAAATTTAGAAAATTTTGATTTTTTGAGAACAGTTTATTAGTGTATTTCTATCTACCTGCCATATCCATATGAATTGCAACCAACAGTAAGATTGCATTGGATCAAGGAATGCGGAATCTACATAGTTTTCATCCCTGACTTTATGTTCTTTGAAAATATTCTGAGTAGATGTTTATTTCTTAATTTTCACTAAACACTATGTAGTTAAGTGAAGATAGCTGAGCATAATTTTTCTATAAACAAAAATTACGATTCCTGACAGAATAGTTTAATGTATTCTAATAGATATAAAGAGGCAAACAGTATACATTACTTTTTTTAAAAAAATCTATTCAATTGGAAATGACTGCATAAATAAAGCATAATGTAGCCCAACCTCAAAGAAAGTAAATCTCCTCATCCTAAAGGTTTATAAATTTGGAGGTAGACAGCAATCCTAAGTAAAGAATACCGACATTTTAAGTGAAACATTTGCTGGCAAAGTGACCATTGAAAATGGTTATTGAACATCTTGCCAGAGAGCAAATTGTGGACTAGAGGTCTTTCTTATATTTTGTAGCAAAGCCAACTTCCATTGATACCACCGTCTTGTCAGGCCCTTTCTGCAGCCATTTGTAAAAAGGCTTGTGATGTGAGATTGACGACTTAAATACTTCATCAATCAATGCTTTAGCCAATGTGTTATTCAGTGATTGGTGGAAAATTCAAGTAATCCATCTTACCCCATCAGTTTGTTTTCTCTCTCTCTCTCTCTTTTTTCCCCAGGTTTTCTCAATTTTTCCCCTCTCTCTATTCTTTTGCACAATATTCTGTGGGTGCAGCTCAACTAGAAGGAAGATTACATACGTTATGAAAGATTACTGAATTAACTGCATTTCTAATTATTTGAGAGTTGGTTCTCCTCAGAGTAAAGATCATTGATACAATCACTCAAAAGTGCAGAATGTAAAGGTACATTTAAAATTTTTGTGAAAGGCTCTGAAATTTAATGTTATTAACACAGTTTGATTTCTCAAGTCTACTACCAAAGTTGAAAATGGTGTAATATTAAGTTTCTTTTCTTCCTCCTAGTTAATCTCATATCAAAGTTGTCAGGACATCTGGAGAGAGAGAGGAACTAAATTCGCATTATCCAGCTGTACTCTGAGAGAGTGGTCACTATAGGGAGTCTAAAAATAATAATAAATTCATGAATCATAAATGAAACAATTGCATCCCTCTGCCTATTGATAGAACCAATTGATAGAAATGAAGTTGAAACAGGCTCAGCCAAAATAATATTAGTTTGCTTGAAAGTTCCTTCATTATTCTCTTGGGCTCCAACACCATTTTTTTCCACAGAACAGAACAGAATAGAATAGAATAGAATAGAATAGAATAGAATAGAATAGAATAGAATAGAATAGAATAGAATTCTTTATTGGCCAAGTGTGATTGGACACACAAGGAATTTGTCTTAGGTGTATATACTCTCAGTGAACATAAGGAGAATAAAATACATTCATCAAAAATAAAAAGATACAACACTTAGTGATAGTCAAGGTTACTAATAAGCTATCAAATCGTACTAGAAAACAAATAAAAACAATATAATTGAAAGATACAAGCAGCATGGTTATAGTAATAAGTGGAAAGAGATAGATAGAAGAGTCTTAGTAAATTATTTGACAGTCTTGTTGTTGTTAGTTGGAATTAGTTGTTAAGCAGAGTGATGGCATATGGGAAAAAACTATTCTTGTGTCTAGTTGTTCTGGTGTGCAGTGCCCTACAGTGTCGTCGTTTTGAGGGTAGAAGTTGAAACAATTTATGTCCTGGATGTGAGGGGTCTGTAGATATTTTCACATTTTGGTTCCATAAATTTACAAAATTACTGTTTTGTATACCATGTAACTTCAGATGCAATTCCATTCAGAATCTCAAACATAGACAGAATCCAGAAAACATATACCCAAAGTGTACAGTCTTTTTGGAGCAGGACTTTCTTGGCGTACACAGTTTAGACGTATCTAGGATAACTCGGAACAAAGTGGGGTGGACTCAGTCTAAATCAGTCATATTAGAAGTTCCCATATAACAAGACAGTTGCATTGAGAAGTAATAAAATTAGATGGCAACTTTGTGCCATTTATAGGAATACAGCTGAACTGTATCAAGTAATAGGAGATATGTTGTAGAGTCTGGATCCAGCCTATAACTAATTCTGGTATGTTCAAAAAAGACTATGTTTTTCTTTGTTTTAAGTCAACTTTCTGATTCCTGTTCTTGACTGCCTAAAAACATAGTAGACCTTATGCTTCAAATAATCCACTGTTTGTCAGTTTCATGAACTTTAAGTTGTGTGGACTTCAATTCCTAGAATTTCCCAGCCAGCATCTCAAAATTGCAGAGATTGAGAAATACCGATACCGGTATAATCTAATTTTAATTATATTTACTGTATTAAATTCATTAGAACTTAATGGGCAGATAAATAAGCAGAGGACTGCAGTAATAGCATAAAGTTCAGATACTTCTCTTCAGTTCTGCCTGACCATTTGTTAAGTGCCTAGAAATAGTTTCTTCTATATCGAAAGACAATATTCAGCTAAAAATTAGATCTTGAATTCATAAAGCCTACAGAGCAAAACAAAAAAATAAATAAATCAGTTCTTAAAGTGTTTAGAAATATTTTTTATATATTTGATTACCACTCATAGTAGATACCTATGATGTTATTAAAAGTTGCTTGTTGCAATGTCCTTTTCAGAAATGGAATTGAGTACTGCAGATGGAAAGAAAAGTGATCCTGAGGAAAACTGCAAGAAACTGAGTTAATTATATGCTTAGAAAACCCCCCAAACCTAGTTGGTGGATTGAACACTTACATGCATATTAGAACTATGAATCAAGGTAGGTGTGTAGTATTTATGCTCTGTCCTCCCTCCCACAAAAAACCACCAACAAAAACAAGATGGCAACCACAATCACCCACTGTGAATCCCATTCTTTTTTATTTGTGTCATAGTGGCTGTGCATATGCTCCACCTCCATAAATGCTCCAGACAAACTTTTGACAAACTGTCAAGGAAGAATGGCTTTATGATTAATAGTTTATATTATTTTTCACGTTTACTGTATATTCTATCCCTTAAGGAAGGTGCTCAGGTTAACATAAATCGAAATTGCAGTCTAGTGACTGTAAGTTCCATGCTCAAGCTTCTGGACCCTTTATTACCTCTCCTAAGAATAATAGATTGGTTCTTACATATTTCATGGATGTAAGTTTTTAATTTTCACTTTCTGCTCCCTTGTTTGAGCAGGAAACAATTAGAAGCCCAGAAAATGAATATCAACCAGTCGCATTTTTACAATTGATAAAACACGCAAGCAAATGGTACTTAATTTACTTTGCAGCAGGATTATATTAACATGTGAATTTAAAATTTAATCAATCACCAAGGATCAAATGAGACAATTGGTTGGGTAAGGTGCAGTGTTACACACGGCCCTGATCTCTGAATTGCTTACTTTCTATGTTCACCTCCTGCCCTGCAAAGTTCATGACAAATGTAATCATCAAGCCTTTGTGTAAAATATATAGTGAGAAGTAGGTCTCAGAAGATTATGCACAGTGGCAGTTGTTGGCAAAATAGCTGGTTTGTAAAAAGCAAGCGGCTTTCAGTGCTTGTCAAATATCGCCTTTATAGGGGTAATGTTGTGTTTTCCTTTCTTCCTATAAGCCCTAGTATTAATTCATTTGCCCAGGATAATACATGGATCTATAAAGGGAAGACGTACTGATTATCTCCCGCAGTAAATTGCGTTAGGAATATCATTAGATTCTTTCTTTTGAAGTGGAGAGTATCATGGAGAAAAATTGGGTGTATCTTGCCTTAAGCGATTTGGTATCATCCTGCTTCAGTAATTTAAACCAGCAAGGATCATCCACATGTAGTATAGAAAGAAGTTCTCCTTGACTTACGACCACAACTGAGCCCAAAATTACTCTTACTAAGTGAAACAATTAAGTGAGTTTTGTCCTATTTTACAACCATTCTTGCCACAGTTGTTAAATGAATCATTGCAGTTGTTAAGTTAATAACATGGGTATTAAATGAACCTGGCTTCCCCATTGACTTCGCCTGTCTTAAGGTCACAAAAGGTGAACACATTATCCCAGGACTCTGCAACCATCATAAATGTGAGTCAGTCTGAATTTTAATTGCCTGATCATGGAGGGCTGCATTGGTCGTAAGTATGAAAAACAGTCGTAAGTCATCTTTTTCACTTAGTTGTAACTTTGAACAGTCACTAAACGAGCTGTTGTAAGTTCAAGGACTATCTGTATAGGCTGCTTTCCTGAGATACATCTGCCTGTAGGGATCAGCCTAGATCACAGGCATCTTAATTGGATAACTGCAACAAGTGATCAAAATAGGCAGCGGCCTATCAATCCTGGACCTGTTAATAGCGGTGTCCCCCCAAGGCAGCGTTCTAGGACCAACACTCTTCATACTATACATAAATGACCTTTGTGATCATATTATAAGTAACTGCGTTCTCTTCGCTGATGATGTTAAACTATTTAACACTATCAACAATGCTGCTACCCTTCAAAAAGACCTTGACTTTGTGTTGGAATGGTCAAAAAATTGGCAACTCCAAATCTCAACCAACAAATGCTCTGTCTTACACATTGGAAAAAAGAATCAGAACACTAAATACAAATTAAATGGGTATGACCTTGTAGATGACCCTCACTCTGTCAAGGACCTTGGAGTACTCCTATCAAGTGATCTAAGTTCCAAAGCCCACTGTAACAACATCGCCAAAAAGGCATTAAGAGTTGTAAACCTAATCTTGCATAGCTTCTTCTCTGGTAATATTACACTACTAACCAGAGCATACAAAACATTTGCTAGACCAATTCTCGAATACAGCTCATCTGTCTGGAATCCACACTTCATATCGGACATTAATACAATTGAGTGCATCCAGAAATATTTCACAAGAAGAGTCCTCCACTCCTCTGCTCGCAACAAAATACCTTATGCCACCAGACTTGAAATTCTAGGTTTAGAAATTTAGAACTACGTCGCCTTCGGTATGACCTGAGCATAGCACATAAAATCATCTGCAACAATGTCCTACTGGTCAATGACTACTTCAGTTTCAACCACAACCATACACAAGCACACAATAGATACAAACTTAAAGTGAACCGCTCCAAACTCGATTGCAGAAAATATAATTTCAGTAACAGATTTGTTAATGCCTGGAATGCACTACCAGATTCTGTGGTCTCATCCCAAAATCCTCAAAACTTTAATCTAAGACTGTCTACTGTTGACCCCACTCCATTCCTAAGAGGTCTGTAAGAGGTGTGCATAAGAGCACCTGCATGCCTACCGTCCCTGTCCTAATATTCCCTTTAACTGTATTCATTTTATGCATTCAATTCATGTTTATATATATATATATTATCTAATATGTACTCAACAAAATAAATAAATAATAATAAATAAATAAATCTTAGAGAGTTTTTTCAGCAAAATCTGTGTTTAAGCATTGCCAACTTCATAATGTGTTCACGTCTTGGTTCTCTCCCTCCAAAATGCATATACTGGGGCAAAGTATTGGAAGCAAAGCATCATTGCAAGGAAGTTCAAGAGCATCCCCAATCTCTTTTAGGACAGGACCCTTTTATATTTGTGAGAGGGATTTTAATTTTTTATTTTGACACATTCTATATTTCCTTTACTATGCTATGTATTTTTCAACAGGCCATATGGCAATGCATACTTCAGTCCTTTGATTTTAAAGGTATCAGGTGTTATACTAGGTGTGCACAATGATGTATTAATGGTACTGCCATCTCTCAAAACTCATATTTTTTATCACTGGAATTATTTAACACTGGATCTGCAAGAGAGAGCAGTTCTAGAACTGTAAAACTTGAAGTTAATTAAGGAATAGTGAATTTCTTACAGAGGCATTTGGAAGAAGAGATTGCCCATTTCAGGACAAAATGAAGAGTAGCTACTGAAAATGTTTTTTTTTTTTTAAAAAAATGCATATTTGCTGTTATGCTCTCTTCTTGAACAAGTCAATGATTAAAGAAGTCACTGGATTCTCTAATCCAGGGGTGCCAAACATAAGGCCCGCAGGCCGGATCTGGCCAGTGGGGCCATCCTGTAAAATATAAGGGGCCAGCCCACGTCGCTTCAGCCCGGTCTACTAAATATGAAGAGGAAACATCGGGCCAGCATGGCTTCAGCCCAGTCTACCCAATGCGAAATGGAAACATTGGGCCAGTGTGGCTTTGGTGTAAAGTGTAAAGAGGAAACATGCCAGCAGTTTGGAGAGTGGTGTCAAGCTGGCCATGCCCACCCAGTTGGTCATGCCCAGTGAGTGGCATCAAGCTGGCCACTCAGTTGGCCACATCTGCCCAGTAGGCCACCCTCACCCCCCAAGATCAACTACAGCCCTTATGTGGCCCTCAATGAAACTGGGTTTGACATCCCTGCTCTAATCCCTCCCCCATTTTGGGAGTGGATTGGGGAAGAGAGTAGTGTAGATCTCACCTGGCTGGAGTAAGAAAATAGTCAATAGTCAATAGTAAAAGTAAGCCTTACTTAGATCTTGCAACAATAGCTTTAAAACCACCACACAATATCTGCCTATTCCAGATTATTGGGAAGGATTTGATAGACGGACAAAAATGCCAAACCCAATCTAAGCCCTAGATCTGACTAACTGTATGATGAACCATAATAATACAGGGTTTTATTTTTTTTAGCTTGGTGTATTTATAAATAACTTGTTTGTCTCCTGATTAGAGAGTAGATAAACTGCAAGGAGGAAAAAATAATTTTTATAGCTTTATAAAAATGACAGGGAGGTTTTAATTATTAAAATGCAATTATTTCCATTATTGATGAGTGTGATATACAGGACAGCATCATTATAAACTGTCCAGTGTGTATGTGCACGCACGCACGCACACACACACAGAGTTGGATCAGAGGCTAGGCTGAGTGCAATAGGATATTGATGCCTGTTGTTTGTATCACTTCTAATTCACATAATGGATGGAGACTTAAATGCAATGGCAAATTAGTACCTGGGAGATTGCATTGCATTGCATTTATTTATTTAACATATTCTATAAGACTGCTGTACATCATTTTTAACACCCACATTGATACTATATTCAGATGGTTAAATCCATATTTCTTTACATATTGTTATGAGAGTAAATCCCATTGAATTCAATGGGACTTATTTTGGAAAATTAGTGTTCCACTAAAGGGCACTAGATTTCAAATATTATAGCTGTCTGTTCTGTACTGCACCATTTTGAAGCAATACTATATTTGTCTATTCATATTGATTAAAAAAACCCACAATATTGTTGAAGAAGTTTTTTTTGTGAGAGAGAATAGAGCATTTTAATTTTTTTTTGAAAAGGAAACAGTATGTGATTTATTCTTTAAAGCACAACATAGTTCCGTGAAAATCTGTTATTGCTTGTAGATTTGAGAATGTAATAGTTCTAAGAAATGTTAAGTAAACTTAAATATTGACCAGAAAAAAAAATGGGAAAAAATTATTAAAAACCCTAATGTCTCAGCCTCCCAACTTACTGAGGCATCCACTTGCAAGCACAAAGCAGATGGCTGCTGAAAATACTGCATCTAGCATAAAAAACAATTAAAGCTAATATTTGTGACAAAAGCCCGATGCATAAGCAGATTTTGTAAAAAAAATTAATAACAATAAGTAATAATTAACTCATTTAATTATTTATTCATTTGCTCATTCCATTTATATTCTACCTGTCTATTCAGTTGAACACCCAGGGCAGATAGAGATATTAAGCGACAACAGACAATAACAACAACATAGAGAAAAAGCACTTAAAATGACTATATTTCCATCTGGTCAGGGAATTTATTTAACATGTCCAAAGTTATTTTCTGAATATAGAGCAAATCCCCTAATGCACATGGATAATTAAAATACCTTTTTAAAAATGTAACTTGAGAATTGTCTTACACTGAGAGAATTTTATATTGATACACTTAAAATATTCAAGAAACAGAAAAAAATAAATTTAGAATCATAGTGTAATATTGTTGCACAAAGAGGAAAGAAAGATAAACTGAGAGTTGGCATATATACATGTGTGAATACACACACACACACACACACACACACACCAAATTGGCAGCAGAACAAGATGCCTGAGTGAATTATATGACATCCTCATAACATATGTGTCAAAATGGCAATCCAGAGGTGAATACATGTGGAAAGTCATTTTGCAAAAATCTGGAGTAATGGCCACATTCATCCATCACTGCCATTTGGACCTTGTGTCAAAATGTCACTTCACAATGGCACATGCCACTTAATGTTGTTTGTGCCTTGTGTGATTACCAAAAGAGATATAACACCACAGACTGAAGTTTCCGTTGAATTTTATTTTTGGGGAATAGAGGCTTGGATGGTACCATCTAACTTTTACCTTTTTGGAAGGATTTAGTCAGATCTAACTGATCAGAGCCTAGTTAGATCTGACTAAATCAAGTCAAATGCTGTCAGCCTGGCATTTGAAGAAAAAGTTGCCCTAAGTTTGGGTTTTCTCTCAAGGCAATTTTATATAAAAAAAACTGTGCTTTTGGAGTGGTTAATAAATGTTATGAGGATTTGCCCTCTTCACAGTGTTTGGGACCGTTTTATATAAAGAGATAATTATTCAACACTAGAATATATAATCTTGTGTTAATATAATGCTTAGTGAAGGAAATGTTTCATCTTCCTGAATCAGATTTCTAAAACTTAAACAAAAAGATGCAAACCTTATAAATTCAAAATGATTCCTTGCATGGATTTTTTTGTTTTTTTGATTTCATTTTCCTTTTTTATCAATATGTTAACTTCTACCAGCATCCATGCTCGTTTTAGCAGTTAGTTTCAAGTCATTTTTTATCGTAATAAGCTACAATAAGGTTATGTTCTTACTGTTTAAGAAACTCTTTAAAGATCTCTTCTTCTAATCCTGGAAATTACTGTTGTACCATATTGTTAACATATTTTTCCAATGAGAGAGAGAGAGAATGTAACAGTGCGTAGACACGTTTTGAGGCAGGATCTTGCGCATGTTGAAATATTATTTTATAAAACTTTGCTTAGCATTAACAAGGAAAAAGTAATAGCCAATTACATTTACAGTAGGAGTCATAAAAATGATTTATGGCAGCTCAGTTAATTTAGTGCATTTGACAGTTGCATCCAGCTGCCTGCAATTTAATTTTTATGGTAGAGCTTTTCTCATTCCTTTGGATGGATGTTTTTTTTTTCTTTCCATTTTACACTGCTTACATATGTGATATTTTAGAATGACTTACCCAATTGCCATTCTAAAAAAAATACTTATCATGATAATTAAATACTAATGATTATCCAAAGTCAGAACTTGACATGAAATGTACTTGAATAGCCAAATCCTATCCTAATACTGCATAGGATCAGGCAGGAGACCTGTTGGTTCAGTAAACACATAATACGATTGATATTGAATTGGTCTTTTTGATCAACATTTATAATCAACATCACTTCCAGGGTTTCAGGTGGAACTTTAACATCATTATCTGTAGTTATTGGGTTACTAAACCATTGTCCCTAAGTACAGTCTATAATATATCCTCCGTAGTGGTGAAATTCAATTTTTTTTACTGCCAGTTCTGTGGCTGTGGCTTGGTAGGCATGGCAGGGGAAGGATACTGCAAAATCTCCATTCCCATCCCACACCAGGGGAACGATACTGCAAAATCCCCATTCCCTCCCCACTCCAGGGGAAGGATATTGCAAAATCTCCATTCCCTCACTCTGGGGCCAGCCAGACGTGGCATTTGCTGGTTCTCCAAACTACTCAAAATTTCCGCTACTCAGAACCTGCTGAATTTCACCCCTGATCCTCCCTAAACCAAATATATAGTATGTCCCAAAGATGTTTTTCCAAATGGCATTTGGACTTTCTTGGTTTTTTTTTAATTGAAAACTTTGCTTCTCATCCAAGAAGCTTCTTCAGAAGTGAAACATTTTCAAGTGGAAAAAGAGCAAGAAAATCCAGTTGCCTTTTGGAAAAGCACCTTTGGGACAAACATGACCTGGATGATTGAGAATCTCCATAAACATAAATGTATAATATAGTATGCATTGAAAACATTATATTCCTTCCATTCATTCATACATTCTCATCTTTATTATTTTTACAAATAATTTAAGATGGTGAACATATCTAACGTATTTTCTTCCTCCTATTTCCCCCACAACAACAACCTTGTGAGATGAGGTGGGCTGAAAAAACTTTTATGGCTAAAATGGGATTTGATCTCACAATTTCTTGCATTCTAGCTTGGTGCTTTAACCACTAGACCAAACTGGTTCTCTGCAGATTGAAGTCCATTGTTAAATTCTACTACAAGAGATCTTAACAAAGCTAGTAAAGAGCTATCAATAGGTAGCAGAATTAACTTAGGATTTGCCCAATGTAAACTAGAATGTAAATTAGAACGCGATTATACTTCCATCTCTTCTTTTGAAAAAAAATTATGTAGTTCTCTGTTTAAAAGAATCAACATTAGGAAGATAATATACAAATGTATGTACAATAGTGGAGGTTGCTTGGAAAACATACCTTGGGAACAAATACTTGCAAAAAATGGCAGTGGTTGGCAATTATGGCACAAAAATAGATTTGTGTGAAACTGCACAAAAATGCAGGAATTTGCAAAGTGACATGGAAATGGGACAGAACAAAATTTTGATGGCAAATGGCAATTCTTAGAAAAGATAAAAAAATGACTGAATTGGCTATTATTTGAAAGGATCATGGGACATTTAAAACACAAATAAATGTATCAGCAGGATAAAAAGATGAAAGTATCATACTTTTTCAGTGATCTGGTCAGTTTCTTAGGAACCTGCTGGATAGAGGCAAAGAGAATGAGAGATAGGCTGAAGGAAAAAAAAAAAAGAGAGAAGGATGAATGAGGAAAAAGAACAGGCGGCCCTGTGCATTTTTGACTCTAAAGGAGAATATTTGTAAGTCATGGTTGAAATGAGGGGTCCTTGGTGTTCTCTGAATTTAGCTGTTTTCTTGCAGATGTTTCATAACCCAAATCATCAGTTCTAGTTGATGTTACCTACTTTGGGTAATGAACGTCTGCAAGAAGACAACCAAGCTCAGAGAGCACCAATGACCCCTTGTTTTTTATTCTGATACATCTGGTGATTGCTCACCATTCCTTGCAAGTAGACTTTCAGAGATTTTGCCCAAGAACTTTGGTTCTTGAGAGAAAAAAAATCCTGCACATTTTTCTTCTTCTTCTCAATCTCTCTCTCTCTCTCTCTAATACACACAAGTAATTAGCAAAAAGAATTTCATATAGGGATTTTGGGGGGGTGGGGCAGGGTGGGGAGGAATGTCCTTGAATCAGTGTTGAGTGATGATTGGCTGGACCAGTCCCTGCAGTTTTCGTTGCAAGATTTCAGAAGTAGCTTGCCATTGGCTGCTTCCCAGGGCTGCGAGAGAGTTGATTGGCCCAAGGTCACCAAATTGACTTTGTGCCTAAGGTGGGATTAGAACTCATGGTCTCAGCATGGTGTTTTAACCACTAGTAGGAACAAGAACAAATGTTAACCAGATCCTTTAAATACACTAGTCCTATTTAAGGATGGTCATTTTAAGTAAATTACCTACTTCTCATGGTGATTAACCAAATTCAAAAGTTTTTTTTATTAAGAGGGCCTGTAAGACAAAATGCAATTCTTGTCTTAAGTATTAAACCAATTATTTATCTTAAGTATTAGACAATTACTTGAATAATTTGCTTTGAACATGTTTTCATTTTGTATGTTTTCACTTTGCTATGTCTCTTTGTTTCATAATCGAAGGTCCATTGTGAATATTGCTTAATATTTAGGTTTATCCAGCTGAGTATCACTAAATGAGATAAATCCTGCTCAGCTCAAAACTGAAATCTGCTTGTTTTTCTCCTCTTCTTCATCAGTGCTTAACAATACTTTAAAGTTAATAAAATCCAATTAAAGACCAGAGGAAGCAGATTGTAATGGTTTACATACAATGTCTATTTGTAAATGATTAGCATAAAGGACATTAACGGGCAGGAAGATTTCAAAAGAATGTGTCCTAGGTTGCTAATATACATAATGAACTATCAAACCTAACTCCTAGACATCTTGAAGGCTATTATCTCTTTTTAGATTGTTACTGCATAACGTGTCCATTATATGAGAATATTGGCTGCGGTCCCACAAAAAATCTGAAATAAAATTGAGTACTTTATTTAGAAGATGGGCCTTTCCTAAAACCACCCTGATGCATTGAGCAAGGTCATTACTATTAACTAGTTGGCAGCCATTGGCGTATTGTGTAGATATGGCTCGTAACATCAATTGTATATTCAGTAATCTCCAGTTGCTAACTAGATTAAATAAGATCAACGTATTTCACTCCGTATGTGGTGCACGGAGAGGGTGTATTTTAAAAGCCTGAAGTGGCACAGTAGAAAGAATGAAAGCAGCAGTTTTTAAATATTGGGACATTCTTAAGAGCCTGGGTTCATAATAAATAGGAATTGTATTAAATATACTAAATCAATAAGTGTGGAAATGACATATTCAAGTTTGGAAAAAGGTAGAGCTTTCAATTTAGAATTAACCCTTGTTGGTTAAATATCAATAGAGAGCCAACTTCTAATATGCTTTCCAAGTTATTATGGAAGTGGTAGCAAGATGAGCATACTGTAGATACCCAATCACTTGATTTGGTTGCCTTGGAAGTGAGTTATTAAATGAAAATGGATTTTTTTTTGCAAAAGTTTCAGTTACATGGAAAAAAACCCCCACAAGCAGCCATACTTATGTTAGCTATGTAAGTAGGACTTTTTCATGATTTTTTAACCTGGAATAAAGAATTGTACCCAGTCAATTCCAGTATCATAACTACAAACCATTGAGGTGAACAATTTAGTTTTGCATTTAACATAAAAATAGCTAGAATTGTAAAGATAAATGTCATATCCCCAAATGATTATCAATGTAAATTTAGAAAATCAAAATTGTTATTCATATTTTTAGCCATCCTGTGAGCTAATGATGCATCCTCACAACTATTATTGTCTGCAAGCAGTGGACCAATTTACATACCTTGGCAGCACCTTCTCCTGTGCAGTGACAATTGACATTGAGGTCAACTACAGAATCACTAAGCCAAGCTCTGCATTTGGCAGACTACTGACCAACGTGTGGGACCACAATAAGCCTTGCTACAAAGCAACTCTTTCTTTCTTTCTCTCTCTCTCTCTCTCTTTTTTTCTTGCTTTTCTTGTTTTTTTAGGAAATAAGTGAGGGGGGGAACCCAGTTTAGGAAAAAACATCCCTCAAGTCACCATTGTCCTGGGTCTTTACATGCCCCCCACCTCACTCCCATTACATTTCTTGGCTTGCGTCCTTCCTCTGAGATATTACGAGGATTCCTTTCCATGGGGACGTGCATGGCGAGCAGGGGAGGGGAGCGTGATCTGTAAGCTACATTCGGGAAGATATCAAGTAGTAGTGCTAACTACCCTGATGTATGCCAGTGAGACTTGGACTGTATACAGGAGGCATGCTTCTGAATTCTACCACTTCTGTAGAATTCTGAGGATCCGGTGGCAGGACAAGGTGCCAGACAGAGAAGTCCTCTCCAGAGCAGGCCTGCCATCAGTTCACACCCTGCTAATGAAAGCCCAGACACATTGGGCAGGCCATGTTGCAAGTATGCCAGACCATTGCATCCCTAAACAGCTCCCCTATGGTGAACTGTCTCAAGGAAAGTGAATGCACAGGAGACAAAGGAAGTGATACAAAGACATTTTGAAAGCCTCCTTCAAGCCCCTGGATATTGTCCTGGGAAACCCTGGCACAAGATCGATCGACATGGCACATGCTGATCCATCAAGGCTGACAGACATCTGAGGACAGAAGAACAACTATAGCACAAGAGAAACGATCACTTCGCAAATGCTGCAACAATGATGCCCGCCCCCAGACGTGTCTGCCTGACATGTAGCAGAACATTTCGTGCCCGTATAGGCCTTACCAGCCACCTGCAGACACATCGTGGACAGCCCACAACCTATTACATGTCAAGGTCCTCTTTGAACATGATGGATGAACGTCATAATTGTCTGCAATGTGCCAGATGTAGAGATGAATATAACTAAAAGAGTTCAGTTTGTGCTTTGATCTTTTTGAAAAATAAAATACATTAATAGTTAATCTAAACTTTTAGGTCTCCTGTTGTGGTAAAGCAGGAACCAGAATTGGTGATAGCAATTATGTATACAACTTTTCTATTCTGTGGGTTTTGTGGGTTGTTAGCACTGGAAAGCACTTCTTTGCTTTCTCATATTTAGTGATTGCCACCTAGAGTATAGCTCTGAGGGATAGTGCTGAGGTCTTAGTGAGTTTCTCCATCTTAGGTATTGGTGATTTGGTAGATTCAAAACAAAGAAGTGTGTAAAGAATAATTATCTAATTTCAGACTGCTTCTGATCAGAGAAACACTGGCTGCTCTGAAATCTAAGTGACTGAAAATTTGGAATCACTTTTCTGGTTTCTGGCATCTTAATTGCTTGTGTTGTGGTCTCCAAATCCACTCACACAAGTGCATTTAGTTTAATAAGTCTTATTAAAGTTTACAGGACTCCCTACCCACTTCTCCTATCTACATGCTTAGCCTCTTTTTTCCCCCTAAAACTTTGTTATGTCATCATGTAAATACCATGGATTATGTGTCATTATATCACTTGTCTTCCTTATCATCCTACTGAATGCCCAGAATTAAATTTCTTTAGGGTAAAGATTTTAACTTTTTATATATTGCATAATGAATGTTGGTTGGTCCATCCATCTGTCCATCATCTATCTATCTATCTATCTATCTATCTATCTATCTATCTATCTATCTATCTATCTATCTATCTATCTATCTATCTATCTATCTATCTATCTATCTATCATCTTACAGAAATCATCTGCAGGTTTTCTTTTTGTAAAATAGCCTCATACTTTTGGGGAGAATGCTTAGCATGCATTGACATATCCATTTGAAGACCACACCAAGATGAAACAAGAAGCAGACAGAAATTTCTATTTGCAAGTCCACTTCTTGAGTGATAGCCAAGACTCTCCATTATAGCAAAAACTAAAGAATCTTGCCACGTTGTAAATTTGTGATGGCATAATATGCCCAAGAATATCAAATTCAACATCTGTGTGAATAAATAATGAATGGCCACTATCTGTTTATAATTATCAATGTCTTTATTTGCTACATGATCTCTATGTTCCTTGATCTTTCCTTTTATTATCTCCCCAGCTCTCATTATATATATTTCTGCTATCAGTCCATGCATCTGATGAAGTGGACATAGTCCATGAAAGATTATGCTGCAATGAATAATACATGTGTAGCAATCTGGTGCTACAGCTTTCTACTATTCCAGACTTCTTAATCAGCCACATGATGGTAGCTACAATCCAAAAGTTCTGGAGAATACTTGTTGTCTATATCAACATTGTAAACTCTTATACTATAGTGCTTTTAGTTTAGCTAGTCCAGATCCTTCTCTTATCTGGTATCCTCTGAGTATGTTGGCCTATAACTTCGCCATCACCTTCCTGGACAGGAGTAATATAAATGATCATCTAATACATCTGTAAGACAACAAGTAGGTAAGGTCAACCATAGATAGCAATAGCCCCTAGACTTATATTCTGCTTCATAGTGCTTTACACCACTCTTTAAGTGGTTTACAGAGTCAGCATATTGCCCCAAAAAATCTGGCTCCTCATTTTACTGACCTTGGAAGGATGGAAGATTGAGTCAACATTTTGCCAGTCAGGACTGGACTGCTGGCAGTGGGCAGAGTTTGCCTGGAAACTCTGTTTACTGCATTCCAACCACTAACCACTTTTAATAGATGAACCAGCCTAGATACTTCCATTCTGTGAAAGTTGCTTCCCCTTCCCCTTATATCTCAGTTGGACCTAATACTCCCATTTACACTAAGTTGTCATGTCAGTACTTCTTTCTCTTTTGAAATTGTGTTCTTTAGGACATCACTCATACTAGGGTCAAACATTTTTATATCAGAGTCAACAGGAGGTTCTGGCCTGGGGTTTATTAGAAAGGCTGAGTCAAACATTGCAGCTTCAAAGGTTAACCCAATGTAAACAAATTATATAAAATCATTTCAAAACATGCATAAATCTTGTAGCTTAGGGCAAAGAAAAGGGCAAAGAAAACAACAGTGACAAAATGATTAAAACTAGTATTTCAGTTGGAAATAAAATAGAGAAAGGAATGAAAAGTTGCTTGGGGTGAACGTTCTGAATTTCATCTAAAGGAAGTTTGTGTTGAGAGATGTTGGGCAAAGAGACCCCGAGTAACTATAAATCCTACTACTTAAAATTGGGGCTGCAGCATTTAATCCTAGCATTTTAAGTATAGATTTTCTTCTTTTACTCCAAGAAGAATTGCTTCTTTGAAGATGAAGCCTGCTGTCGGATGTATCCACATCATCTAAAAATCAAGAACTACCTTGAGTTTCAAAAAAAATTTCAATCAATATACACATCAAAATATTGCTTAAGTGCAATTCTCTAGGTCTTCCTCAGAGGTGGGTTTCAGCAAGTTCTGACCAGTTCTGGAGAACTGGTAGCAGAAATTTTGAGTAGTTCGGCGAACCGGTAGTAAAAATTCTGACTGCCCCCCCCCCCATCTATTCTCTGCCTCCTAAGTCCCAGCTGATCGGGAGGAAATGGGGATTTTGCAGTAACCTTCCCCTGGATTGGGGAAGGAATGGAGATTTTACAGTATCCTTCCCCCTGCCATGCCCACCAAGCCACTGCACCAAGCCACATCCACATAACTGGTAGTAAAAAATTTTTGAAACCCACCACTGGTTTTCCTTCATAATTTAATTTTCCCCTATGTTCAAAGATATGTAATATGAGGAAAATAGACAAAGGATTGCAGTTTAACAAGACAAATATTCTCTGTATTAAAATCTTTTCAATGGATTTGATAAATATTTATCAAGTGGTGATGGCCACTCAGGAGGTGACACGAGGCTGGCTCCAGGCAATTACGAGCGCTTCCTTGGTGGAGGGAGTCTTCCCGACCGCCTTGAAAGAGGCGATGGTGAGACCCCTCCTCAAGAAGCCTTCCCTGGACCCGGCTGTTTTAGGTAATTATCGTCCGGTCTCCAACCTTCGCTTTGCGGCGAAGGTTGTAGAGAGTATGGTGGCATATCAGTTTCCCTTACACCTGGATGAAACTGTCTATCTAGACCCGTTCCAGTCCGGCTTCCGGCCCGGTTACAGCACTGAGACGGCTTTGGTCGCGTTGGTGGATGATCTCTGAGGCCAGGGATAGGGATGTTCCTCTGCCCTGGTCCTATTAGACCTCTCAGCGGCTTTGATACCATCGACCATGGTATCCTGCTGCGCCGGTTGGGGATTGGGAGTGGGAGGCACCGTTTATCGGTGGTTCTCCTCCTATCTCTCCGATCGGGTCGCAGACGGTGTTGACAGGGGGCAGAGGTCGGCCCGAGGCGCCTCACTTGTGGGTGCCGCAGGGTCGATCCTCTCGCCTTCTGTTCAACATCTATATGAAGCCGCTGGGTGAGATCATCAGTGGCTTCGTGTGAGGTACCAGCTGTACGCTGATGACACCCAGCTGTACTTTTCACACGGGCCACCCCAACGAAGCTATCAAGTGTTGTCCCGGTGCTTGGAGGCCGACGGGTCTGGATGGGGAGAAACAGGCTCAAGCTCAATCCTCCAAGACAGAGTGGCTGTGGATGCCAGCATCCCGGTACAGTCAGCTGAGTCCTCGGCTGACTGTTGGGGCGAGTCATTGGCCCCGATGGAGAGGGTGCGCAACTTGGGCGCCTCCTGGATGAACGGCTGTCTTTTGAAGATCATTTGACGGCCGCTCCAGGAGAGCTTTCACCAGGTTCGCCTGGTGCGCCAGTTGCGCCTTTCTAGACCGGGATGCCCTATGCACGGTCACTCACGCCTCGTGACATCTCGCCTGGATTACTGCAATGCTCTCTACATGGGGCTCCTTGAAGGGCATCCGAGGCTGCAGTTAGTTCAGAATGCGGCTGCGCTGGTTATAGAGGAGCCCTCGTGGCTCCCATATGACACCAATCCTGCAGACTGCACTGGCTACCTGTGGCCTTCGGGTGCGCTTCAAGGTTTTGGTAACCACCTTCAAAGCGCCCATGGCATAGGGCCGGGTTACTTCTGGGACCGCCTACTGCTACCGAATACCTCTCACCGACCTGCGCTCTCACAGAGAGGGACTCCTCAGGGTGCCGTCAGCTAGGCAGTGTCGTCTGGCGACGCCCAGGGGAAGGGCCTTCTCTGTGGGGGCTCCCACCCTCTGGAACGAACTCCCCCCAGGACTCCGTCAACTTCCGGACCTCCGAACCTTCCGTCGCGAGCTCAAGACACATTTATTCATCTGTGCAGGACTGGCTTAGATTTTAAATTTATTGGGGTTTTAAATTGGTTTTAATACTTATATTTATATTTTTAATAATTAGGCATTAGAATAAGTTTTTTAATGATTATCTTAATTTTGTATATAAATGTTTTATGTGCCTGTGAACCGCCCTGAGTCCTTCGGGAGATAGGGAGGTATATAAATATGAATAATAAAATAAATAATAAATAATAAATAAAATAAATATTTTGTGTTTAAATTCTGATTCAGGTCACTATAATTGTGTAATTATACACAGAGACTTCTTTGTGGTTGGCATAGGAAGCACACAAGTTTTACAGCTCCATCAATTTCAAGCTTTTCAATTTCAATTTCAAGCCAATCATAGCAAGGCAAGAATTTTTTTAAAATTTATTTTGTCATAACAATATATATAAGCATAAGCATGAAGTAACTATAATATAATATAATATAATATAACTCATAAGTATAAGTATGTAATAACTATATTACGTACTATGAGTATAAGTATGTAATAACTATATAAATTGGATATAATGAAAGGAAACAGTAGGACAGGAATGGTAGGCATGTTTGTGCTCTTATGCACATCCCTTATAGACATCTTAGGAATGGGGTGAGGTCAACAGTAGACAGTTTTTGGTTAAAGCTTTGGGGATTTTGAGTAGATACCACAGAGTCTGGTAGTGTGTTCCAAGCATTAATAACTCTGTTACTGAAGTCATATTTTCTGCAATCAAGATTGAAGCGGTTAACATTAAGTTTAAATCTATTGTTTGCTCTTGTATTGTTGTGATTGAAGCTGAAGTAATCCTCAACAGGAAGGACATTGCAATAGATGATTCTATGAGTTAAACATAGGTCCTGTCGAAGGCGGCGGAGTTCTAAGTTTTCTAAACCCAAGATTTCAAGTCTGGTGGCATAAGGTATTTTGTTATATTCAGAGGAGTGGAGAACTCTTCTTGTAAAATATTTCTGGACACGTTCAATTGTATTGATGTCTGAAATGTGGTATGGGTTCCAGACAGGCGAGCTGTATTCAAGAATTGGTCTAGCAAATGTTTTATAAGCTCTGGTTAGTAGTGTAGTGTTTCTGGAGAAGAAGCTATGTAAGATTAGGTTAACAACTCTTAATGCCTTTTTTGCGATGTAGTTGCAGTGGGCTTTGGCACTTAGGTCATTGGATATGAAGACTTCAAGATCTTTGACTGGATGGGGGTAGGCTGTAAGGTAATGTCCTTCGAGTTTGTATTTAGTGTTTGGATTCTTTTTTCCAATGTGTAAGACAGAGCATTTGCTGGTTGAGATTTGGAGTTGCCAGGTTTTAGACCATTCTGACACAAAGTCAAGGTCTTTTTGAAGAGTAGCTGTATTGTTGGTAGTGTTAAATAGTTTGACATCGTCAGCGAAGAGAACACAATTACTTTTAATATAGTCACAGAGATCATTAATATATATGAAGAGTGTTGGTCCAAGAACACTGCCTTGGGGAATGCCGCTATTGACAGGAACAGGATTTGATAGGGCCTGCCTATTTTTGACCACTTGTTGTCTGTTTGACAGAACACTGTTATCCAATTGTGAAGGAGTCTGGAGGCGCCATAGGATTTTAGTTTTAGAAGAAGTTTGTCACGTACCACTGAGTCAAAAGCTTTACAGAAGTCTATGTATATTGCATCTATTGTTTTGCCTTGATTAAGATTTGTAGTCCATACGTTTTTGCAGTAAAGAAGTTCTAAGTTACATGATAATTTTTTTCTGAAACCAAATTGTTTATTAGAGAGTAGATTGTTTGTTTCTAGGTGGAGGGTAATGGATTGGTTGATGATAGATTCCATAACTTTATAGGTGACACAGCATAGAGAGATAGGTCTGTAATTTTCAACTAAGCTGGGGTCTCCTTTTTTGAAGACAGGGATGACTGTGGCTAGTGACCAAAGTTTGGGAAGGGAACTGGTCATAAAGGCTTTTCCAAAGATTATGCTTAGGGGTTCTGCTATATTAGTGGAAAGCTTTTTTAAGAAGTATGCACATAGTCCATCAGGTCCTATAGATAAGGATGGTTTCAGTTTGCAAAGAGCTTTTTCAACATTTTCTTCAGTGAAATCTATATGTGTTAGGTCATTTTTGGTGCGGTTGGGAAATTTCAGGCATGAGCCATTGCTGTTGACAAAGACTGAGCTGAAGAATGTGTTAAAGAGGTTTGCTTTAACTGTTTCATCATTATTTTCTTTGCCGTTAGGTTCTTTTAGTGGTGGGATGGATCTCGAGTCATTAAGTTTGTTATTCACAAAATTATAAAAAGCACAATTAGAATTTGTGCGTAGAAGGTCTTCTTCTTGCTTGGTGTGGTAATTTGTGCATTCAGTTTTTATTTGGTTGCATATAAATTGTATAAAATTGTGAGATGCGTCTCCTTGTTGTTGTTCTTTAGAAGGTATAAGAGAAACCTTCACTTCCTGCTTTAGTAAATAGGATGGCTAATAGTTGTTCAATTCTGACAGACATGATGTACTAATAAAACTAGGCATGCCTGATCCTGTAAGGTGGTTCCAGGGACAGGAGAAAACAAAGGAAAGGCCATCTGGTTGGACTCTTTTGTATGTATATTGTCCAGAAAGGAATGAAAAGTTGCTTGGGGTGAACGTTCTGAATTTCTTCCAAAGGAAGTTTGTGTTGAGAGATGTTGGGCAAAGAGACCCCGAGTAACTATAAATCCTACTACTTAAAATTGGGGCTGCAGCATTTAATCCTAGCATTTTAAGTATAGATTTTCTTCTTTTACTCCAAGAAGAATTGCTTCTTTGAAGATGAAGCCTGCTGTCGGATATATCCACATCATCTAAAAATCAAGAACTACCTTGAGTTTCAAAAATATTTTCAATCAATATACACTTCAAAATATTGCTTAAGTGCAATTCCCTAGGTCTTCCTCAGAGGTGGGTTTCAGCAAGTTCTGATCAGTTCTGGAGAACTGGTAGCAGAAATTTTGAGTAGTTCGGCGAACTGGTAGTAAAAATTCTGACTGCCCCCCCATCTATTCTTGGCCTCCTAAGTCCCAGCTGATCGGGAGGAAATGGGGATTTTGCAGTAACCTTCCCCTGAATTGGGGAAGGAATGGAGATTTTACAGTATCCTTCCCCCTGCCATGCCCACCAAGCCACTCCACCAAGCCACATCCACATAACTGGTAGTAAAAAAATTTTGAAACCCACCACTGGTCTTCCTTCATAATTTAATTTTCCCCTATGTTCAAATATATGTAATATGAGGAAAATAGACAAAGGATTGCAGTTTAACAAGACAAATATTCTCTGTATTAAAATCTTTTCAATGGATTTGATAAATATTTATATTTTGTGTTTAAATTCTGATTCAGGTCACTATAATTGTGTAGTTATACACAGAGACTTCTTTGTGGTTGGCATAGGAAGCACACAAGTTTTACAGCTCCATCAATTTCAAGCTGCCAAAGCCAATCATAGCAAGGCAAGATTTTTTTTTAATTTATTTTGTCATAACAGTATATATAAGCATAAGCATGAAGTAACTATATAATATATAAGCATATATATGAGTATAAGTATGTAATAACTATATAAATTGGGTATAATGAAAGGAAACAGTAGGACAGGAATAGTAGGCACGTTTGTGCTCTTATGCACACCCCTTATAGACATTTTAGGAATGGGGTGACAGTAGACAGTTTTTGGTTAAAGCTTTGGGGATTTTGAGTAGATACCACAGAGTCTGGTAATGTGTTCCAAGCATTAATAACGCTGTTACTGAAGTCATATTTTCTGCAATCTAGATTGAAGCGGTTAACATTAAGTTTAAATCTATTGTTTGCTCTTGTATTGTTGTGATTGAAGCTGAAGTAATCCTCAACAGGAAGGACATTGCAATAGATGATTCTATGAGTTAAACATAGGTCCTGTCGAGTTCTAAGTTTTCTAAACCCAAGATTTCAAGTCTGGTGGCATAAGGTATTTTGTTATATTCAGAGGAGTGGAGAACTCTTCTTGTAAAATATTTCTGGACACGTTCAATTGTATTGATGTCAGAAATGTGGTATGGGTTCCAGATAGGCGAGCTATATTCAAGAATTGGTCTAGCAAATGTTTTATAAGCTCTGGTTAGTAGTGTAGTGTTTCTGGAGGAGAAGCTATGTAAGATTAGGTTTACAACTCTTAACGCCTTTTTTGCCATGTAGCTGCAGTGGGCTTTGGCACTTAGGTCATTGGATATGAAGACTCCAAGGTCTTTGACTGGGTGGGAGTCATCTGTAAGGTAAGGTCCATCGAGTTTGTATTTAGTGTTTAGATTCTTTTTTCCAATGTGTAAAACAGAGCATTTGCTGGTTGAGATTTGGAGTTGCCAGGTTTTAGACCATTCTGATACAAAGTCAAGATCTTTTTGAAGAGTAGCTGTATTGTTGGTAGTGTTAAATAGTTTGACATCGTCAGCGAAAAGAACACAATTAGTTTTATATGGTCACAAAGATCATTAATGTATAGTATGAAGAGTGTTGGTCCAAGGACACTGCCTTGGGGAACGCCACTATTGACAGGAACAGGATTTGATAGGGCATTGTCTATTTTGACCACTTGTTGTCTGTTTGACAGGAATGCTGTTATCCAATTGTGGAGGGGTCCGGAGATGCCGTAGGCTTTTAGTTTTAGGAGAAGTTTGTCATGTACCACTGAGTCAAAAGCTTTACAAAAGTCTATGTATATTGCATCTATTGTTTTGCCTAGATCAAGATTTGTAGTCCATATGTTTTTGCAGTGAAGAAGTTGTAAATTACATGATAATTTTTTTTCTGAAACCAAATTGTTTATTAGAGAGTAGATTGTTTGTTTCTAGGTGGAGGGTAATGGATTGGTTGATGATAGATTCCATAACTTTATTGGTGATGCAGCATAGAGAGATTGAAAGTCTGTAATTTTCAACTAAGCTGGGGTCTCCTTTTTTGAAGACAGGGATGACTGTGGCTAGTGACCAAAGTTTGGGAAGGGATTATGCTTAGGGGTTCTGCTATATTAGTGGAAAGCTTTTTTAAGAAGTATGCACATAGTCCATCAGGTCCTATAGATAGGGATGGTTTCAGTTTGCGAAGAGCTTTTTCAACATTTTCTTCAATGAAATCTATATGTGTTAGGTCGTTTTTGGTGCGATTGGGAAATTTTGGGTATGAGCCATTGCTGTTGACAAAGACTGAGCTGAAGAATGTGTTAAAGAGGTTTGCTTTAACTGTTTCATCATTATTTTCTTTGCCGTTAGGTTCTTTTAGTGGTGGGATGGATCTCGAGTCATTAAGTTTGTTATTCACAAAATTATAAAAAGCATGATTAGAATTTATGCGCAGAAGGTCTTCTTCTTGCTTGGTGTGGTAATTTGTGCATTCAGTTTTTATTTGGTTGCATATAAATTGTATAAAATTGTGAGATGTGTCTCCTTGTTGTTGTTCTTTAGAAGGTATAAGAGAAACCTTCACTTCCTGCTTTGGTAAGTAGGATGGCTAATAGTTGTTCAATTGTGACAGACATGATGTACTAATAAAACTAGGCATGCCTGATCCTGTAAGGTGGTTCCAGGGACAGGAGAAAACAAAGGAAAGGCCATCTGGTTGGACTCTTTTGTATGTATATTGTCCAGATACTAATGTTTAATGCACTTGTAATTGTAGGCTGTCTCTTTCCAAGGGTCTGATTCTAATTTGGGTAATATTCCTGTTAATAATAACATCTAATTAGAACATCCATTAAAAGTTAGTAACATTAATTTAACAGGGGAAAAACCTAATAGAGTTCTTAGAGTGGTATTGGCATCTTTCCATTAAATTAATGTTACAAACTTTTAAGAGGATTTCTTAAATAGACATCGTTAGTGCTGGGAATTATTAAAGAAATTAAACCAGGCCTTGAATGTAAGATGGAAGACTATGAACACAAGGAAAGGTGTCTGCTATGTTTATTCAACTCTTATCAGAAAGATTACATTTGGTTCCTAGGCCTCCAGAATCAAGTGAAGGACCTGGGGACTGGATCCCCAGAGACTCTGGGCTGGTTCTACTGAACACCAATAGATTGGTAGTAATATCTTCTCCTCTATGAGGAATAAGCAGATATAGCACATATTGCAGAAACCTGGCTAGATAAAGATGGAGATATATAGAACATCTATCAAAATTTCTCCACCTGCATTTTGGCACAGGAGAGAAGAAATGACCTTAATATCCCATGAAAACCTAGAGATCACCAGATGTGTTGTTTCATACATCGCTGTATAGGGGTGGGTTCTACTTATCTTTACCAGCGGTTTGCAGCGGGATCATGTACACACTTTCTTTGCATGCGCAGAAGCTTCCTGATGACATTGGGGTCAGTGGGTGGAGCCTACCCCTGGTTTTACTACCGGTTTGCAAGAAGCGGTCTGAACTGGGGGGCAACCCACCACTGCACTGGATGTAAGTCCTTTTATATATATGCTGGGCCTTTTTGCTGGTGTGCTGATGTCCTACTGCTCAGTCAGTTCTGTCCCCGAGCTCGTCAATTTCATTTCTAGGGTGTATATGTGTGGATTTACCTGAGCCTTATGTACTTATCTCCATACCTTGAGGATGGGATCTTGGAGATGCATCGCTAGCATGACAATTTACAGGTTTGTCTAATATGCTGGATTTGATTTTCACTTCACAGCAGCTAATATGTGATCTGGAGAAAGAGGACATTAACATCAGCTTGTTGTCATGGCCAGATCTATGTGCTTGCCATGAAACTCAATGCCTCCCCCCCCCACTAACATTCATAGAAGAAATTGTCTGATTAAATTGGTCGCCCCCAGTTGCTTTACTAATCCTCTTTGTTTCCAAATGGCATTTGATGAAATTCCTTTGACCTAATGGGGCACTTGATTGATGTTTTGAATTGAATGCATAGATTTCCAGGGTATTCAACAGCATTGTTTCTGATGGCCTCTTTTAGGGTACTGATCCAGGGGTTACTTGATTTAGCAAGAAGCTCTGGGAGGTGAAGTGCAAAAGAAGACATCTGTAATGGTGCTGGCAGAAGGGGGAAGATGACTATTCACATGTATGAGCCCATATTCAGGTCTACATTGTGTATGTAAGAGTACAAATAAATACTTTCCTATATTTATTGAGTCTGGAATAAGAGACCAACAGTTCTGTTTAGAGTGACTCACTTCTTTTTGAGTTCTGGTATATTGGATGATTTTCCAGTTCATCTTGGTAAATGATTTGCTAAGCATTATCATCCCAAAATCCCCAAAACTTTAACCTAAGACTGTCTACTGTTGACCTCACCTCATTCCTAAGAGGTCTGTAAGGGGCGTGCATAAGAGCACCAGCATGCCTACCGTCCCTGTCCTAATGTTCCCTTTAGTTGTATTCATTTTATGTATTCAATTCATGCTTATACTTATATATATATATATATATATATATATGTGATTTAATATGTATTTGACAAAGTAATTAATTAATTAATTATGGGGAACCAAACCGCTCAAAATTGTTCTGAACTGAACACCAAGTGGCTGGCTCTCATGAAATGCCAGAGCTAATCTTGACTCCAAGTTGAAGAAAAAAAAAGTTTAAATGTTGACCTAATGCATGAAGGCAGTGAGAGACTGGATTAAGCAAAACAAACTATGTGTCATTTCCCACTCCTCCTCTGACGGCCGGGTCTGGGAAGTCTGTATCAAGCATGGCCACGAAGCCTCTGCAGCTTTGCCAAATTCCTGTCAGAGTTCTCAGGGCAGGCAGGAATCCAAGGTGTGACTTCAGCAACCAGATGAGACTTTGCCTGACTCAAGGAATGCCAAAAAGCAGATCCTTTATATAGGCCAAGGGGTGTGGCTCCATGACTCAGCACTTATCCAGGCCTGCCCCTTCCTTTCTTTTGCTGACGTCACCTCTCCATTCTCCGGAAGTGGGGATCTGTCCACTTTTCGTCCTCCTGCTCAGCTGCCGGCAATTCTAGCTCATGGCTGGCTTCGTGCTCACAGGCTGTAGGGAGGTTTGTTTGCTCAGCCTGTCTGGGCATGGTGCCAGGGCTGGGGGCTGGAGGCATGCCAGGCCATTCTTCACTATCAGTCTCTGGCTCAGATAGCAGGAGATGGGAGGGGCCCAGCTGAGGAGAGGAGAGTGGGTAAGGCACAACACTATGGCTGAATCGAAGCAATATTGAATTGTTGCTGGTTCAGAAATGTTCATAGTTGCTCTGCTTTGAGTACTTGATGATCTGGAAATTCCCCTGAAGTTGCTAGCATGTAACCTGAAGTTTTTCTTAAAATCACAGCTGTAGCTGAAGCAGTATGTAGAAACCATGACTGGGAGAGACATCCAACTTTGGTGGGCTCACCAGTCACTTCATAGCAGAGGTGGTATTCAGCAGGTTCTGACCATTTCTGGAGAACCAGTAACAGAAATTTTGAGTAGTTCAGAGAACCGGTAAATACCACCTTTAACTGGCCCCGCCCCCATCTATTCTCTGCCTCCCGAGTCCCAGCTGATCGGGAGGAAATGGAGATTTTGCACTAACCTTCCCCTGGAGTGAGGGGGAATGGAGATTGTACAGTATCCTTCCCCTGCCACACTCACAAAGCCATGCCCACCAAGCCATGCCACACCCACCAAGCCACACCCAGAGAACTGGTAGTAAAAACTTGAATCCCACCATTACTTCATAGGCCAGGAAACCCTGAAAAGAGAGTGATCCGTACTTTACCATTACTCAGCTAGTTTATTGCAATACAATGTACTGTATACTGGGCTGGTCGTGAAAAATGACACAGAGACTATAATTGCAGATATGGCTTAGAAGTTCATTATCTGGACATGAAGAGAAATTTAGCTTTTGACCAATTAAGAGGAGCTCTCTTTTTTCAGGCACAATGTTTCGAATCACTGAGAATGGACTATTGCAGCTACTTCAGCTTACGCCCCATGTCTATTTACACTATGTTCTTGAGTGTTTTGTATGTTTTGTATGGGCAGGCTGCCAATAGTACTAATCTAGTAATTACAATGCTGTGGTTTTATTTATTTATTTTATTAATGAGATACACATATCCAGTGGCATAATGCAAATAGCAGTGTACATATATATTTTTCTTTGAAAGTAATTCTCACTGTTTTCAGGGGGACTTTGCTCCAAGACTAACATGTATATTAAATAAATAGACAAATAGGCACAAAGGTGGCATGAAGATTTACACAAATTGAACACGAATTACATATTCAGGATTTTTTTTGGGGGGGGGAGGAGTTTACAATAACATTGGAAATTCACCTGGCTCTTCTGAAACATCTAGTTTCAATCAGTATTAGAGCTACCTTTAATTAATATGAACTACGTTAATAAGTTTATTTCAAAGAGAGTGGTTGGAGAAATAACTGAGTGAACAAGAAACAAGGTAATTTTCCTTCTATTGTTAATGTTATATCTTGCAGGAGATTACTATATTACTATACAGTTGAGGCAAATTGCGTATAATTAAGCCTCCCATTATTTTCATAGTGAGATTCCTCTCCTTATTTATACAAAATATGTAGACTGTTACTTCAGCTTTTTTTTTTACCATTCTGTATGTATCAGTCTACATGATCAAGTATAAAAATACATTTAGAAAATTTCTCTTGTACTATTTTTTTTTCCTTAGTGTCTACTTTTCTTTCATCTGTTGACACAATTATACCCTCAAGATATGTGACTGGCCATGACTTCATGTAAAAGAGGAAAGGTGAGCACTCAGCCCTGTCTTAGATAATAGGCTGGGCTCATAAACCTTTTGGTGCTTTATAACCTCCATTACCAGAGAGATGATTTTGATCTGCCTGCTGCATTGGGAAGAGGCTGGCATGGATTGCTTAGGGTTTTAAATTTTACACATAGTTTCCTATATAGCAGAATGCAGATCTATGCACAGAAAGATCAATTCTGAAAAAAAAAAACCTAAAATAAGAATTGAAGATAGATATTGTCCTTGGTTTAGAGGACAACAGAGAGCCCGTATGATCTCTTATTTAAGGCACCAGGCTAGAAACCAGGAGACTGTGAGTTCTAGTGCCACTAGTCCCACCTTAGGCATGGGTGATTTGGGGCCAGTCACTCCCTCTTAGCACAACTGACCTCATAGATCGGTTGCGGTAGGGAAAATGGGAGGAGGAAAGATTATCGGTTATGTTTGCTCACTTGAGTTATTTATAAAAATAATAAAGGTGGGATGTTATTAGCATGAAAGGGGTTTTGCATTTGAAGATGTTGTTTAATTTGGTAACAAAACCTCTGCAAACAAACTCAGAGGGCACCAAGGACCTCACAGTCCTACATTTGGAGAAGATTTCAGAATAAATACTATGGCGTCTGGTTAGTTCCCAATCCACCAAGCTTTATGTTGTTCAAAAAATTTCTCTTAATTAAAGAAATGAGTTCCTCAGTTTGGCTGAACTATAGACTCCCAAGATTTTTGTTTGACTTTCCTTTTTGCAGATTCTTCTTCTTCTTCTTCTCCTCCTCTTCCTCCTCCTCTTCCTCCTCCTCCTCCTCCTCCTCCTCCTCCTCCTCCTCCTCCTCCTCCTCCTCCTCCTCCTCCTCCTCCTCCTCCTCCTCCTCCTCTTTTTCCCACTTTGCTTTTTGGGTCAACAAGCATCACCTTGCATGAACAAATGCAGCCACCAGGTCCAACTGGGCATTTTTCATGTCTGCATTTATTATATAATAATGCAAGGGAAAAGACCTATTTGCCAAACAATTCCCTTGCAATCTGTAATAAAAGAAGCCTTGATTTGTCACTGAATTATTTTAGTTTTGCTTATAAAATCTTGTATTTTAATTGGAAACCTTACCAAAATAAAGGTTATGTTTATGAACTCCTATCAAGGCCCAAAGTATGCATTTTCCACCACTACATCTCTGTTGTGTGAATTTTTTTAGCAGTGATTTCTTATGTGAAACTCACAGTAAATTGATATTTTCAACAGAGAATGTGGCTGCATATTAAATGATTGATTATATTTTTATGTCATATTAATATTACGTTTGTGATCCAGATAAAGGCTCACACAATTCATACCACCACTTTCATTCATTTCAAAATACTTCTACATTTGTAGGCTTTTGAATAAAAATACTGTACTTTTGAAAATAGCTAAGAGCCCTGCGTTAAACTTCAATGCAGTAGCAAATAATAATTATAGATAACCATATTTCTGCAGTATTTTCGCACTATGAGAAAATGAGTAGTTCTTATAACTAGCGGCGTAAACAGTAAGGTCAACCAAGCATCTTATGTTGCAAAAGTAGTGCTTTTGAACATTGGTAAATGACTCACTGTTAGTATTTGTTTATGGCATGAAATGATTTTGAATGGTGAAGAATATCAAAGAATCCCTGAAAACAGGGCTAATGTGTCAAGTGTATTTTAATATCAGCATACTGTGGGGAAACAGTGTTAGTCATGCAGTTCTGGAATGTAATCAAAATAAAACAGATATTGGACTGAAGTAGGAAAATTGATGAAAGCTTCAGTCCAATGAATATTTACTTAGCAGTATGCTCAATTAGAAGTTACATAAATTTATTCTACTTAAAAATATCTATACACTTGTCTTTTTCAGATTCAAGACAAATATCTCCCAAATTGTCCTAAATTTACTCTTTTCCCTGAGCCACAGTGGCGCAGTGGTTAGAGTGCAGTACTGCAGGCTACTTCTGCTGACTGCTGGCTGCCTGCAATTTGGCAGTTCAAATCTCACCAGGGTCAAGGTTGACTAAGCCTTCCATTTTTCTGAAGTAGGTAAAATGCACTAAATGGCAAGACAAGAAACAACGAAGGGAAGCTAATCAAGGAGAGAGAAGTAACCTAGAGCAGAGGTCTCCAACCTTAGTAACTTTAAGGTTTGTGGACCAAAAAAAAAAAGTCCACAAGCCTTAAAGTTACTAAGGTTGGAGACCCCTGACCTAGAGCTAAGGAGAAACTTCCTAACAGTGAGAAAAATTAACCAGTGGAACCGCTTGCCTTCAGAGTTTGTGGGTGCTCCATCACTGGAGGTTTTAAAGAAGAGACTGGACGGCCACTTGTCTGGAATGGTATAGGGTCTCCTGCTTCAGCAGGGGATTGGACTAGAAGACCTCCAAGGTCCCTTCTACCTCTATTCTGATTGATTAAGTTCTACTGATTTTAATAGGGTTACACAAATCTCTGTAAATCATTTTTTTTTAAAAAAAATCCTGCTATGACATACTTTGTATATTACTTAGTTCCCTTTAATTAGGGAATCCAATTTTTTATAAAAAATATAGAATCTGTTTTCTTCTGTTCTCTTACTTTCTTTGTTTTGGAAGAAAACAGCTCTAGGTTTTCTGCTATTGAAAATGCTTACACGTTTTATTTTTTTTTAATAATGATCTCTGAAAGGTCATTTGGGGGCACGCTGGTGGTCAAAGAAGATATAGAGCAGTCAACTCAGAGAATTGACTTACTTTCTGCACAGAAAACCTCTGGAGGAAAAGATTACGAAGAGGAAAACAAAAGATGAAAAGATAAAACTAATCGGCGCTGAGATTGCATGTACAGCAGACTGTAGCACTTTTGTTAAAGCCACTCCTCAAGAACCAGACAGCTTAGAGAATTTGACTGATTGATCCCAGTACAGCAGATTGTCCAAACTTGGCAAACCCCTGCTGTACAGGAAAGAAACTTCAGTTGTGTACATCTCCAGGAAGCTTACAGCCCACTGGAATATTATGAACCTATCTTTATATTTCTACAAATAAATTGTATATTGAATTGCACCAACATTCATGTAAATACTACAGGATGTCTCTATTCTGTAAAAGGGCCATCATGTTTTTGAATCCTGTGTTTGTGGATCAATAACAGGAGAAAAGAATTGTTGTTGTGTCTTCCTTATGGGCAACATGATAAACAGGATGTTGAATGAGTAAGGCCTTGGTTTCTTCTAACATAATCGTTACATCATTGGCTATAGAACCATGTAGGATTTTTGCTTAGTGAAAGACTTCACGTTTAATATGATTATACTCAGTGGTGAAATCCAATTTTTTTACTACCAGTTTTTACTACCAGGGCGTGGCTTGGTGGCATGGTGTGGCTTGGTGGCCGTGGCAAGGGAAGGATACTGCAAAACCTCCATTCCCAACCCACTCCAGGGGAAGGATACTGCAAAATCTCCATTCCCACCTCACTCTGGGACCAGCCAGAAGTGATATTTGCTGGTTCTCCGAACTACTCAAAATTTCTGCTACCGGTTTTCTGAACTGCTCAAAATTTCCGCTACCGGTTCTCCATAATCTGTCAGAACCTACTGGATTTCACCCCTGATTACATTGCATGATCTTAATTTTCTATTAGATGGAAGAGTTGTCTCATCTTGTTTTGATTCCCCCCCTCCACTTAAATTAGGCCTCTGTGATGATCAATTTTGGGTCAAAAGTTGAGAAAGCAGGAATCCTCTACCCCCAAAGGGACAGCTTTTTGGTGCAAACTGAAGCTGGTGTGTAGCTATAATTTAGCCCTAGCAATAGCACTTAGACTTATATACCACTTCTTAGTGCTTTACAGCCCTCTCTAAGCGGTTTACAGAGTCAGCATATTGCTCCCAACAATCTGCGTCTTCATTTTATTGATTCACTTTAATCAGTTTAAATTTATTAATCATTCAAAAGAGAAAAATAGTAACATAGACAGAATATTATGTGGAGTTGCTTATTACTTTAAAAATTCTCCCTCTCTCTCCCCCACCCCCCTCTATCTGTCTTTTAGAAGGGCTAAAACTTCACATTAAAAAAATAACTACACTAGTCACAATGTTTTGAGTTGAAGCATAAATCTATTCCCTTCAGAAAACGTCAGATTTAGAAGCTTTAGAGGTTGAGTCATATGAAAAAAGATTTACTCCTTTAAAATATTTGGATTAAAAATGTGCCACGGTTGAAAGTAAATAGATGCTCACGGTAATTGCCCTTTTTAAGGCTCTGCTTTATAAAAACAATGTACCATTTTAAAACATTTATTTTATGGCGGGAAGGTTGCAAATGGCGATCATATGACTCCAGAATGTTGCGGTCATTGTACAGTAGTGGCCAAAATTGTGGAAACCTTTTGGGAAAAGTGTATTTTCTAAAACTAGCTAATAACACCACTTTTTTGGGGAGTAGTACCATAAAATTATATATCAATGGAAAGATAATTTAATTACAAACGTAATGCAATAACTTTTATGAAGGATTTGCTATTAGAATAGCAGTTACAGTATAAAGAAGAAAAGCGAAACAATATATAAAGTATATGGTAAAAGAAGAAAAGTGAAAAAAAGTAGAAAAAATGAGATATACAAAAATTATTACCATAGAAAAAATGAGATAAACAAAAATTATCACATCAGTTAATACTTAGTTATTTTTTATTTATTTATTTATTTATTATTCGCACTTTTATACCGCCCTATCTCCCTAAGGACTCAGGGCAGTTTACAGCCACTTAAAAACATATATATATACAAGATAAAACATTAATTTTAAAAAACTTATTACATAGGCCGAATATTTAAAATAGAGATATAAATAATAAAACCCCATTTAAAACCAAATTTAAAATTTAAACATTTAAAAAATTTAAAATTCTAGTCCAGTCCTGCGCAAATAAATAGATGTGTCTTAAGCTCGCGGCGGAAGGTTCGAAGGTCAGGAAGTTGGCGAAGTCCTGGGGGAAGCTCGTTCCAGAGGGTGGGGGCCCCCACAGGAAAGGCCCTTCCCCTGGGTGTCACCAGTCGGCACTGCCTGGCCGACGGCACCCTGAGGAGTCCCTCCCTGTGAGAGCGCACGGGTCGGTGAGAGGCATTCGGTGGCAGCAGACGGTCCCGTAAGTAGCCCGGCCCTATGCCATGTATATGTAACCTTTAGCATGAATTACGGCCTTACAACATCTTCCCATGGAGTGAACGAAGTTTTTTTTGTTGTACAGCTAAAATTATAATGTGAAACCAAGATTGAATGGTTATTTCTATTAGCTGGGTTACTTCTGACTAACAAGTTTCTTTAGTCGGCTCCATAGATTTTCAGTTGGGTTAAGGTCTGGGCTGTTTCCAGGTCATTCCAGCTGTGGAATATGATTATCTTGAAACTCCCAAAAACAACAGCCTGGTGTTATTAGCCATCAAACCTCAAGCATACACTTTTCCCAAAAGGTTTCCACAATTTTGCCGGTTACTCTAACTACATGCTGGTTGCCAAACACTCACATTTTGATCATGTGACTGTGGGGATGCTACAATAGTCATAAGTGTGAATGACTTTTTTTCAGTGTCACTATAACTTTGAACAGTTGCTAAATGAATGGCTAGATGTACAGTATATAAAGGTAAAGGTTCCCCTCGCACATATGTGCTAGTAATTCCTGACTCTAGGGGGCGGTGCTCATCTCTGTTTCAAAGCCAAAGAGCCAGCGCTCTCCAAAGATGTCTCCGTGGTCACATGGCCAGCATGACTAGACGCCAAAGGCACAGGGAAGGCTGTTACCTTCCCACCAAAGATGATCCCTATTTTTCTGCTTGTATTTTTTAACGTGCTTTTGAACTGCTAGGTTGGTAGAAGTTGGGACAAGTAATGGGAGCTCAACCCACTAGGGATTCGAACCGCTGAACTGCTGACCTTTTGATCAACAAGCTCAGCGTCTTAACCACTGAGCCACCGCATCCCTGTATAGTATATACTGTAAGTTTAGTATAAACTGCAGACAATTCTTGTTGTATCTCTCCTTTTTGAGATGGATTTCATTGACTGACAGGGGTATTAATACTTTATATCAGTTATATACTTGTCAAGTTTTAAAATCAAATTGCAAGAGGAATTTCAATTGTCTGATATTGTGGAATTGCAGTATATTCCATTAAATAAAATTAAATCTTTTGATTTCGTATTTTGGTCCAGTCAATCTGGCAATATCTAAAATTCTCTAATTACTATCAGCACTGAAATGTGTTCTGAATGATTCTGGAATCATGGCTGTTGTTGTTGTTGTTGGTAGTAATGAAAGAGTTTTGTTAAACTGGGTATTCTTTTTTTTTTTTTTACATTTATATTCCGCCCTTCTCCGAAGACTCAGGGCGGCTTACAGTGTATAAGGCAATAGTCTCATTCTATTTGTATATTTACAAAGTCAACTTATTGCCCCCCCAACAATCTGGGTCCTCATTTTACCTACCTTATAAAGGATGGAAGGCTGAGTCAACCTTGGGCCGGGCTTGAACCTGCAGTAATTGCAGGCTGCTGTGTTTTAATAACAGGCTTCTTACAGCCTGAGCTACCACGGCCCTTATTCTTATATGCAAGAACTTTAGAATACTGAATAGAAATGTCCAGGGGTGGTATTCACTTACCTTTGCTATTGGTTTGCAAATGTGAGCGCTCGTGCGTGACACCTCCGCGCATACGTAGGACCTTCTGTGAATGCACAGAGCATCAAAAATGTGATGTGATGACGTCTGGGTGGAGCCTCACGCAGCTGCCACTATTGGTTCACCCGAACCAGATAGAACTGGCTGAATACCACCACTGGAAATGTCCAGTATAAAGAAATCAATTGTGAAAGGTCTTAGATAATGTCAGCCATGTTTCTTACGATTTTGAGTTTAATTTGTGAGCCCCTTATTCTGCTGATTGAAATAGCACCCCAGCAATAAAATGGTCAAGATTATTGAATGCTTCAGCCAGTTTTTATGGATTTGGATGAAGTAAAATTCACAAAGAGTGTGGACAACCATTTGTCTGAAATGTTATAGGGTCTGCTGCTTGAGGATGGGATTGGACTAGAAGACCTTCAAGGTTCCTTCTAACTGTATTATTCTATATTCACGTCAGATGCTTGATTTTCTGTTATCAACTTTTGTCATGAGTGTATATTGCAATCACGTTATGGACTATTTCCATTTTATCTTGATTCCACACAAAACCTCTATATTTACCATGATTCCCCAACAAAATGACATTTACTATGTAACAAAACCAATACTTGATAGTCAATTTAAATGCAATTTAAATACTATTATGGGGGTGAAGCATAATTAATTTTAAAATCATATTTAAGTGGCTTTTAGTTTGTGATCTCCTGCCTCATTTAACGTAAAAAGAACATCACTAAATCATTTACTTTGCTTATAAGGGAAGCTCAATTTCAATTCTTGTGTTTAGCATTTTTATTTCCCTGCTTTTTTTTTTTTTAAAGTCCTCTAGTTCCTATCGTAACACTGTAAAATATGAAACAGGCCTTTCTCACAAAAATCTTTTAGGAGTTGAGATTTCTATTTAATAACTGCATAAAATGTGTTCAAAATGACCACATGACTGTACAAATAAGTGAAAATTACAGCCTACAGTACAATTTTAGTAGAGATATATTTCTTTCTTTCTATGTGTACAAAAAATGTTTGGATCATGATTCTATGTTTGCTATATTGTGGATCCCTGTCAATGCTTATGATAATATTCCTCTTTCACTTCCTATTTTATTTCCATGTTGTATGCAAACATGAAGTTAGACTAACCAGGGATGATATCATCTGTCACAATGTGATGTAGCTACGGTGGCAGCATCTGGCACTTAAACTGTGGTAAGTCATCAAAACACTTAAGTATGTGCTTAACTTTAATTTATAATGAACATTTGACTTGAGTGGATGTTACACATGATTACATAAATATAAACAGTGTACTCCAAAGACTTTAGAAGATAAGAGGTTATGCTATAGATTGATTAACAGAGCTGAAAAGTACATGGTTTTATCACTTTATGAGGCTTGATTTTTTTTTTTATAGTGAGAAAGAATGATATCTCTTTATCCACATAAGGAAGAAGACAGAGAAAAAAATGACAAAAAGGTAATTTTTAGGTGGAAAAGAAATCATCTTCCCAAATAAAACATTCTGTAGTCCAATAGCACTGATCTGTATCCATATAGCACGTGTATATCAGCTACTGCTACGGAATTAATTTAGAAAGAAGGCCCCAGTTACCATGTTCCAAACTTGGCTCAAATAACAAAAACATCCTGAATGTGCAATCATGCCATTAGAAAAAGGTGACTTCACCTCTAGTAGGTTTACAACTGTGGGTGTCTTCCATGGAAGTGAAATTCCTTTGACATAAGCATTAGAAAGAAGTCATCATATGTCATAATATCATTACAAAATTGATGTGCAATCTAAAATTTATGTCAGTCATGAGATGAGACTGATGTAAATTATATATTTCACATAGGTTTCATGACAGGTGAGTTATCATTCCCCTCTTCCCTTTGCAAAGGCCCCTGATGTTTAAAAAATGTCATAATACCAGTATGATTTAGAGTTTGGGAATCAATTAACTTGAGATAAGTTTGGGAATCAGTTAAAATGAGATAATTTTGTGAGTTGTTGAAAACTAGAAATCAAGATTTGTCTGAAAGTATTCATGATCCTGTGGCAAAGGGAAGAACCAACATTCAATTCTTCCTCTGTCAAAATTAGATACTATAATGAAGAAACAGAATGGATGTCCTACTTAATAAGAGTAAGTTGAAAGTAGCCACCACAATCCCATTCATAATATATCAACATCTATGAGTGTCTGATCCCACATCTACTGTATGCCTGGGAATGTTGTTAGGTTGACTTCCCATGTTATGGAAAAAAAAGCAATTATTTTTTCCATAGGTATCTCCTATACAGGTTGCCCTTGACTTAGGACCACTTGAGTCCAACATTTGTGTTATTAAGTGAGACATTTGTTAAATGAGTTTTGCCCCATTTTATGACCTTTCTTGCCACAGTTGTTAAGTGAATCATTATAATTGTTAAGTTTGTAACACGGTTGTTAATTGAATCTGGCTTCCCCATTGATTTTGCTTGTCAGAAGGTAAAAAAAAAGTAATCACATGATCCGGAATACAGCAATGGTCATAAATATGAACCAGTGACCAAGCATCTGAATTTTGATCACGTGATCATGGGGATGCTACAAAGTGGTAAGTGTGAAAAATGGTCATAAGTGCTGTTATAACTTTGAATGGTCACTAAATGAACTGTTGTAAGGAAAAGACCACCTATATTCTATCTAACAGGATAAGTGTTTAATTTTCCCTAACTTCCCTCTTTTAGCATCTGAAAAAAGAAACACCCTTCTCTAGTCTTACAAAATTTGATGAATGTCTGTCTTGTTTCCTGACCATTTGCTGTGCATCTGTCTTCAAAGATGGTACAACAGAATGGGGCATAATGTTTTAAGTGAAGTGTTTTTATTCACTGAAAACGCCTGCATGGAACATACAAGCAAACACACATATAGCATATGCATGCTTTCCTTTTATTCTTCCTCTAAGAATTATATATTTTGTCTTTTTTTTTTTAATGAAAAGGCTAAAGACCTGAAGAACTAAGACAAGTTGACTATGGGGGCAATGACAGCACTCTCTTAAGATCCTTTCCAAGATGCTTTCAGGCAGAAGGATTTAATCTCATCAATTCCCCTCTTCCGCCAACTGTGAATGATTTCCCCTCCCTCCTTCAGGTATCAAAAACAAAGTTATTGAAATGCATATACATTTGATCTGTGGCCTCTTGGGGTCAAATATACATTGACCACCCTTCAGAAAATTCAGGTGGCCGTTTTCTACATGCTAAATCATCAATCAAAGCTATAAGCATTGGGACAAGCGAGGAAAGACAGCGGTACAGATTGTTTAAAAGGCCTGGACAGCTGGTCTGTTTCAGGAGCTTCTTTCTAAGAATGTGGCGTTTGGCCTTCCATGTTAAAAAGGAATTAAATTCAGAAGTTAGACGCTATAGCACAGCCATACGTCTGTTCACTTTAATGAATAAAATAGGCACAATTCAACCTGCTGGACCCACCCCCCCATTCTGACACTTAAGGTCACATCTCCTCAATGATAAAGGGCCCTGAAAGATACCTAACATTTGTGGTTTTTCATTTCAGACCATTTTTCCCCTGATCTTGATCTGTCAATAATTGATTTTTGTTGTGTGCGTGGTAGAAAAGGACAAAGAGGATACTGAACACCGGAAAAGAATGGTAAAGATCAACATTACAAAGAGTGGGGTTTTTTTCAGAGAGAGAGAAAGGCAATATATGCTCTGAGGGGGGAAGGAAGCATAATTGAAATTCTCCTACTACTACTGGATATATCGTCTCTACCAAAGTCTATAAAACATATTCTAAACAATGTCATGTCACAGTCTATATTCCAGTAACAAATGAAATCATCGGGTTCATTATATTTGCTTTTCAAGAAATTGTGATTCTGGCTCGGCATGGCCAATGAAGAAAATGTGCTTGGAAACAAAAAGGCATTGTTATCAATCAATCTCTCACCCAAATGTCTGAAAATGCAGGATCTCTACCAAGTCCCACATTAAAACTCTAAATTTTGAAAAAGGAAAAAAACACCCATCTTATACAGGTAGTCCTCAATTTACAATAGCTCACTTAGTGACCGTTTGAAATTACAACGGTGCTGAAAAATGTGACTTATGACCGTTTGTCGCACCGTGAGCTGAAAACGCACCTATTTATTCAAGCGGGACTGGACTGAAATTTTATTGGGTTTATTTATATTTTAAGATTTTAAATTGTTTTAAAATTTCAGCCACATTATAATATGCTTTTTAATTTCTCTTAATGTTTATATATTGAATTTTACTTGGCTGTACACCGCCCTGGGTCCTTTGGGAGAAGGGCAGTATAAAAATCGAAATAAATAAATAAATAAATAAATAAAATGACCATTGCAGCATCCACAGAGTCACCTGATCAAAATTCAAATGCTTGACAACCATCATATGTATGATGTTGGTAGTCAGTGGTGGGATTCAAGTAATTTAAAAACCGGTTCTCTGCCCTAACGATTTCTTCCAACAACCAGTTTGCCAAACTGCTCAGAAAGTTAGCAACCGGTTCTCCCAAAGTGGTGTGAACTGGCTGAATTCTACCACTGGTTGTAGTGTCCTGGGGTCATGCGATCCACTTTTGAGACCTGACAAGCAAAGTCCATGGGGAAGCCAGTTTCACTTAACAACTGGGTTACTAACTTAACAACTGCAGTGATTCACTTAACAACTATGGCAAGTAAAGTTGTAAAATGGGACAAAGCTCACTTAATGAGTGTCTCACTTCACAACAGAAATGTTGGGGTCAATTGTGGTCATAAATCAAGGACTATCTATACTCAATAGATTTCTCATCAGAAATAAACATGCTGGAAGCAGGAAGAAAATTCAGGAACCTTAAAATACTTGCTTTCAGAGTTCTTAATTACTTTAAAAAAAGGGTTTTACATATGTTGTGGTTTTTGTTTCATCCAAAATCAAATGCATTATAATATGGCAGGTCTAATTGTTAAGCAACTCTAGAGATATGGAAAGGCAGTTCCATAGTGCCTGGACCCATGCTGATCTGATGATGCCTAGATGGAAAGTTACATTAATACAATAACAAATCAGGCCAACTATAATTTCAACTTGTTTATATTAATTTATCTTTCCCCCCCCACTTGCCACTAGATTAGGATCTTAATCTGCATGCTCATGGTCACAACATTTTAAGTTGCTGGGAACCTCTGTGGAAGTTAGTTTTTCTCATTTGCTTTTCAGCTTCTTGGCAAGCATTTCTGTCTTAAGTGATGTCTGATGTTTTTAAATAAGACCTTGACTCTAGTTGATGGGAGTCAGGTGGTTTGCAAATTTCATAAAAAATAAATAATTGTTTTGGTTTGGTTTTTAATCCTTGCTATTGTTTTAATTTCTGTTTGTTCACAATTTAGTATAGGAAAGAGCAATATATACTTGACTTCCTAAAGGTAACGTAAAGGTAAAGGTTCCCCTTGCACATACGTGCTAGTGGTTCCCATCTCTAGGGAACGATGCTCATCTCCGTTTCTAAGCCAAAGAACCAGCGCTGTCCGAAGACGTCTCCATGGTCATGTGGCCGGCATGACTAAATGCCAAAGGTGCACAAAATGCTGTTACCTTCCCACCAAAGGTGGTCCCTATTTTTCTACTTGCATTTTTTAAGTGCTTTCAAATTGCTAGGTTGGTAGAAGTTGGGACAAGGAACAGGAGCTCACTCCATTAAGTGCCGCTAGGGTTCAAACTGCCAACCTTTCTGATCAACAAACTCAGCATCTTAATCATTGAGCCACTGCGTCCCCTACTTGACTTCCTACTCAGCCCCAAATGTAAAATAGTGGGAACATCATTCTTAGGCATTTGAAAAGTTATACTGCTCTTAATTCAATGGGTGTTAATGCTGAATGATTGCCTATCTGTAATCAATTATTCCAAAAATCAATCAAACCCGGTCAGATTAAAGAATAATATAACATATTGTCTAAAATAAAATAGATACATACTAATATATTTGTTGTGTCTGCTCCCCCCGAGCTGGCCCTGCTGCCAGAAAGTGACTTGGAGCTGGCCCTGCTGCCAGAAAGTGACTTGGACAGTGAGGGGGAAGGGCCATCAGGACTTACCTCAGGAGCACCGGCTTCCCTGCTTCAGCTCAAGGAGCCAGAAACAGGCCAGGTGGAAGACCCTGACTCTTCCCCCCTCCAGGCCATGCCTGCAGACCCAATCAGGCTTGTTGAACCCTAGGTTTCATAGGCAGGAGAAGAGGGAACAACAGAAGCAAGGGTAGGGCAGGCCTAGGAAGTGCTGAGTCATGGAGCCACACCCCACAGGATATAAAAGGCAGCGAGAGCTGCTGTGTCTCTTTGTAACAGGCAAATCCACTGATTGAGCTGATGTTTGTTCCTGGATGACTCACCAGCGTCGTGGAAGATAACGGAGGTTCTTGGCAGACGCTGGCTATTCTGCTGCCAGAGCTGATAGTGCTGGCTAATTAAGCCATCACTCAGATGGAGGCGAGGGAGGACAGAACAATATTATGTAAGTCACTGTGGATTTTACTCCACTAGTCAATGCCAACTATAGGAGGTGGTATTCATCTCCATTTCAAGGCCATGGAGCCAGTGCTGTCCAAAGACATTTCCATGGTCATGTGGTCAGCATGATGTCATGGAGCAATGTTACCTTCCCACTGAAGTGTTTACTTATTTATCTTACTCATATTTGTGAGCTTTCAAACTGCTAGGTTGGCTGAAGCTGGGGCAAGAACAGGAGCTCACACCGTTGCTTCCCTCAACACTGTCAAACTATTCACTGAGTCTGCATTACTATTAATCTTCTCATTGTTCCTATCACACATGTCCTCCCACTTATGACTGCATGACTGTAACTTGGTTGCTTGTATCCTTATGATTTATATTAATTGTTTCATAGTATGATTTAATTGCTTACTTGTACTCTATGACTATCATTAAGTGTTGTACCTTATGATTCTTGATGAATGTATCTTTTCCTTTTATGTACACTTTTTATGTACACTGAGAGCATATGCACCAGAGACAAATTCCTTGTGTGTCCAATCACACTTGGCTAATAAAGAATTCTGCTCTGTTTTGTTCTGTTCTGTTCTGTTCTGCCCCGCCCCGCCCCGCCCCACCCCATCCCACCCCACCCCACTCTATTCTCTAGAATAGAATTCTATTCTATTCTATTCTATTCTATTCTATTCTATTCTATTCTATTCTATTCTAATCTTGCAAAGGACTTGATAGTTGGAGAAAAATGCCAAATCCAGTGTGAACATCTGGCTGACTGTGTGGCCAACCTCAGTAACTCGATGGTTGGGTTGTGAGGCTTGGTTGGTGCAAAGAGGATGAGAGCTATGCTAGAGGTTCAAACCATAATGGACAGGTCTCATCATAGGAGCCAGGACTCCATAGGTGGACAAAAATGCCAAATCTAATCTAAACATCTGATTGACTGTGCGACCAACCATAGCCAACAAATAACAAATACTCTGTTAGTTCAGGGCAATTCCTTCTCTTTCCTGACAAGGTTCTATTCCTTCGTTTGCCCAGCTATTTTTTTTCTTTTCTTCTGCGATAGAAGCAATAAATGTCCACAGAAAACAGTAGAAAACTCTGGATTTTTCACTCTTATCTAATAAATGGAATTTCTGTCTGGTGCTTGATAAAATTGGAAAGTGCATCAACCAACAATGGAATAAGATACAGTAAGGTTTTTTCCCCCTTTAGTTAAATCTTTAAGGTAACATGTTTGGATACTGATTTTTTTTAAAAAAGAAAAAAATCATGCAGTAGGAGGCTTAATCTTCTGAGGCTTTCAATCTTTAGAATACTGTAGAATTTACTGTAGGAACATTTATACCTTTACCTTAATACACTTATTCTGAGAAGGATGTTAGGAAGTAAAGGGATTCAGCTCAGTTATACCTGCTTACTATTATGCTCCCATAAGACATTGTGATTGTTTTACCATGTTCCCACAAGATGGAACTTTTTCCAGTAGACACAAGTTAACTCTCTTAGTGTTCATCACCACAGAGGACAATATTCATCCCTACACAAAGAGTCCCCATAGGCCCTTTTCAATTTAATTCTTTCCTCCTAAATTAAGACTTCTGATGGAGGTATATAGGCCTTTGCTTGGGGCTGAATATCACCCAGCGAGAGAACATATCATTATGAAAGGAAGTGAGGCAAAAAGAGGCCCCCAAACAGCTCTTAAGTGCTTCTTCCTACCCCTAAATTGAAAGTGTCTGAAAAAGCAAAGAACAATAAAGGAAATAATCTCTCTTTCAATAATTGCTGTTGCTCTAATTGCTTCTTTGTACCCCAAACACTGAGGAACAGAAAAGAAAGAAGTCTGGATGGACATGAAATGTGAAAAGGAAAATGAAAGAGTATAAACTTCACTTGGGTAGAGCTGTGAGGTTAAGAAGGCAAAGGGCTGAATTTGGACCACACATTGTTTTATTCTAAATTAGCAATTATTTTCAGGGTGACGTGGTTGTCTAAGGTTGTAGTCCTATGCCCAATAAGCCCCGTTGAACTATTTACTGGTAATTAGAGCTATTTCATTTGGAAGAGGAGGTATAAATCTGGACTAGAAACTGCTTTCTCTCCTGTTAACAGTTACTCTTAGAGTGAATTCTTAGAATATTGCAATATAAATGAAAGCATTCCTGTGAGAGAACTGTCCAGTCTTTGCTTGAAGATATCCAGCAAAGGACAGTCTACCACCCCACTAGATAACTGATCCACTATTGAACTACTCTGTTAAACTTCCAAACAAAATTAGCTATTGGCTGCTGTCTTTTTTTTTTTTGTTTACATTTATACCCCGCCCTTCTCCGAAGACTCAGGGCGGCTTACAATGTATAGGGCAATAGTCTCATTCTATTTGTATATATTTACAAAGTCAACTTATTGCCCCCCCAACAATCTGGGTCCTCATTTTACCTACCTTATAAAGGATGGAAGGCTGAGTCAACCTTGGGCCGGGCTCGAACCTGCAGTAATTGCAGGCTTTGTGTTCTTAATAACAGGCCTTACCAGGCAGAGCAAAACCGGCCCTATAGTTGATTTATCCTCATCTGAAAATGGTTGTATAAAATTGAAATTCATTGTTTTTTACTACCAGTTCTGTGGGTGTGGTATGGGTTGGTGGGCATGACAGGGGAAGGATACTGCAAAATCTCCATTCCCACTCCACTCTAGGGGAAGGATATTGCAAAATCCCCATACCCTCCCTACTCCTGGGGGAAGGATATTGCAAAATCTCCATTCCCACTCCATTTGGGAGTATTTGTCGGTTCTCCAAACTACTCAAAATTTCTGCTACCGGTTCTCCAGAACCTGTCAGAACCTGCTGGATTTCATCCCTGATATAAAGCCATGTAGTACTGAGATGGGAGGGAGTTGCATTAGCACAACTATTGGCAAACCAAATCAACAAATAACTGAAAATGTCATGCCCAGTTTTAAAGACATCCCTTCCCCAATATGTAACATCAGTTATTACAATTATGAGATATGGAAGTTTTCTTGTGATTTGTGTTATACATTTTCGCAATAAAAACAATAATATGTTTCTATCTATCCCTAAATTTTGTTATTTGAGTCCCTCAAATATAAGAGTTGCTTTGAAATGTCTGAATGCATTTCCAAGCTGATAGCCAGCTTTATGAATTATTCCATCTCGTCTCTTTTTGTCAAGCTGCATCTCTTCCCTGTTCCCAAAAACCCAAATAACTGAAGAAACAGGCTCCTTCTTTGGCTGTCCTTTTATCTTGGCACAATTCTCTATGACTCTTCTCCCAAAGGTTTTCCTTAAAAGGCAACTGGACTTCCTTGTTTTTATTCCTTTGAAAGTTAGAACTGAAGAACTTCTTGGATAAGAAGCAAAATGTTTTCAAAAGGAAAATAAACCCAAGAAAGTCTAGTTGGCTTTTGAACTGTTCTAAGTTGTACCCATATCTGTTAGATGCATGGATATGTTTAGAGGTAAAAGTCAAGTTATAACATATTCAAAATTTTGGATGGATTAGACCAAAGGTCTGCAGTATTTTGCATCTGGTCACTTGGTAGACTGAAATGAATCAAAGCGACAGACACCTCACTGCTGTTACTTTCTGGCAATTGCTATTCTGTGGTATACTGAGGCTAAACCAGAAAATCTCAATTCAATTCAAATTCTGAGAAGAATATCTATTGAGAATAGCAACTGAATAGATTGTTATCTATTTTTATTGATTAGAGTTTTTATCTCACATTTAATATTTTTATAAATAATACTTATTTATAATTATTGAGTTATACTCAGAGTAATTATTGAGTTATTTTATAAATAACTCAAGGTGAAGATACCTGGACTCACTCAATTGTATTAATGTCCGATATACAGTGTGGATTCCAGACAGACGAGCTGTATTCGAGAATTGGTCTGGCAAAGGTTTTATATGCCCTAGTTTGAAGTACAATGTTACTGGAGAAGAAGCTTCGCAAAATTAGGTTAACAACCCTTAATGCCTTTTTAATACTTTCTAAGCTCTGGGGCTTAGATTGTTTGAGATGAGTACTCCTAGGTCCTTGACATAAAATAAAAGGTAATTCTTCTCCCCTCCTTCTGAATATGACTAATAATTTAAATGAGTAAACATGTTTTATGGACCAATTCTAGGCACAAGAAATATTTTTTAAAAAAATGTTTGAAAAAGTTTGCTTAAGTGAAAGCATCTCCCATAATAGCACATCGCAGTCACCGGGTGAAATGATATAGAAAATCTATATGTGCAAAGTGAAAAACTCTTCCTCTGATGCCAAAACTGACTGATCAGTACTCCAGGGCAGCTGAATGATGTGCAGATTCCAAATCTAGCACCTGTGTGGCTGGTTTGTCTGTGCCGCTGCTGTGCTGTGGGCAGTACATGCCAGATTCCCAGCTGCTTTATTTCAGGAGGGTAGGAAAAACTATTGAACCAGGATAAGGTCCATGGTGCAATTAACAAGGTAGCATTGGCAAAAGAGCAACCATATCTCCAAGGGTTTGTTCTGCTAAAAATAAACAAGCAAACAAAAACAAAACTTCAGTGTAGCCTAGCCACCAAAACATAAATATTGCAATGCTCAGAATTCTGGAACTTCCTTGTACAAACAAACAAACAAACAAACAAACAAACAAACAAACAAACAAACAAACAATTTCATTTATATTCCACATTACCTCCATGGAGCCCAAGGCACTGAATCTGCATGCGTGAGATGTGCTACCCAGACAGCAATCAGATAGACATGCCTTTTAGATCACATCTTGATTCTAAAGTTACATTTCTGTTTAATTCGATGCAGTTTTAATCCATTGTCCAAAACTGTCCTGTTAACTAATGGAGGGTGAGAATAAATGAATATCGTACATACAGTATACATCTTCTGATCGTCCTCTCAGCAACTTTTTTTTATAGTGCAATTCTAATCCAACCTCTCTCTATAAGAGTACATCGTAAGTCCCTTTTTTCTATAATCCATACTAAGACCACAAGTCATAAAATCATTTTCTTTTATATGCAAAAAGTCCACGAGGAGGTTTTAGTCATTGATGAATGTCAATAATGACCTTCCCTAATCAAATAAGTCAATTTGGCTATCTCAGAAAGTTCTGTCAATTTTACCAACCATCCCATTTGGCTAATGCCAAATCTTTTCTTCTTGCAAAATCCATGCAATAATCTCTTGGTGTTTTTTCATGATTTCTGATCCTTTATTTCCTTTTTTCTATTTTTTTTCTTTTTCCCATTATTATATTTTTTCTTTGAATGTATTTCTTATATGTAGCCTTTTTATAAAATTATTTTTTTATAAAAGAGAATAAAGAAATGATCTATATATCCTTCAATGCATTAGCATGTTTATAAATTAGTTTTAGCGGTCACACAAGCTGTTGACATTTTTTGAAAACTAAATTTGTGACTCTTGTGACCTTCTGCAGGTTATTTGTTCTGCATGTCTGCTTGGCTCAGAATTCAGAGAGTTGAAATCCTACTATATTGTTGGTTTGTTATGTTTTATAAGATTGTTTTATCCTAGTCTCCAGCAGTGAAATCTAGCCGGATCTAACTGGCTCGCGCGAACCAGTAGGACCGGTGGCAGGAGGCTCTGCCCACCTGACGGAATGTCATTATGTCCAGTTTCTGACCCTCTGCGTTTGCACAGAAGAGGCACACATGCTCACATTTCTGAACTAGTAGCGAAGGTAAGTGCATTTCACTGCTGTTAGCCTCTCTTTTTCCCCCACTAGAAATTATTACCATTAAGCACATTTTTAAATCAGTTTAGGATTCGGTATGCCATTAAAATTCTCATCATCATGATTTTTAACTGGGTGAAGTGGTGTATCATAGGTCAATAAATTTTGAGCCAAGGAACCTTAAATGAGATAACTTATAGAATGAATCCAAAATCTGAGACTCATGACTCCTGAGGGAATGAAAGGTGAGAAGGTTGTGGCTACTTCAGTGCTACTGGGCTGCTGCTGTGTTGCTCTGATCTTCATTTTCAATATTCCATGATAGTTTCCTAGCCAATCTTTCAATGCTTTGCTTCCTCCTCCACCCAGCCACTTACCAGCCTAGTAGAAAGAAAAGGGAATGGAAGCCAGTTTGGTCTAGTGGTTAAGACATCAGGCTAGAAAGCAGTAGACTGAAAGTTCAAGCCCCATCTTACTCATGAAAGACAGCTGGTGACTTTGGAGCGAGGCACTCTCTCTCAGCCCAACCCATCTCACAGGGGTGTTGTTGTGGGGAAAATAGGAGGAAGAAGTTGTGTTGGATATATTTATCCCTTGAGTTATTTGTAAAAATAAATAAATAAATGTGGGATCAAATAAATAAAGGAAGGGGAAAGGAGAATTTCTGATACTCTCTGCCATCATCTTCTCACAATCAACTCAAGAAGGAAGCTGGCAGGAAGTCAGAAGTTGCTCCTGTCCCACTGCTTTCCCCATGGCCATTCAGTTTCTCTGTTTAGGTAAGGAAATATCTTTTATTTATTTATTTAATTTTGTCATAACAATATAGACAAGGATAACAAGCATAACACAAAAGATTATATAATATATAAATATATATATGGGGAGAAACAAGGTAGTATAAGCATATATATATATAGGGGAAGAAACAATAGGACAGGAATGTTAGGCACATTTGTGCTCTTATGCACGCCCCTTAGAGTCCTCTTAGAAATGTGGTGAGGTCAACAGTGGATAGATTTTTAATAAAACTTTTGGGGTTATGAGAAGAGACCACAAAGTCAGGTAATGCATTCCAAGCATAGATAATTCTGTTACAGAAATCGTATTTTCTGCAATCTAAACTGGTGCGGCTGACATTAAGTTTAAATCTGTTGGTAGCTCTTGTGTTATTATAGTTGAAACTGAAGTAGTCATTGGCAGGAAGGACATTACAACGGACGATTCTATAAGCTATATATCCCTGAACAATGACCTAATGGGACATGAGTTGTCCAGTACACCACAGATAAGTAGGACTTCAGTTTGAAGGTGGTGGTAATTTTCCACATGATGACATTCTTGCTTGATGTCCTACATTAATAGAGCTCACTCTGACTCTTCCTGACTTCCAAACCAATTACAATTCTAAGTCTCAAAATAGCCTCAGATTACCGCTGTGTCTGAAATTCTGATGGTTCATTTTATCTCAAGTTTCCTTACCCATATCTAGATCTTTCTTCACATCAGTTTCTCTGCCTTGGCGGACTGCTTTTCAGTATGAAATTGCCGCTTCCAGTGTTTTTCTTTTGGAAATCTATCCCATCTATGAATAATCTCAATAAAATCTACTCGAGATCTGAGCTTTTCCCATTCATTTGTGCCAGAAAGAAAGCCAACGAGGTTCCCTAGTGCCTCACTCTCCTCAGTAAACTGTATGGCAGCATCAGCTTCTATGGGTTCTGCTTTCCTTGGTGGTGACAAGAAAGCTTTGCAGCTGTGCAGCAGCAACAGCAGCAACCTTATGAAATGAGATTCACACCCCGCTCGGTTGTCAGTGGGGTGGCCATGTATGATTCAGCCCGTGTTAAGTCAAGAAAAGGAGAAGGCACACCAAGCCATCACCTCTTACAAACCCTAAGTACCCCCTTTTGACTGCCACTGCTTTGCCGAAAATAACACATTTAGTCATTTGTCATAATTATAAGAAGCCCAATGACATGGAATGCGGGCCCGCCTTTTAATACTGCCAAGACTGTTATAATACAGCCAGCAGGGGACTGCCGCTGTGAGCAAATCACAACTGCGGTGCCAGTTAAATTCCAGCCGAAAGGTCATACGTGACCTTTGTAAGCAGTTCATCGCAAATGATTGATCTGCCAGCAACAAAACTAATAATTACACAGCACTTCGTTTCCATTCATCTCAGTAACATGAAACTTATCCCAGTGTGAAGGACCCAGGCCATGGAGGAATAAATTGGCAAACCATAAACCTACTAAAATCCCACAGGTGCATCTCCAATCATGTGTTGTCCCCATGTTTATCTAACTATCCATGGGAGCTTCCCCCAAATTTACCAGCATGCTGAATTTATTATTTTAATCTTTCCTTTGATAACCCTGATTTTTATTTATTGCATATATTATGGTACAAGTTCCACCGAACATGCATTTGGTGAAATATGCATAGTAGTGCAGTGTGAATGTCTGCTTGGGGGTATCGGATGAATGGGTTTCTTGCTGCTTGCATCACCGGATCTATTTATGTATAAAATAGCTTTTGGTATTTAAAACAAACTCTGCAAACAAAAACCTTACCGCATATGTTATGCCAAGGAATGACCCCAGCAAAGAAGCCAGTATCCTCTCCTGATTTCAGGATGATAAATTTGAAGTCTAATGTATCATTCCCAGGAGATTCTTGATATTTGACATAAATCTCAGTAGGGAAATATTTATTGTACATTAGCACCAGTTATATAAGAGAGAGGAACCATTTCAGTGCAATGGGAAATTAAACAAGCGACTAGACAGATCAATGGCAGCTTTCAGGACACTCCTTTAATTCACTTGAGACAGCTGTATGCACCATGGAAAGATGACTGAGGCAACAAGGGAAATTCTCTGCATGATTTCCCTCCCACCCTTTACTCAAGCACAACAACAAAACAACAAAGAAATAGCAGTCAATTTTTGTTTTCTATGAAATACCACAGAGAGCACAGACAAATCTTAAATCCCTGGTTAAGTGCATATAACAGCATGGGATCTTATTCTGAAGTTCCCATTTCTTCTTTTTAAAGAAACCACAAAACAAAACAAAACAAAAACCCAAAAGCAAAAACCCTACTGGGGCAAAGAAAAGATTCCATGTAAAACTCAGTTCATATGTGTATGCATGTATATATGCATACAGATTTACATTTTTGTTCTTTTGGAAGCTGCTGAACGATAGCTGTTGATGCTGATACACTGATTTCTTCTTCATGAAAGAGGGTTGTTATACCTACATTTTCTCAGCTTTGTTGTGAATCCTTTGGATTTTGCAGACAATGGTCAAGGCATATGTACAATATAACATTTAGCATGGCCTCACTACATGAGTAGCTCATTGTTCTCATGTTCTATCCAAACTTGTTCAAGAAAAGTATTTTCTCCCCCTCCCCTTGTACATTGCTTTCAGGCCAACATAAAACATATTTATTTAATTGTTTTTTTTCCCAAATAAATCAAGGTGGAACACAACAACCCTGAGCGGGATCTTCAGCTGAGAGAGAGAGAGTAACTGGCTTAAACTCATCCAGCTGGCTTTCATGGCTGAGATGAACAAATTTGTTTGAATATTGCTTAATATAACAACGGGTAATACTTTATATTAGTTAAGCTGAAATCAATAAGCTTCTACGATTCCAATTGTCAGACAATTAGAGAGAGAAGGTTCTTCTAGAGAACCTCAGATCCAAGAAAGTTGCTCTTCAGCATTTAATTGAAGCTCTATGGGCTTCAAAACTAATGTCTGTTTACCCTTAAGATACTAAGATAGGCTATCCATGCTCACTTATGAAATTTAGTATCAGTATCATAGATCAAATGGCATGCAAAAAAAAATGCATTTTTTTCTAGTTTCAAGCAATTAGACTAAAAGTAGTTTCCAAGCAAAGTATTATGACCTTGTAGCAGGGGAGTGAAACCCAATTTCATTGAGGGCCGCATCAGGGCTGTGGTTGACCTCAGGGGGCTGAACGTGGCCAACTGGGTCGGCATGGTCAGCTTGACATCACTCACTGGGCGTGGTCGACTGGGTGAGCGTGACTGATTGGGTGGGCGTGGCTGACTGGGTGGGCATGGCAGCTTGATGCCACTCCCCAAACTGGATAGTTTGCATTGGGTAGACTGGGCCAAAGTGATGCGGGCTGGCCCTTTATATTTTCCAGGATGGGCCTGCGGGCCAGATCCGACCACATCATGGCCCAGATCCAGCCCATGGGCCTTGTTTTTGATACCCTGCCTTATAGGAAGAAGAGCTTTGGTTAAATTTGGCCCATTCCCTGTCTCTTTGCATCTTCTATGCAGCATCATCCCAAATTTTTCTTAGAGCTAAATGGAAGGTATAATCTATGAAAAAATATTATCTTTTTCTTTCCACACAATAAGAAATTTCCAATGGATCATAGCTCTCTTTGGCAATGGAAGTAACTCTAGTATTGATGGACGATCTTTTCTGACTTTAGCATCATATTAGCTGCTATCCAATCTAGCTTCTATAGTCCTTTTTTATTGTCTAAAACATTTACATATTTTAGAAGAATTTTGAACACCTCCACTGTAGTCTAATTCTCTTGAATGTCACAATACATTTAAAGTTTTGGCACTGATATTGGTATGAAGAACAATTCAGCACTTTTGCAAGTCTTCACTGTCATAGCCAGAAAATTCCCTTATTTCATAAAGGCAGGGGTCATAGGACATAAATGTGGCTCGACATAGTGACTATTTTTTAACACTCATGAACTTAAAGTTGCTTGATGAAAATTACCAATTACATACCTATAGAATTGCACTTTTTGATATATCTGCAGAATTTAATCAAAGCATGTTATAAAGGAGCTTATGTTTTTTACGGATGGTTTAGCTTCCTTTTTTTAATCTTACACCCCTATAAAATCTTTGGATTCTTTTTAATAAATTCCATTGGGGCGCTTTTCGAGAATGGAAAATTGTGAGAGGTTTTAGAACACTTGACAATCATTTTAAGGCATTGCCCGGTACTGGGCTGCAGCTCATTTGGAACTGGGCTGCACAAATGGTAGGTACGCAAACTCGTATGTGCAGCTTTATTTGCATGAGCAACGGGCACTTGCAAGCACATGTGCCCACTGCTCACACAAATGGAACTGTGCATGCTTGTTTGCCACTCACACAGAATTATTTCCTCTCTGCCCCCTCCTGCCCGGTCTGCAAAGCTGGAAAGATTGGGGACCACTGTTTTAAAGGATCATGGTCATCAGCCAGTTTGATGACCAAAGTGGGATGATTGTCCATTTTCAAAATAAAGATTTAAATTTAACTTGGGCCCAAGCTGAATTCACTTAGGGGAAAAATCCCATTAATTTCAGTTGAATTTATTTGTTATGCTTACAATCAAGGCCTCAGGCTGTTGCTTAGAATGTTTACTAAAGGGTTACGGAAAACACTCCAAAAGATAATAAAGGCAGAAAAGTAACGATAGTACTGGGATTTGAATGATGTCTAATAGCACATATGAAGACAGTTGTACTAAATTTGTAAAAAGATTTTCTCTGTCTCTTTTGAGGTTGTTTCTCTTTTTATACTTTCCCTGCATCAGTTTTATCTCCAGCCATCAAGTTGTCTTTTAATTCAGAAAAAAAGAGTTGGTGTTCTTAAGTTACTGTATACTAGTAAAAGAATCCCCATCCTTGGCAGATGTTGCTTCCCTTAAACAGTCTATAAGGAATAAAACCAACCACTTTATGCTGTAACGACATTAATGGTCTTAGAGGATTCAGAACCAAACCCGACATTCTTCTCTTAAGTCTTTCAACTGTGTCTTGATACAGTATCGCAGCATAAAGAATCTGGACTAATCCTATACCTGACAAATAAAAAAGATAAATTATTCGTACCATAGAGTGCAACATCGAAGCACAGCATGGTGAGGTAAGGAGGTGCATTTCCTGGGATTTTGTTTACTTAACACATAATTTTAATTTTGTGGGAGGTCCCCGGTGCTCTCTGAGCTTGCTTGTTTTCTTGCAGATCTTTCATTACCCAAACTAGGTAACATCATCAGTGCTAGTAAGGAGTGTGGTTTACTGTCAGGTTATATTCTAGTGGCTTGTCCTGCTTGCCTTTTAATATTGTGACTGCGCAGGATTTCAGGTTGAATTCCAAAATGGAGCTTCAGGCATACTGCAGCACAGCTATTTATTTATCAAATTTCTACACCACCTATATCATCTAAATGACTCTGGGCAGTTTACAAACAACATAACATACATACATATCTAATATCCATATGTCCCTCCCTTTTCCTGAGATTGTGTAACTGCTCTTCAGAGCTGTTATGCACCTGGAGAGAAAAAAAAACATAACATTGTAAAAATGTATTATATTCACTTTCTGAAACATCTTTTTGCACTACCTGGACTGAATTTGTTTCTGTGTGTTGAATTTTGGATGTTCGTTATTAAAAGAAAGCCAAAAACCAACAAATGAAAAACTTTTGTATAAAAATAATTTAATTTGACAAACACGCTGAAATTTTTTAAAAAATGTTATCTTGGCCAAAAATCATTCAGTAGCTGCGGGAAAAAAACATGAATAATAAATTCATTCACTGAGTTCAGATTCATCAGATTTATAGAAATATAAAAAAACTTGAGGAGAAATGTCATGGATAGTCACAAACTAGGTAGAAATTGTCTAGAAATTGTCAGGGAAAAAATAAGCTCCCCCCCCCCCCCCGAGACTAAGTTGTTTTTACTTGATAACTTTTGTGGCAATCCAGTAACAGTATTCCCAACAATATCTCTGGATGGAGAAAAGAGTTGGACTGTCATTTGTGGTTCTTGGTTAAGGAGGAGGTAGGAGCTATGGCCAGATAGGACTTTGCCCAGAGTTTTCTGCAGATCAAAAGAATCCAGTTCTCAAGATTATCTTTCGAGGCCCTGGATATACAATTCTCAAATAAAATCATAGCTTCATTGATCAGCAACTTCTCAAGTTCGTTTATTCTCTCATATACTTCTGGCAGAGCAGAAAAACAAACTGCAGGTGATTCAGAAGTGCTAGATTGAAAGGCCAGATTGAAAGGTTAGCTGTTTCTGCTACCTGCTGGGTAAAGAAGTAGAAGTACACCTTATATTCATTTTACCTACTAATGTTGCTCTTCTATTTAGGCATTCAATTTTGTTCAAATCCTTCTAGAAACATTCTTCTCTCCTGAGGTCATACTGCGAGCTCTCCTGAGCCCTATACAGCATCTTCACAACATTCTGTGAAGTTGATATCCCCACAGCGACAGGCAGGTAATTTTCCAAAAAAACAAAAACAAAAACCCACCTCGCACTCTGAGCAGAACTCAAGATCTTTTCTTTGTTTTAACTTTTATAATAAACCAACAAAAGAAAAAAAAAACCTGCCCTAGAATTACTCTCCTGGAAAGAACTTTGAAAGCTCTTGCAAGGTGTTTATGGAATTGCTTATCTTTAAGTAACTTCTGGTACTGCCTAAATTCAGAGTTATCTACTCAAAAGCATCTCATGCTGAATTCAATAAAGCATATTCTCAGGGAAGGATGTTTATGATTCTCTCTCTCTCTCTCTCTCTCTCTCTCTCTCTCTCTCTCTCTCTCTCTCTCCCAATCTATCTATCATCTATTTATGGTTGCAGTTTTATGCAAATTTACTTGAAAATATGACTGTTCAGTAACATTAAAATATAAGAAATGATGCAAGCCTAAATTTATCTAAATTGAGCATTTTGTGACTCTTTGTGGCACCTGTACAGTATTGCTTTTTAATTTTTTAAAAAAATTATACACTTTTAAACAGTCAAGGCAGAAAGGAGAGTTGGTACCCACATTCCTAGCCATAAGCATCATATTGAAAATAGTGGGATTGTATTATTTCCATAACAATTAGGCTCCAAGGAATTTGATGACTGGATCAGAATCTTGCTATTTTTTATAATTGTTAAGAAATGAAATCTTAATCAGAATAATAATAATGCACTCTACAACTTGGAGGCCATTTTGAAGCACTCAGTACAATATTTGGACATTTAAAATTTAAATATATACTCAAACAGTGATATTTTTCCCTGCTGACTGTTTGCTTAGGCAACTTTGTCACAACATCTGTTATAACATAATCTAATTTTCCATTCAGGAATATGGTTCTCTTTATCCTCTATCCCCATGCTGGATTGTGCTTAATTGTTTTGCACTAAAAGAAATAACCACGACCACTTCTCTCAACAGCCCAGCAAACAAGTGAACGAAATCCCAGATCACACAGGGAGTTTTGGTGGGAGTTTCTGTTTAGCGCACATCCTTCCTGAACAATCCTTGTTGGAAATACAAGTTCACTTCTTGAGAGAAAAGCTCATTAAAAAACTAGCAGATCTCAGTGGTTTTATTGCAAACCAATCAACCTGAACCTGTAAAAGAGTCTGACCTCACCCAGATTCATGGGTCTTCTATTTTTGACTTTACCTGCCGGTGATAAGAATTGATTTTAAAGGCTCTAAAATTAGCTCTGTACATCAAAGAATTGTTATAACATGTCTCTGTACTGTTCCAGTTTTACAGGTTTTTCTGTTCACTGTGTGCTCCTTAATTGAAAAAGTGTAACCCTCAAATCCAGAAATGGGTGACCGAGTTAACTCTGCAATGGAAAGATCACTAGAAAATTGACTTCCATGAGAGAGGTTGTTTTCATGGAAGGCAGAGAGAAACTTGAGGGTAATTCTCGTAAAGTTAACAAGGTCACTTTAAGTGTAGTCTGTTCTGTTCTTTCTGTAACTTATCTAAGACAAGATGGCTTCTCCAAGTGTAATTTGGGGGTATCTTTGACTTAATGCCATGACCTCACTTAGCGCGCCTTATGCAATCAAGTCACCTTTTATACTGTAAGATAAAATAGTAGAAATTAGTAAAACCACTGCAGGATTCATGAATCTTTGACTGTAACACCAAATAAAAAGCTCTGAGCTGCATATATGAAGGTCCCAAGTATATTTCTGAATGTTACTAATTCTAACTTTGTGCAATGGCTGAATTTCTCTGGCCTCTTCAAAGCTGCCAAACTAATTCTAACAAGACCCATGCAATATATCCATGTTCGAACTGGGGTATATTCACTTAATTGTGCGTAACTTTGTGTAATGTTTGGTGGTATCACTAAATAACTTTAAATGTAGGTATTAATGAATGTCCAGGGCTGTGTTTTTAAAAATAATTTCCTGTGTATTATTTCATTTATGTTTACATTTACATTACATATGTTCTGTTCTCTCCCACATGCATATTATTGTTTATTTTTTTGCTCTTTCTGTTTTCCACATATTTTTTTGAGGGTTGGGAAGCAATGCCAATACTGAGAGAAAGAAGGAAATTATTTGAGTAAAGAGGCTCCCCCCCTCATTCAGTTATGCCCATTTCTCAGAGACTACTTCAACAAGTTCCTACAGTTTTCTTGCAAAAATTTTTCTGAAATGCCTTTTTTTGCCTTTTTCCTAGGGTGGAGAGAAACTGACTGGTCCAAGGTCACCCAGTTGTCTTCATGCCCAAGATGGGACTAGAACTCACAGTCTCCTGTTTTTTATCTGGATGATTTAACCACTATATCAGGTGGCTCTCTTTAAAATTCTAAACTCACTCAAATCATAGAAATAATGATAAGAGGAATAGAGTTGGGTTCTGCTGTCCTGATGCATTTACAGTATATATGTAGCACAACTACAAATATGGAAGTGAACATCGGCAAATATGTCTGTTTCGGACAGATATTGTCATCATAATAAAATTTGACGTGTCCATGCTGGTCTAGATGATGATGTACTGTAGATATCTATGCCATTATCCCATCTGCTGCTGCTCTCTGGGTTTGTTAAGGTGGATGGCTATGGATGTGGAGATGGCTTCAAGGTCTAATCCTAGTTGTAGAATATCAGAGCCATAAGCACATTATTAATAACTATGACATAGCTTGGTTTTTAACATTATTAATAACTATGACATAGCTTGGTTTTTAATTGCCTTATACACTGTAAGCTGCCCTGAGTCTTCGGAGAAGGGCGGGGTATAAATGTAAACAAAAAAAAAAAAAAACACAGGACACTAAATTTCATTTTGTATTTTCATTTTGTATCTGGGTGAGCATTAATACTGTATTACCTGCATTGGCATTACTGAATCACTAATGTGTTGTTGGCATGCTCATTTTAATTTTTGATCACAAGATAGAATATTTTATACTGTGAGGACTTCCCCCCCATCCCCAAACAGTTCCATTTTTGCCTTAGCTTCTATTGCCAGTATTTTTTTAAAAGCTTCTTTTCCTTACACTTTCACTCATACCTTTTATGTTGACAGGCACCATGAGGTGGTTAAACAGAATTTATATTTGTAAAGCAGAGGTGGGGAAGGATGACCCCCTTTGTGACTTGTGAACTTCAACTTCCAGGATTCCTGAGCCAGCCATGTCACAAGGCCACAAGTCATAAAAGGACAATTGTTCCCCATCCCTGTTATAAAGTTTTGATAGAATGACTTGGAATTTCCATAAAGGAACCAGCAGTGGGTTCCATTTACCTTTGCTACTGGTTCAGAATTGGGACCGTGCGCATGCGCTCGCTCGCTTTGCTCGAGTGTGGTGCTTCTGCACATGCACAGAACCTTCTGCGCATGTGCAGAGCATCTGTGATGACATCTGGGCGGGTGGGCGGAGCCTCCTGCCACTGCCACTACTGGTTTACCCGAACCAGGGCGAACTTGTAGAAACTCACCACTGAAAGGAACCCCAATGGAGGTTAGGAAGTTAAGAGTTTATATAGGCCTGGGAGTAACAAAGTCCTGTCAATTTACACAGTGATCTCAGTCTTCCTCTGTACAAATCCAAAGAGTTTTAGAGGAGATCAACAATATTTTTCTTTTTTCATGGCATTCATGGGAAAATGTAAAACAAACTTCTTCCTCTCCACGGACCATCCAGTTATTCTCCACATATTGTTCTTTAACCGTTCTTCTTTCTTAAATGCTCAACTTGTTAAAAGTTATCTGAAGGCAGAGGAATCAAGGCAGGGCAAACCAAAGGAATTTTTGTGTAATGAAACCTCATGAAACAAACAGTACATTTGGGGTATACAATATATGAAAAAAAAAAAACACAAAACCCTCTGACTTGTCTGATGAACACTTCATTGATCAATTTCACCCAGTGGTGGTATTCAGCCGGTTCTATCCAGTTCGGGTGAATTGGTAGCAGTGGTGGCGGGAGGCTGCGCCCACCTGCCCAGACATAATCACATCCCATTTTTGATGCTCTGCACATACGCGGAAGGTCCTGTGCACTCACATTTGCGAACCGGTAGTGAAGGTAAGTGAAAAGCATCCCTGGTTTCATCCTATTGGCTGACATCACTGTCAATTTACTGCATTCTCTTACAGCCAAGGCATGAAAATGTTCAGCATGAAATTATCTGATGATGTGTAGTATGTGGTATGAACTAACAAACCTCTCCCTGGTTTTCCATATCCTGAAGATTCCACAACCAAAGAGTTTCCCCCCCCCCAACCATAGTCTGTTAGTCTTACAACAGCAGCAAAGGAAGATGCGTTCTCAGAAGTATCATCCTTCATCGAGAGGGCATTGCTTGTCACATTGGATCTGTATGGTCAATTAACTGCTGGCAGCCTCATTTTTCCCCCGTTTCTCTCCTCCTTTTCCTTCCTCTTTCTCAGTCAATCTTCCTTCTGTCACATAAGCCTACAGCATTCACCAGTGATAGTCTGGACTGCATGCAAACATTCAATTACCAGACAGCCGAAAAGGTTTGCAGTTGGACATTTCTTATTTTGAAACAATTTATGGGGAATAATAAATCACAAATGCCTACGTATGAGTCCCCCCACCTTCGGTTTGATTCCTACCCACCTTTCTGAAAATTAAGAAAACCTTTTGGTCTTCAAGTCATGGTTTTAAAATATGTGATTACAATTAACTGATGTAGGAATGAAGCTTGACAGAACAGGAAAATAACTAGGAAAAGTAAATAGTATAGCAATAGTGGCATATTGGAATGTAACACTACAAGTCTAAATGTTAAATTCTCTTCTCCCTCCTTCAATATCGAACAAAGTATTAACTACACGTTAGTCCTGATTAAGTGTGTCTGTATATTATGCTAATTGCTGCCTTCTGATTGGATAACATAGTTAATGGTACATGGCATACAGTTTTTGGGAGGATATATCAGATGAGTCTCATTCTGTATGTGAAAAAGAAGGCATATGAAACTCATTTTAAAACTGAGAGAAAAGAAAAAGTCTAAATTTCAAGTTAGTCTAGCCATGAAGCCTGAAATTTGCATATCAGTCTACAAGTATCAAATGCAAAGAAATATGAGAAAATGATGTGACAGCTATTTAAATCTGTCTATTGATTTCAAATTCTGATCCTATAAATCTTTTTTTTAAAAAAATCTCAAAGTATTATATGGGCAAAAACCCCTCCCAACCTGTTTCAAATATATATATTTATCCTGAAATGAGGCTGACACAGTGAATTGAAATGAGGGCCCAAGGTAGGGGTGGGGGGGTGGCGGTTATTATTAATGAAGGTTTGGAACCGAGGGAGGTCACTGTCCCGCAGATAGCCGGATATGAGTCTCTCCTTGTGAAGTGGGGTCAGGGGATGCAGGTGGGCTTGTTGATCACGTACTTGGCTCCTTGCTGCGTGGCAACAGCCCTGCCCGAGCTGCTGGAGGTGGTGGCCGGGACGGCGGTTGATACCCCCAGACTTATGGTTGTGGGGGATTTCAACCTGCCGTCGGTTGGTGAATCATCGATGGCAGCTCGGGAGTTCATGGCTTCCATGACGGCCTTGGACCTGACCCAGTTAGTTACTGGTTCTACACACGGGGGAAACATGCTGGATCTGATTTTTGTCTCGGGACAGTGGTTGAATGATCTAGAACTAGGGGACTTAGTCATTAACCCCCTGTCATGGTCTGATCATTCGCTCCTTCGACTCGACTTCAGAACCGCCAACCCACACCGCAGGGAGATGGAATCGATTCGTTGGTTCCGTCCCAGGCGCCTGATGGACCCGGAGAGGTTCCTGACGGAGCTTGGGCCATTTCCTGAGGAGCTGGCTCATGGCTCGGCAGAAGAACTAGTCGCTGCCTGGGAAAGGTCGGTGGCTGGGGCTCTGGACCAAGTCGTGCTTTTGCGGCCTCTGACCCGGCGCTGATCTTGACCAGCTCCTTGGTACTCCGAGGAGCTGAGAGAGATGAAACGCTGGAAAAGACGCCTAGAGAGTGTTTGGAGGGCTAGCCGTTCTGAACCTGATCGAACACTAGTTAGGTCTCATATTCAGACCTATCTGGTGGCGATAAGAGTGGCAAAACGTGAGTATTTTTTCACTCTTATTGCATCGGCAGATAATCACCTAGCCGCCCTGTTTAGGGTGACCCGCTCCCTACTTCATCAGGGGGCCTGGGAGGACCCCTTACAGGGTTGTGCTGAGGACTTTGGACAATATCTGCACGATAAAATCGCTCAGATTTGGGATGGGCTGGACTCTGATAGGGTGGGCTGGACTCTGATAGGGTGGGTTCAGGTGGGATGACGGAGGATATTCTTGGTGAGGTTATCTGGGATGAGTTTGAGCCTGTGGCTCCCGAGGACATGGACAGGATACTGGGGAGGTTGAAGGCTACCACATGTTTATTGGACCCGTGTCCCTCCTGGTTGGTACTGGCCACACAGGATAGATCCACCCTACTGCTATATAGTTTGTTTTTGTGCTGCAATTAGCTTTCTGGTTATTTGAAGAAAAATATTTTTCATGACAGAAATAAAATCTGAAGCATAATTGGAAGATTAAAATAAAGGGATTCACCCAGGTATGCTTCCTTGGGAACTAAATCCATTAAAATCAAAAGGATTTATTTCAGGAAAACTACAATGGGAACAATAGGACCATCTATTGTTATTTCACTTTCAGAAATTTAAAAAAGTCATGTTTCTCCTTGAAAGGTTCATTGTCCTTTCAACAGCAATCTTAGTTCCCTCACACCACCCCTTGGGCTACACATGGAAAATGATATCCAGTATATGACTTTTTAGTAAGAGATGATTAAAGCTGTTGAGGCTCATCGTTCTCTACACAGATGTTAGGATAGTCTCTCAGCAGGTCAAACATGACACCAAGCAGATGCCCAATAATGATCAATGGTATATCGGTTAGCTTGGAAATGCAGGGCTTAATCATGACAGTCCCCACAGCTAAATCTCCAAACAGAACCTTTGGTCATGTCTTTACATATAATGACATGCTTATTGATACATTTAATTTAGAAATAAAACAACTCTCATTAAAATCCTCACTATAAAATATAGAGAGCCTCATTGACAAGGTGTCTGATAGGTTTTACCAAGTCTCCTTAATATGATAAATGAATTGATGAAAAGTCCTCAGTGAATATCTAATGATTCTCTTGGGGTAAGGGTTGGGCAATACATAAATGTGTCACTTCTAACAGATAAATTTTAATTTATGTATCAAATCAAAACGATAGAGCCTTGTAATTTTATAAAATAAATGGATTTTACCACAAACAAACAAACTAGCAAACATAAAATTAGAACCATATTTCTTTCATAGGCAGGATCAACTTGCTTCCATCAGGATGCACCACAGAAATTCAGTCAGAAGTGAAGAAGCTTCTTGGATGAGAAGTGAAATGTCTTCAAGGAAAAACAAAGTCCAGTAGCCTTTTTGCAAAAGCATCCTTGCTAGACAGAATGGCAATGAACTCTAATACTAATACAGTCTTAGTTTGTAACCTACAACCTTTGAACGTGCAAAGCTGGAGCCTGCCAGCATAGGTTCCAGGCTTTGCTTGGATAAATTGCCTGTTGGCTTCTCCAAATAGAAAAGGTTGAGTTTCGTCAGATTTCTTGCCTGGGGAGAAACAAATAAAGAAGCCCCTTGGGCATGAGTATGAAAGGGTGTAGAGTATATCTGTTCACACCAAGCATCTAAGAATAAATGCAGTAGGGAGGAGCAAGAACCACATAAACTTGCCTTGAACCAACACCACCATGTTGTCCTCAAAGGCTTTTCCCAAGGTCCCCAAGGTTAAGAATTTTGCTTACCACTATGAAAGAATCTAATCTCCCCCAAAGGCACAAATTAAAGGGGTAACATGAAGCAGAAGAGACTGAACTGCCAGGTGTCAGAAATGGTGTAGGGTCTCCTGCCTGGGCGGGGGGTAGATGATCTACAAGATCCCTTCCAACGCTGTTATTCTGTAACAGTAAGAATTATGGCTTGTTCTACCGCTCTTGTCCTATGCTGACCAAAGGTAAACAGGTACTATAATTAATAATATTTCTTGCTTGAATTGTTCCAGCAATTTCCAGAAGAAAAGAAAAAAGAAAAGAAAAAAGAAAAGAAAAAAGAAAAGAAAAAGAGGCACAAAACATTGGCCATGAAAACATTACCAAAGTTTGAAAGCCCAACAGCATCTCTTCTGACAAGTGCAAGTGTGGTTGGTAGGCCAATTCTTAACAGATTTGTGAGAACTATCAGGATACAAAAATCCATGTGACCACTACATGGCAACAAAGAAAAACAGAAAATTAATTCTTTAGTTTCTAGTTTTCAGAATTTTTGTAGCCCAAATAGTTATAGTTGGAATAGAATTATACCTGATTTTAAGTGGCATTAACTGGCATTATATACAGGGTAGGGTAGAAATGGTGTGAACTTGCTTCTTACTTAGGAGATGAAATCAATGTGGCCACTAAGCAAAGACAAAGGTGCATTTTAAAATCCTGTCTCCCTTCTCATCATTTCATTAAGTGATATTATTTGGGGGCCACTTTGTTTGAATTGTATACCTATTTGAAAAATATCAGAGGAGGAGATCGGCAAGAGGTTTGCTTTGAGATTGAAGGATATGGCTCAGGACATCAGAATTATAAGCATGGGGTTTGTGTTTTCCCAGGTTGGAAATTTTGGATAATACCAGGTAACCAAGCTGAGGTCAGACATCTATTGAGCACTTCAGTTAAGAAAATTAGTAAAGGGAGTAATTAACAAACCACTGGGCCAATGCCTAGACCAGTGGTTCTCAACCTTTATACTGCTGCGACCCCTTTAATACAATTCCCCACGATGTGGCGACCCCTTTAATACAATTCCCCACGATGTTGCAAACCCAACCATAAAATTATTTTCGTTTTGAATTTATCGCACCTGAAGCCGTATTGATTAGCGATCTGAACTGCTTGCGATTGCCTTGAGGACGGAGGCATTAAAGCGGAGACTCCTCCCCTATTAAGTTTATGGCACCTGAAGCCAGGTTAGGCTAGCGATTGGGAGTGATTGCAGCTGGCTTGAGAGGGAGACATCAGAGCAAAGATTTCTCTCTTTTTTAATTCATCGTGCCTGAAGCCGAATTCGGCTAGCGATTTGAAGAGCCTGCAGCTGGCTTGTGGAGTCAACCATTGGAGCGCGACTCTTCGACTCGCAAGTATACTTCCCATATTTCCGATGGTCTTATGTGACCCCTGGCAAATCGTCATTCGACCCCCAATGGAGTCCCGATCCACAGGTTGAGAACCGCTGGCCTAGACAGACTCAGGAGTTTGAGTAAATCCAAAAGCATTTGCCTCCTTCAGATCTACCTGCCTCCCAGCAGATCTCAACCCACAGATAACCTTATGTCCAATAAAATTCTTAAGTATGATTATGGCTACAATCATATGTATATGTTAACTGAGTGTAAGATCCATTAAAGATGAATGCAAGAGATTCAGCTTGCAAAACAAACAGAACTTTAGGAAAGCATCTTCAGATGTTATAAATGTCTTATCAATGCTGTTATTACTTAACCTGCGACAATACTTTTCAGCCTTCTACAAGGTCTCCTACTAAATCCAAGTAGTTATTTAATGCACATTTAGAGGATTAGATCTCTGTAGGAGATGACCAGCCTGAGGGCAGTGTCAAATGCATCATCAATCAGGAGTCCCTACATCCCTGGAAAAGACCTAAATCCAGCATCCCTCTTGAAGTTTGTTGACTCTTATCTGGTGCCAATTTGCCTTCACCATTAGTAGCTCAGATTCTTGTGTATATGTTGCATGGAATAAACTCAGAACTCTATCCTGGCTCCCGGTTTCATGCATCTGACAATCATGGTTTTCAAAATGGCAAATGAGTGTCCTTGTGCTATTGCAGAATACTGGACTGAAATTGGACTGTTGGAAGTAGGACCTCTTCCATGTGGAATGACTTGTAGATCATTCAATCTGTATGTACAAAACATATTGCTTTTAACAGATTGCAATACAGAAACTCTTAGAAAAGTGTCTATCTTTAATAAAACAAATCACGTTGAGGGGTCAATTTTAGTTTCCTTATCCCTGGGGAAAATTCTATTTCAATAGAGGGGAGTCCACCAAGGATTCCACCGAAAAGTGTCTTATAAATCTATTCCAGTTATGATAAGTTCAAAATTACTATTTCAGAATTGAAATAATTTATAAATAAATAGAAATACACAGAATAAAGAGCATTTTTTTCACATCTGATATATTTTACAATATTTCTATGCATAGCATTGTTTCTAAAGCACCACAGACAGCCATCTAGTTGGCTGCATAGGCATTGCCAAATCCATATTTAACAGGGAATTACTGAATATTAAAGTAGTGCAAGAGACATTAATTCTCATGTCACTGTCGTAGACTTGATGGCAGATTGATGACAGTCTGAATTCATGCTAGAAATTAATAGTACATTATGAAAAATGTCTATAATGACATTTTCTAAGAATCAAATTCAATGAAATACAAAAGCCTTTAATATTTAGAGTTTCTTACAATAAGTGTAACCTTTTGTGGCCTTGCGTCTTGTCAGAGAAAAGTGCAAAATGAAGGGAAAAAAGATATTTTGCACCTTGAGTTTTTGAAGATTAAATTGATTTATGTCAAAGAAAATAAGCACATTTTTTTTTATCTCTTTCTGACAAGTCTCTGCTTTTGGTTAGAGACATGAAGCTATAATTTCCTTGGAAAGAGATGGCAGAAAACAGGATCTAGATCTTGAGTATTGTCACTTTATACGTTAACATTTGGAAATGATAGCTAGCTAGCTAGCTAGCTAGATATTTGACTTTTGCCAATCCCAAACTTATAATTTAAATGTATCACCTCTATCTTTTCTCCTCATGCCCAGGACAACATATGCAAGCAACTTCTCAATGAAATTTGCACACATTGGTATTGTCATAGATTTCTGCAAGTATTCGCTTCTTAAAAACTCTGCAAATCTTTGAGGTTCACAGCATTTTTTGCCCTGCCATTTGCCACCGATTACAAAATTCTAATAGATACAAATTCTTCTGGAGCAACGTGTGCAATAGAATAATATGAATTGATCTATGTTTGTGTATTACAGGCACTTATATTGACATTAATGGGAGATCTATCTGAAAGAGGGATCAGTTCAATGCTACTGAGAGGATATCTATATTATGTCAGGGTGGGACCAATTTTGGGCAGCTAGAGACTTTATTTTCTTGAAGAAAATCTATATGTGCGCAGGATTCACATCTTTAATAACCAAACAGAAGGCACATAGAATATTGGTCTATCATTAGATGCCGCGAATTGAATGTGTAGGTGATGATCAGGTAGAGCCTGAGGGAGGGGTCAAATGCGTCATAAGTTTGGAGTTCCTTTGTACCCACAAGAGATCTAAGCTCAGCCCTCCTTGAATTCTGTTGAATCTGCTGTTAATGTGACTTTGCTGTTAATAGTTAGTAGTTCAGATTCTTGTAGAAAGATAGCGTGGAATAAACTTGTATTTATTTGAACAATCTTGGTTCCTGATTTCTTGTACCTGGCAGAATGTCTTCGATGTCTTTAGTAAAAAAATGAATGTATTCATATTTAATTAAAACTGTTCAAAATTTGCAAATTAATTTATGGATTGGATGGAAGGGCTGCAATATTTTTAAAAAAAAAACTTTAGTGAAACCGTCAGATGCATTCTTTCTTAATATACAGTACAGGAGAGAAGTGTATGTATTTATGCATAATTTTTAATTATTATTTCCATATATAAGGTTGCCCCAAATCAGAGTCAGCCTGAAATTTACATCAAACATTTACTTTTTAATTAATTTTCCTTCTACTCTCCTATTGGGAATAATGTTGAATTTACAAAGGTGGTCTGTTTAAATTAATTTTAATTAAGAAGTCACTGTCTGCCCTTCATCCTAGCGAAAGCAAGGGCAACTTACTCAAAATGGCTTACTTTTAAGACACCAGAATTGGTATAGTATAACTCTACCTTCCCCAGATCTCTATTGGTCAACCTTCTAAACTATCTTCAGTGGGAGGAGGAATTCATAATGTGAAGTCATACCTTCTTCTTCTTGTGCCATATCCGTCATTGGACATTGGTGATCATGTTGGCAATCCTATTTTTGTCAACAGCCATATGAAAAAGTGCTGCTGAGTTTTGTCCAAACCGGTCCCTTAGGTTTTGAAGCCATGATGTTCTTCTTCTGCCTGGACCTCATTTGCCCTCAATCTTTCCCTGGAGGGTTAAGTAAAGGATGTTGTATTTTTCGCATCACCTGTCCAAAATATTCTAACTTTCTCTTTTTAATGGCTTTGATGATTTTCCTTTGTTTTCCCAGGTGGCTTATCACCTCTTCATTTTGTTAACCCAGTTTATACATAACAGCCATCTGTAAATCCCCATTTCAAATGCTTCTAGTTTCTTCAAGTGGTTTTCTGTCAGACTTTCTACTCCATAGAGCAGGATAGAAAAGATGTGTAGAGATTATATAATGTATTGGTTGAAATTGATTCAGAAATGGAGTTGGTTAAAGATTGTATGGTAAAATGGGCACAAAATTTTCAACAACCTATAATGTTAGAAACATGGGGAAAAATTTGGGTGAGGAATGTTAAATTTACGCACGCACAAAATTTAAGAGAAAATTTTTATAAAATGTTTTATAGATGGCATTTATATCCTAAAAAACTTTCATGTATGTATCCAAATGTGAAAGCAAAATGTTGGAGATGTGGTTGTGAGGATGCTACCTATTATCATATATGGTGGACTTGCAAAAAAGTTAAAGCCTTTTGGATTAAAATATGGTGGATTATGCAGAACATTTTGAAAAAGAAGATCAAGTTTGTTCCACAGTTGTTTTTATCAGGAATAATTCCAGATTGCACTGTTATAGAGACAAAACTGATTTTGAATTTAATAACTGCTGCAAGACTATTGATTGCACAATATTGGAAGAAAGAAGACTTACCTACAATTGGAGAATGGATTAGTAAAGTATCAAATTTAGCAGAAATGGCAAAAATTTCTGCCTACTTGAAAGACTGTACACAAGAAAAATATATTTTGGAATGGAGAAAGTGGATTGATTATATTCAAAATAAGTATCAGATTAAAAAATATCAATTAGTTTTTGAGTGAAGTTAGGAATTGCTATGTATTAGTTTAAGAAAGAAGGGAATTGATAGTGTGATGGTGTGAAATGGAATATGTTTTATGTTATATTTTAGATTATGTTTGTTAGTTACAATACCCTGTATTCTGTTCTGGGAAGTCTCGGGGGCGGGGGTGGGGGAAATGGGGGGGGGGAAGGGGAAGATTATAAATTGATTGATTGCCATTGTACAGGAATAATGGTAGAATTAAACAAGTTGGAATGGTGTAAAGTCGGGACTGCTCGGTAACCACTCCCGAAGGGAAAGGGTAAGGAAAGAGGAGTAAAGAAGGAAGAAAGTAGGTAGGCAGGTAGGTAGGTAGGAAAGAAGGGAGGGAGAAGAAAGGATAGGAGGAGAAGAAGAAGGAGAAGATAGAGGGTTAGAAAGGATGGTAGTGAGAAGTGGGAAAGAGGTGGGGAAGTAGGAAAAAGAGGAGAAGTATGGTGGGGAAAGTCAAAGAAGGATGAGAAGGGTAGAAAGGATTAAGGGAGGGAGTGGCGGTCGAGCAGCCCTGATTGAATATAATTTGAGTACAGGATCGATTGTTGGATAAGTGATTGTATTGTACACTGGTCAAATTGTGGGAATTATTATGGAAAATAAAAAATTTTGCCCTGAGGAGAAAAAAAAAGAAAAAAAGAAAGAAAAGATGTAACATCTGATAAGCCTCATTTTCAGTCTTAGGCTTATGTCGTGACTGCAGAAGACCTTTTTTATTTTGAAGAATGCTGTTCGAGTTTTCCCTATCCTTGTCTTTACGTCACTGATCATGACCCAGCCTTCATGTAAATTAAAACTCAGGTACATGATCCTTTCAACTTTTTCTAGTGGTATTCCTTCCAAATTTATCAGTGGTAAATTAAAGAGTTGTTTGCTAATAACCATGATCTTGGTTTTTGAGGTGTTAAGGTTCAAGCCATATTTTTCAGATATTTCTGAGACTCTGTTGATGAGGAGCTGAAGGTTTTCATGCTTACTGGCAAGCAGAACTGTATCATCAGCATATCTTAAATTGTTGATCTGAACACCATTTACTTTGAGGCCGGCATCAATGTTTTCCAGTGGCTTTGTTGAAAACTGACTCAAAGTAGATATTAAACAAGAGCAAAGACAGAATACAGCCCTGTCTGACCCCTCTTCGTATTTCTGCATCATGTCAGTATTTTTGGCTTAGTCTCACATTTGCTACCTGATGCCAATATAGATTCTTTATGATTCATAAAGTCATACTTAGAACAGCTCAATTCTAGGATTTCAAATGTATGTTATTGTTGTTTTTAAAAGGAAGCACATTGCTGTTTAAGAGTACAGAGTATATCAATCTGTTAAATAAGAGCCAAGACTTTATTAGAGGATTTTTTTCTGAGAGCATCTAATTCAGTTTCATGCAATTTGTGGGAAAGTTCGGCCTATTTCTCCTCCCATATTAGCCTGTATCAATTAAAAGGAAAGTAATTAGGGAAATTAGTGGGTGAAAAAGAGCTCTCACTGATTCATCCCTCCCCTTGTCTTGCGGCTAGGCCTATTGACTGAAGAGCCCTCAGAAGCACTTGATTTTGTTCACTTGCCTCTTAGGGAGGACTTCCTGTGCCCTACATGACCTCTGCTATGTAGTTTTTTAGCCTAAACACAGCCAAAATTTGCTACAAGCAGTACAACACATGTGTGTCATATATAGAAAGAAACACAAAAGATCTGCAGAGAATTGCCTCAACAATGGTAAAATATTCCTAAATATCTAATTCTCAATTAAATTAGCTAATAGCTGTGGCCAATAATGTTCTTCCTGTTCAAGTCTATTAACTAGTCTTAGTTTGAAAAGATGATTGAAGGACAAATAGGCCTATGTCAGAATATAGCATTCAAGGTGATTCTTGACTGGTCTGTAATTTCAACTTATTGAACATTGGTTAATAAGGAGATAAAACGGTCAAAATTAAAGAGTTTTCATTATATGTTTTTACTAGTAGTTGGTATTCATTCAGAAGACATGATGAAAACTTAATTTCACAACACATGGGTAGACATAACCATAGTTTTAAATGGAAACCTGGCATCCTAGACAAAGCCAAGTCCAAAGATACTAGAGAATTCCTGGAAATCTGGTGCTCAAATGAATCACCTATCAACAAGCACATAGAGATAAATAATAGAATAGAATAGAATAGAATAGAATAGAATAGAATAGAATAGAATAGAATAGAATTTTTTATTGGCCAAGTGTGATTGGATACACAAGGAATTTGTCTTGGTGCATATGCTCTCAGTGTACATAAAAGAAAAGATACGTTCATCAAGGTACAACATTTACAACACAATTGATGGTCAGTATATCAATATAAATCATAAGGATTGCCAGCAACAAGTTACAGTCATACAGTCATAAGTGGAAAGAGATTGGTGATGGGAACTATGAGAAGATTAATAGTAGTGCAGATTCAGTAAATAGTTTGACAGTGTTGATGGAATTATTTGTTTAGCAGAGTGATGGCCTTCGGGAAGAAACTGTTCTTGTGTCTAGTTGTTCTGATGTGCAGTGCTCTATAGTGTCGTTTTGAGGGTAGGAGTTGAAACAGTTTATATCCAGGATGTGAGGGGTATGTAAATATTTTCACAGCCCTTTTCTTGATTTGTGCAGTATACAGGTCCTCAGTGGAAGGCAGGTTGGTAATATCTACATGCCATTCAAAAGAGACAATCAAAAAGCTAAAAGAAAACAAAAGTACCAAAACACCTTGACAGTAATCAACACTTAATCAACAGAGATTAACACCAAGATTAATATCAGACTAATAATCAAAAAGTACCCCAATCAAGGAACTACCAACTCAGATAAATGAGATAACTGTTTTTTAGTGTTTAGGAAAAGCTGGAGATAGTTGTTGTATTAATAGAGAAGGCACTTCCCCCTCTCCCCTTCAAACCCTTGTTTTTTTAGTTTGTTTTAAGTTTTGTAATTTTAATCTGTTTTTATATTTATAATTGTTGGATGCCTGTGTATTTTATAAGATGCTCAGAATCACCCTGTAGTGCAAAATGAAATAAATGAAATAAATGTGATAAATAAAAAAATAAACAACCTAATCAAGGAACACTCCCATCAACACTGATAGGGCAAGCTGCTAATATATAAAGAGCAAACCCCTCTCCCTCCTGGCACTGATGATGTTAACTAATTAGGTAATGAGATGTCTGCAAGAAAACAACCAAACTTAGCACCAAGAACCTCACAAATGATAAACAACAGTCTAATCAAGGAACTACCAACTCAGACAAACAATCAAGCAGTAAACAAGGAACTACCCAGGAGAAAACAACACCTCATCAACGCTGATAGGGCAAGCTATTCTATATAAACACGGGAGTAAATCCCACTTCCTTCTAGCGCTAAGGATATTAATTACTGTGCCAATGAAACTCCTGCAAACAAATAACCAAACTCAAAGAGCACCAAGGATTCTCCTGATGTTCTTACCTAGTTAGGTAATGAAATGTCTGCAAGCCAACAACCAAGCTCAGAAAGCACCAAGGATATTCCCTTTCATTGGAGTCTATTGTATCTTTTCTACCGGAGACTTTCTAACATTACAGATCTAACCTATGGACAGGCAATTCATTTGGGTACAAATAAGCATTTAAGCACAGATCTATATCTATATCTATATCTATATCTATATCTAGGTCTTTGGTGATGTCGTGTCCCACTCCTCCGCTGACGGCTGGGTCCGGGAAATCCGAATCAGGCTTGCCTCTGCAGCTCTGCCCAAAGTCCTAGCAAAGTCCTCAGAGCAGGCAGGAGACCAGTAACTGACTTCAGCAAGATAAGTTTGACTTTTGCCTGACTCAGAGACTGCCAGAAAGTAGCTCCTTTATATAGGCCATGGGGTGTGGCTCCATGACACAGCACTCATTAAGGCCTGCCCCTCCTTCCCTCTGTTGCCTCCGCCTCCAATCTTCTGATGCGAGGGTCACCCAATCAGCTGTTCTTGGGAGTAAACCTCCTCAGGCTCACCTGCTGTGGAGGAGGGGAGGGGTCTAGCTGCTCCGTTTGCCTGGGCATGGAGTCAGGGCTGGGGCAGGAGATGCCCTTCTTCTGCAGTTTGTGGGGCATGGAGCCAGGACTTGGGCCGGAAGGCATACATTCCTCAGTGTTGGGAGCAGGTAAGAAGGCCCCGCTGCTCTGAGGGCGGCAAGACACAACAGGTTACTATATCTATATCTATCTATATGTATATCTATATCTATATCATATCTATATCAAGCAGTTAAAAGGAAGAAACAGCTGCGATCACACATTGCTCCCAGAAGCACGAAGCTGAAGCCTGAAGATGACGAATGAGATTTCGTCGAAACGTCGCCAAGACACTTCCAATTTTACGCGGGAGAAAACCCAAATAACCAAAGACCTACATACAAACACCCGCGAAAACTTCAGAAAACAAATATCTATATCTATATCTATATCTATATCTATATCTATATCTATATCTATATCTATATCTATATCTATATCTATATCTATATCTATATCTATATTTATATCTATATCTATATCTATATCTATCTATATCAAGCAGTTAAAAGGAAGAAACAGCTGCGATCACACATTGCTCCCAGAAGCACGAAGCCGAAGCTGAAGATGACGAATGAGACTTCGTCGAAATGTCACCAAGACACTTCCAATTTTACGCAGGAAAAAACCCAAATAACCAAAGACCTACATCTATATCTATCTATATGTATATGTATATCTATATCTATATCTATATCTATATCTATATCTATATCTATATCTATCTATCTATCTATCTATCTATCTATCTATCTATCTATCTATCTATCTATCTATCTATCTATTTATCATTTATTTATCAAATGTATATAGCCACCCAATACACACACAGGCAACTCCGGACAACTTATAACATTCTATAACCGTGATGGTGAACCTATGGCACGCATGCTACCAGTGGCACGTAAAGCCCTCTCTGCTGGCATGCATGCCATTGCTCCAGGTCAGATCTCTGTGGCATTTCTTTTGTGAGCTTGTTTCCCTGCAAACAATGAAAAAAAAGCTCACGAAAGAAAAAGGTCTTACCTCTTACCGTGCTGTCGGTGTTGGGAAACCCCGCCTCTCACTGGCCAGCTGGTCTTTGGGGCTCTGCTGTGCATGTCTGTGCATGCACACGTGCATGTCCACGCATTCACACATGTATACGCATTTATGCCCGTGCATGCACCTTTCAGTTTGGGCATGTGCGTGTGTGCAGTTTGGGTACTCGGTGCCTAAAAAGTTTGCCATCACTGTTCTATAACATATGTACCCATAAAACAGATGCTCAATTATCGCTGTCAAGTCAAAAAAATGCAGCACAGACATGTCTCCAAAACAATATCACAAAATGTCAGGCTTTAGTTTGGAATATGAATTATTGTCATGCTCTTTCCATTTCTTTTACAATTCTGTATGTATAGGCTTTGTTGTTGTTGTTGTTGTTTTTTAAAAAAACTTATATAATAAGACCCTGCCTGCTAGGCAGGTTTTAGATGCCTCATCATTCATATCATGGTGCTAATTACAGTGATTAAAAAGATGTAAGACTATAATTGCTACTACTCTCTATCACTGCCCTTAAAACAAATGTAAGGGACAATTAACAACAGATTAGCTACTCGCCCGTGGTTTGCCACGTGAGAATGATCACTGACCTTCTCATTTCATCCTCATTAGTGTCTCAGGTCAGCAAAACCATTCCTCTTTAATCATCACCCACCATCCATGGAAACAAATGATAGGTTGCCCTGAAGGTCAGAGGTCAAATATGAACATTGTTGTTGCTGGAACATGGGCTGAAAGCTGTGAGGTCAACTTTGGGGCAATTCTTTGCGCCAGTTTCCATCTGAGCACAGAAAGGTTTTTTTTCCCCCCCTTCAATGCATGAAGCATGACACCTACTGTGTTTTTGTTTTCTGTTTGCAGATGGAATTTGGTCTAAACCATACACACACACACACACACACACACACACACACACACACACACACACACACACACGTTCTTCTCCCTCTCTCCCAAGGGAAGAAATGTTGCCTTTTTTCTTCCCTCCCACAATATAAAGTTAACCCAGGGAGCATGAGATAATTTGGATACAATGGAGTCGAGTTGAATCCTCCCCCCTCCCTTTGCAAACTGCATCGTCAGTCATAAAGTTATGAATGCTGAAGATTTTCATGCCTTGTCCCTTCATGCTGCTGCCTCCGGTCTGGTGCTACTTTCCAATTTGCCATGGACAGCCTCGGAAGACTGTCAGGCTGAAGGCACCCAGTGCCAGTGTAAATGAGACCCATTCATTTCTTGCCATTGGCATATGGCATGCCATTGTCCTCAGCCACCGAGGCAGAAGCGATGCAATTTGTTGGCATGTCCTGTCACAGCACAAACTATCTATCCCACTGTGCCCTCCGAAGACAACCGAAGCCAGAAAAGGGCAGCCAAAACTTCACAGCTTTATCACAAGAACACACATGAACACAACACCCTGAGGGAGAGAAAAAAAAAGTTTCTTTTCAGTCGTTAACCTATGGGTGAAAGGAGTCTTTATAGATTCGTTTCTTGCCTTCCTGTCTTTGTTTCTTTCACTTTTTCCAAATTCTTAGAAGTGAATGGGTAAACAACAGCGTATGCTCCCAGAGGGGAGATAACCATAAGGAAAGGTTATTAATCCATCATGCATCTAGTGAAAAATGTCTAAATCTAGAGAGTTAATACTAATACATATTGACACTGATTGTTAGGTGGTTAAGAATGGTTGAAGAGCTATGCATCCTCCCCCTTTTTAGCAGTGTCCAGATAGGTGCCGGGAGGTGGGGGGTAGGCAGCAAAGCACACAAACAGGATATGGCTATGATACTATATTTTCCCATTACACTAGATTTCCACAGCCTTTTGTCTCTAAGTTTTTGAAAGTTCACAGCGTTATCTTTAAGGGGATGTTGCTATTTCTTTTGGGTTTGTTTTATGCAGCGTGAAAGTGATAGTCTTAAAATATACCCAGGGCCTAATAATAATTGGTGAGAACCACTTTGGTGTACTGGTTAGGCATCAAACTGGGAAATTTTGAATTCCAGTCCTGCCTTAGGCACAAAGCCAAATGGGTGACCTCGGGCAAGCCGTTCTCGCTAAAACTTCGGAACGAGACAATGGCAAACCACCTTCAAAATCTTGCCAAGAAAATTGCAAGGATTTGTCCAGGCAGTTGCTGGAAGTCAAGGCTGACCTAAAGGCACAACAAACAAACAAACAAACAAACATGAATGGCAGAACTGAAGAAGGCACAGCAAATGTGGGTTATACAGTTCTTGGATTTTAATAATAGTCTGAGCTGTAGGAATTACAGCAAGTTCATTTTTCTCTACAGCTTTATTTTCAACTAATTTGCATCAGTTAAAAAAAACTGGTAAAAGTGGAGTTAAGTTCTGATGATTGTGAATCTTTTTCCTTGTGCGATTGGACAAAATAAGAGCTAAAATTCAAGCCAGCCCCATAGCAGTAAAAGAGGTGAAGCAACTTTACTTTTTGGCTCGTATTTGATCCTCTAAGCATCTTGTTTAAGGTTACTTGGTTTCTCTGAAGATATCTGGGCCAGAAGATGAGTTTCTACACCACTGCAAAGAATTTGTGCAGCATCTGGAAAATCAAAATAAACATATTTGTTTGGAGCTTGATGTTAGCCGAGATCAGTTTAGACTTGCAAAACTTGAAGAGGATGAATGTGCTTTTAATCTGGCCACTTGTTGATTGAATCCTTGCTTTACTTGGCTAGTAAAACCTATCTTGAGGGGAAGGGCATCTACCTCCATTCTTGAAAGAGCTGATGACCACCTCCTTCCAGTCCTTTTCAAGAAGTTATCATTTGGATCTGGTTATTTTAGACAAGTACTGACTTGCTCCCAACTTTCTCTTTTTAGGGAGATTTTTGAGAAAGGATCAGAATAGATTCCTAGATAAAATAGATGATCTGGATCTCTACCAGTCAGGATTTAGGCTTGGCTATTGAATAGAAATTGTATTGCTGCTAGATGATTTTAGCAGGCAGCTTAAAACCTTACATGACGGAGAGTCTGGATTTGAAAGACCTATACTGCTCACCAGTTGTCTGCTGCAAATAATTTAAAGCTTTGATATTAATTGCTAAAGGCTTCAGCAGTTAAGAACTATCTAAGGGACATCCCTTCCTCTTATGAATGTACACAGTCATTAAAGACCTCCTTATGCGACACTTGCTGTCAGAGGGCCTTCTCCACCAATGTTCCCTTGGGAGTTGTATTTTATCCTTTTCTGGTGTTTAGAAAATCTGAAGACCTATCCCTTTTGTCAGGCTAGTAATTATTAGATGAATTTAGTATTTGTTTTACTGTAAATTGTAATTGGGGTTTTTAAATATAAATTTTATTAGATGCCTTGAATGCTCACCAAAAGCAGAAATATAGAGCAACCCGTCAACCGATCAATCAGTGCTACCTTTAATACAATACAGAAATAAATTTAAAGGAAAGCCATGAAAAAGCCTTTAATACTTTGTTCATTCTACCTTCAAACATTTTGAAAGAAAAAACTCTAAAGAGCACTTTTCCCATGGTTGAAGCAAAAAAAAAAAAATTACAGATGCAAATAATTGTGCAAAATCGAATAGGATGTTTTATTGAAGAGAGAATGGGGTGGCCTACACATTTTGAACATTAGGTATTAATGTGCTTTGAGAATGGATGCAATAAACAAAAGTGAACCGCTCCAATCTCGATTGCAGAAAATATGACTTCAGTAACAGAGTTGTTAATGCCTGGAATGCACTACCTGATTCTGTAGTCTCATCCCCAAATCCCCAAAACTTTAACCTAAGACTGTCTACTGTTGACCTCACCCCATTCCTAAGAGGTCTGTAAGGGGCGTGCATAAGAGCACCAGCGTGGCTGCCGTCCCTGTCCTAATGTTCCCTTTAATTGTATTCATTTTATGTATTCAATTCATGCTTATATATATTATTTAATATGTATTCGACAAAATAAATAAATAAAATAAAAATAAAACAAACCATAGCAGCATGCGTTTCAACCCATAGAAGAGCACATTTCAATAGAAAAATGGACCCAGAAATTGGGATGGGCCACTATAAGCAGTATAGAGAGAACCACCTCTGGATTAATGGGCAGCTGGAGATTTACAGCCTAAGGCTACTCCTCAGGATGTCATCTCCTTCTCAGCTGGTTGCTAATCTTCAGGAAATGCCCTATTCCAGACACATTAGCTCTTAATTATTGCTTAAGATATTGCAAAAAATAAAGGAAAAGAAGGACAAAAAATGTGTAAACAAAAGCAATAACTTGCACAGGTATAACTCAAATGACCTTTTGGTCTTAGCTATATGACATGCGTAAAACGTGTGAACATACATGACATTCGGTTAAGATATGATTTAATGGAAGGAGCCTGGAGAAATAGGCAGCCTTACCTCCATTGTCTTTCAGTGTTTTCTGCAAAGAGGCTAGTGAGAAAAATATAGAAGAATGCTTCTCAGGTACAGAGCTAATTACAAACAAAATTGAAAGCTGCACAAGCAACTAAATGGAAATGAGTCCGACAGGGGACTCATTTTGTATTAAGGATATGCAGGATAATGTTGCCGGTCATTGAAATTCTTTTAATTTCCTTCAAAATTGTCCCTTGTGTTTTGCCTTACAATGAACTCCCACATTCACTTAGAACGCCATTTTAGGGGAAACCAGGGCTGGTTGGTCCTTGCAGTGGAAAAAGCAAATGCAAATAGGCCTTTCTTAAAAAAAAGCACCATGAAGGTCACAATATAATTCAGTCATAATTTTGGTCAAGAAATTCAAACATGCATTCTTAAAAATTAGAGGGAGGCATTTGGTTTCCTGAAATTCTGAATCCTCCATAGAGGTCTTCTCAACCTATTTGTTTAATACATTTCCTAGCCAGCATGTCCTTCTTCAAGGTCCATTCTTTTAGGGAAGGCCAAACAATTGGTTAAACTATACTATTCAATGCATATTTGGTGTTTAGTAGAATACTGCTACCTCCGAACTGAGAAAGTTCTACATAGCTGCTATAACTAATAATGAGAACAGTAACTAGTGGAGCAGCTTGCTTTCCAGAAGTTGTGGGAGTTCTCTGGAGACTTTTAAAAACAGCCTGGATGGGCATTTGTCTGAAAGGAAGTAGGGTCTCCTGCTTGAGCTGGAGGTTGGACTAGAACACGAGTGTCAAACTCAATTGCATCACATAACGTATCGTAACGGTTTTTTTGCCTTTGCAGAGCTGGGGTGGGCGTGGCCTGCACATGACACATCCAGCCTGCGAGCCGCCAATTTGACAGGCATGAATTAGAAGATCTCCAAGGTCCCTTCCAACTCTGTTATTCTGTTAAATCTTATTTTCCCTGAATTATCCAAATTACTTCTAATTCCATTTAATCAGGAGAACAGCTCAGCATATTATGATAACAATGTAGTTATCATGTAAATCCCATGTAGTAAACATTTTAATGACTCAAATGATTAGTTAGATGAGGTGGTTACTGAAACCAGTTTGCCAAATACAAAAAAGAGTTAAATATTTATTAAGAGCCATGAATGCCCTTTCCCCCACATTCTGTCCCACAGCTATGTGAGCTCTCCAAAACCTTGGGCATAATCTAATCTCCCAGAGCTAGGTGAGATTTCCAAAAATTATATAATGTTTAATGTGAATGGGTATTACAGAGAACAATTGCATTACAAGTAGTTCTCATTTACCAACTACTTCAGATAGTGATTATTTGCAAAGATAATGCTGGTAAAGGGTAACTAAAAATTCATTTTCCAAAACAATATGCACATTTATAACAAAAGCCTTCAATGTGAAACTGATTAAGGTCTGGTCAGTTTCAGGCAGCAGCTGCCAGCCTGTGTAAGGGTCAATGAATCATTTAATTGAGGTCAAAGGGTTGAGTTCGTTAACTAGCAGTTAGCACTTTTTAGGGATATAATATGGAAGAAAAGCAGCTCAGGAGGAGATCACTTCTTTCTGCCCTGCAAGGGAGCAAAAGAAGGGGGAGGGGAGGATTAGGCACAGGCCACTGCATGTGGCCACTACATATCTGAATGAAATGGTAGCAAGATGGTAGTGATCTTCATAGCATCTCTCTTACTTTCATTTTTCTCTGTCGCATAGTTTGCTTAATGACCATGTCTCTTCATGCTAGGTCAAGGAACCAGAAGAACTCCATGAATAAGCCAAAGCAGTTTCTTTATTGTTAAACATCTATTTTTCAAGAATCTTGCCAGACTGACTGCATTTCCTCAGGAATTGGTAGAAAACAATTTCACTAGTCTGGTCTATGTTGTTTTCCCCCATGGAGTCACTCCATGCTGGATCATCTCTTTACTTCCTCCTCTTTAATTGATGATTCTACTACATTCAGTATTATTTCACCAAAACCAATTGCAATCACATAAACTTGTAATTTTATTTTCCTCTATGTATTTCTTGTATTCTCACTGTCCAGTAATATGCTGTCTGTTGAGCCACGGTGTATAAGCCGTGGTGACGCAGTGGTTAAAATGCAGTACTGCAGGCTACTTCTGCTGCCTGCTGGCTGCCTGCAATTTAGCAGAGTGAATCTCACCAGACTCAAGGTTGACTCAGCCTTCCATCCTTCCGAGGTGGGTAAAATGAGGACCTAGATTGTCGGGGGCAATATGCTGACTCTGTAAACTGCTTAGAGAGGGCTGTAAAACACTGTGAAGTATATAAGTCTAAATGCTATTGCTATTGCTATTGCTGTTCCTCCCTCCTTCCCTCCCTCCCTCGGAGCACTTTAAAGAACAGTTGCTACAAAAAGAGTCTAGTTCTTTGATTCAGCTATAACCTGCATGTTTCTGAGTTACTCATTAACGTATCTGGAAGACATCAGCTTTAATAAAGCCATCCCAGTCTTTGCTTCTGACTAACGTTGTGTAGACTTGAAAGTTATGCAAGGTCTATTAAGGTACTTTGTTGGGAAATTTCAAGGGAATGCTAGATTTTGGGCTAGACTGGGAAGTCAAAAAACACCTGGAAAAATCACTTTTAACTGCTACGTGAGATTGGTTCTCTTAATTTGAGAATATAATAATAATAATTTCTATATAGTTCATTGCATCTGAGAAGTAATAAGAGAGAGACAGGTCCAGTGGTGGGTTGCTACCGGTTTGCCCCAGATTGGGCGAACCGGTAGCAGTGGCGGCAGGAGGCTCCACCCACCTGTCCGGTTGTGCACAAACATGCATGCGCCCACGAGCAAATAGATAGCAACGGGATTTGAAACCCAGTACTGGATAGGTCACATTCATAATGGAAGGCAGCTCAGAACATTCTTACTTCTTGAAACACTGTAAAGTCCAAATAATACGCTTTTAACTGTTGTTTAATTTTTTTTATCCAGCGCAACAAGTAGACACTAAAAATACTTATTAATAATATATTAATCAGAGAAGTGTGAATCAGGATGATTTTCTTAAAAGAGTAAAGGAAATATGTACTTATTTAACAGAATCCCCGTACATTAGAATTTCTTGTTTAACTTCCAATATGCCTGGGGAAAAAAAATCTTTGGTACCTTAACAATATCCCATGTGGATTTAACTTCTCATCAGAATTCAGGTGGTTTTTTATGTTAATCATTATCCAGTGAAAGTGCTTGATTAACAGGTTGATCACCCTTCCTTTGATCAGTGGATCTTGGAATTGAATGGTTTTGGAAATCTGATCTTATTGGAGACTGTAATTCTAATTGCCTATAAATTTCTCATGAGGCAAATTACTCTACCGAAAACAGAAAATTCATGGCATGCTTCTAAAAGCAAAGCAATTTTTATCCTTCTTTTAGAACATTAGGTAATAAATTGATTTATGATACCTTTGGATGAGTAAATACAGAGCGAAGCATATGTTAATCAAGTGAATTTCTAATCTTCTGTGGGAAGATTTTTGCTCATCACTTATAAGTGTGTGACCAGGAATGCCTTTTTCTTGTATGTATCATGACTAAGCAAATAAAGTAAGTCTTTATGCAAGTGGATGGGACCACTAAATACTCTTAGTGGTATAGTATAGGATAAAGTCATATTTGTTAAGCCGCAAGTTCTAGTTAATTCTGAAAGTATTCTATCATTAATTTAGGGATATGTGTTCTCTTAACTGGGGCGAGCAAAGTTTTGATCAAAGCCTGCACTTAAACACTGGGAAAGAAATAATTGAGGGCCACCCTGGCAAGATAATATAGGTAGTCCTTGACTTATGACCAGAATTGAGCCCAAAATGTTCTGTTGTTAAGGGAGACATTTTTAAGTGAATTTTGCCCCATTTTATGACCTTTCTGGCCACAGTTATTAAGTACAGTTGTTAAGTTAGTAACACAGTTGTTAGGTGAATCTGGCTTCCTCATTGTCAGAAGGTTGCAAAAGGTGATAACATGATCCCGGGACACTGCAACCAACACAAATACCATCAATTGTCAAGAGTCTGCATTTGAGAACATGACCATGGGGATGCTGGAATGGTCATAAATGTTCATAGGTCACTTTTTTAGTTCCTTTGTAACTTTGAACAGTCACTAAATAAACTGCTGTACGTCAAGAACCACCTGTAAGGCAAAACAGGTAGGTCTGTGCCATACATGGAGGCAAAGCCAATCTTTTCCTCTTATGACCTTTATAGCATCCCCATGATCATGCGATCAAAATTCAGATGCTTGGCAACTGGTTCATACTTATGACCGCCTTTGTTGTGTTCCAAGGTCACGTGATCACCTTTTGCATCCTTTTGTCAAGCAAAATCAATGGGGAAGCCGGATTCACTTAACAACCATGTTACTAACTGATCAGCTGCAGTGATTCACTTAAGAACTGTGGCAAGAAAGGTTGTAAAAAGGGGGGGAAACTCCCTTAACAAATGTCTCACTTAACAACAGAAATTCTGGGCACAACTGTGGTCGTAAGTCGAGGACTATCTGTACAGATATTCCATAGTAGGTGTAGATATTATTAAAGAAATGGGATATTACAGATTTTCTAAAGATTTACAGTCACATAAGAAGCTCCAAACTGGAGAAATAAGGCATGGAAAAGTGAAAAGGACCGCAGACAAATGAACCTTGCATTCTTGAAACTCACAAGTTTCTTTCTAGTATCAGGAGATTCCAATGTAAGAACTGGGCTAATATGTCATGGCATTTCTCCTGGTACTTTTTCTTTGCTACATCAGAAGCTGGACATATAGTAGCCTTTTGGAGCAAGTGATATCCACATTTAATTAGGTTCAATTTAATTATTTTGTTTTAGGACTTTAACGGTGGCTTGATTAGGCATATCAGAAACTTGAGACCAGAGGATGTACTTTATCTAATGATCTTACTTGCCTATCTAATATATTATTGCAAGTGGCTTCTCTTTTTCTCTTTCACTGTGGTTTCATATTGCAATTTTCTTGAAATGGATTCTTTAGAACAAGAAACTTAATATCTGAGCTTCAGCATTAAGCAGCAGCTCTTTTACCCTTCCTTCCTTCCTTCCTTCCTTCCTTCCTTCCTTCCTTCCTTCCTTCCTTCCTTCCTTCCTTCCTTCCTTCCTTCCTTTTCCTTCCTTTTTTACAGTCAGAAAATAAAAAAAAAGCCAAGGAATCCTATGCTGTATTTGGAAAATTCATATCTATCAACATCTCTACAAACTGCAACACAATGAGCAGAAGAGAGGATTGTACATACATATATACATTTTTACTACTTTTTCAAAATAGCCCTTCCATTGCAAACAATGCAAAATAAAAGGTTTATACTAACAAACGATTAGTATAAACCTTATACTTAACTGACTGGTTAAAATTTCATACTGGTAGGAAGGAAAATGGTGGAAATTGGAGAATTTAGGTTTTGGGGTCCCATTTATTTCAGCAGGTAATATTTTGGGCTTTCTGAGGTAACTTAAGATCTCTTGCTCTCAGAAAATGGCATCGATAGGAGCTTCCAATCAAGATCCAGTACTCTTCTTCTTTCTGAGTTCAGTGTTGAACTGAGAAAGGGAGAAATTGAACAAATCTATAGTTGTTCTGGAGAGCTGGACTACAATTACAGCAATAAAATAATCTGATTGTGCCTTTCTTGACTGACTTTGTTGTATTTCCTCCTACTTACTTATGTACAACTTCTATGAAATATTTGGGAAATATTGGCATATGTCTACTTGAATCAAATGCCTATACAGAATGCAAATGTTTCTCCACTTTTTAAGATATAAGATATTACAGTCTGAAATCTAAGTATTGTCTATCATAAATCAAGAAAAAAGTGTTTTTCATCTTCCTTCCTTCCTTCCTTCCTTCCTTCCTTCCTTCCTTCCTTCCTTCCTTCCTTCCTTCCTTCCTTCCTTTCTTTCTGATAATACTTGGATTTAAGTTTGAAATATGTTTTAATAGCCTCTCTGCTCATTCCTTCTCCTCTTTTTTAGTTAAACCTAGAATTTATACTGAGAATTGTACAGTTTATATATTGAAACTCTATCATCACCCTTTATTTCATGAACAAGATTTAATGCTGCCGTATAAAATCTGTCCACAGATTTTGCTACTATTATCACTAACTTTTTCTTTGAGCCTTCGTTCTCTCCTTTATGAAATGGGTTTTTGGAAAGCTGTTGTCTGCAGTAGCACATTTGGCAGTTTTAGCTTGAAAAGAGGCCCAAGTTTCTTAATTAATAAATCAGATCTTCATCAGTCCCAGGTTTTCTTGACATTGTAATAACTCCGATTCCCCCCCCATTCCACTTCTAACTCTATAGGAACTGCTCCTTCTATTTCTCTCTCTCTCTCTCTCTTTTACTTCTAAATCGGTAAACTATGATGTATGTGTCTCTCCCTGAATAACGTTATTATATGATGCTGCTGGAGCTCTGAATAGCTTGGCTGTGGACTGCTGAACCCTTTGAATGTAATTGTTTTAACACCATGAAATGAAGTAATGCATAAAATTGATAATAAACGGATATCTCTCTGCCTGCGCATGCAAATGAGCACTTAGCGCCAGGGCACAGATGCCACCATTGTTTTCCCCCTTGAAAATGACAAAGTAAGAGAAAATATCTACCAAGAGCTTACAAAGTACGGTAGCTGCATTTTCATTATTTTTGAGATTTTCACATAGTTGGGAAAACCAGGCAGTTGTGCCAACATTTAGAAAAAAAGGGCATGAGGGAAATTGGAGAATGCTTCCCTGCAATACACTGGAATATACTTGAAAGGGGTTGTGTGGGGGGGAGAGGACTATTTTTTTTGTCACTTTGGCTTTCATTGCTTCTTTTTATAAAAAAGAAGAAGAAGAATAAAACTGAAGGATTTATTTCTTGGTTGGTTTGTTTCTGTGCTGTCTTGCTGGCTTTCTTAATTTATTCCAAAGAAAGAAAGTTTCATTTTTGTCAGACTTCCTATAAAGTCAAGCTAGGATTGATGCAGAATAAGAAATGGTCTGAGGAGTGTCCTAAAAAGCATGTTTGTTAAGAAGCCTTAAACTGGGCTAACAACAGTCATTTCCTGCCGATTTTTCTTTTTAAAGCTGATGTACGCGAGCTCTAATAATAACCAACGACATTCAACAATACGCGGGACTTGCATCAATTTATTATTATGTGCCTTTTTATTTATTTATTTTTTTAAAATTAAGGCACATTTTAAACATTCTGCATCTATAGCATCTGCAAAAGGCACAGCTGGAAATCCTTTCAGCTTCTGAGTGCTTATATTAAAATCTGTTCTGGACGATATGGCTTGTTTTCAGGAAAAGTAAATGTTGCATTATCCCCAGGATTTTTCCACTATAAATGGGTGCATCCTGACTCACCTTCTGTTTTTATTCCATTCCTCCTTGCCCTGAATTGTCACATATCCCATGCAGCTGTTAAGCCTGGATAATGAAGCTGGTGTAAAGGGCAAGAAATCATGCAGGATGGCTCTGACACAATGGCTTCATAACTTGTCACGTTGAGCAACTAACCCGGCACTGTTGCTTTGGACACTGAAATTCTTCATGTATGAAGATTTGGTGATTGGAGGTGGTTTTGCTCCTCACAGTCTGGAAGGAATATGTCAGCAAAAGTCAATCTAGTCCAACCTCCTGCTCAAGCAGGAGACCCTATACCATTTCAGACAAGTGACTGTCTAATCTCCTCTTAAAAACTTCCAGTGATGAAGTACCTACAACTTCTCAAGGCAAGCAGTTCCCCTGGTTAATTGTTCTCACTGTTAGAAAGTTTCTCCTTAATTCCAGTTTGTTTCTCTCCATTATTATTATTATTATTATTATTATTATTATTATTATTATTATTATTATTATTATTATTATTATTATTATTATTATTATTATTATTATTATTATTATTTGCATTTGCATTTATATCCCGCCCTTCTCCGAAGACTCAGGGTGGCTTACACTATGTTAAGCAATAGTCTTCATCCATTTGTATATTATATACAAAGTCAACTTATTGCCCCCAACAATCTGGGTCCTCATTTTACCTACCTTATAAAGGATGGAAGGCTGAGTCAACCTTGGGCCTGGTGGGGCTTGAACCTGCAGTAATTGCAAGCAGCTGCTGTTAATAACAGATTGTCTTAGCAGTCTGAGCCACCAGAGCCACCAGATTAGTTTCCATCCATTGTTTCTCATCCTGCCTACAGGTGCTTTGATAAATAAATTGTTATAAATAAATACATAATAAAGAAATAAAAATAAATAAGTAATAAAATAAATAATAATAAATAAAGTAAGTAATAAAATAATAAACACACACACACACACACACACACACGAACAAATAAATAAATAGTCTGTTAACTGTGGAGTAATTTAACTGATGGGCATTTCATTAACTGCATTTGTCTTGGAGAAACTTTTTCTGTTTCCCTGTGTCCCTAAGCAGTATCCACTTCAGGTATACTATTGAATTCCTCTTGAAGCCACTTTGTGAAGTATTCATGACTCCCCCAGGATTATGGTATCTTGGATCTAAGAGACCTAATTTTTTCATTCATGCCAGAAAATATTCGAATAGTAACCCTAGCTAATGTTCACAGATATTGTCCAGGAAGCTGGTTAGTTTCCACCTGTCTTTAAAATATACGTTTCTTCATTATCATCAGGTGACTACAAAGGGTGCACCTCCATAACAAAGTATGTATCTCCATTTCATCATCAGGAGATGTTTTCTTTCAATCCTATGTTCACCCTGTGCACATCTGTTTACCTCTGTTGTCTGCACTGGGAGTTTTTTTCTAAATGAGGTAGCACAATGGTCGCCCACCCTCATTTCCCAGGCACTCAAGTTTTTGTTTGCTTCTGGAACAAATAACTAAGTGGTTCCATGGAATCCATAGATGGATCCATGCCAAAAACTGTTCACGGAATATATGGTGGCACTACTTTGGCAATCTCTTTTGTAACCCACTTGCAGACTTCTCTTATTGTCTGATTTCTACTTGTTCCCGTGACTTTTCTCAATGGATATAGTTTCATTTGCTTCACACAACTAACAATTTCCTTGTCTGGTGGAAATTGAATGTCCTTGTAATTTTGATTGAGGAATTCCTGTTTTCATCAAGACTATCTAGCTTCAGAGTCTCTACAATGGCAATGCCTTCCATGAGATAGAACACCCTGTGTTACACCTTCCAGATGAAGCCAGTGCTCACATTCTGAACATGCGGAGATCAATTATCTGGGCTTCTTAGCCAGCCTCAAAATTATAATAGCCAATTAAGAATACACTACCTGACTCAGTGGTCTCCTCTCCAACTCCTAAAAGCTTTAACCAAAAACTGTCTACCATTGACCTCACCCCATTCCTAAGAGGACTATAAGGGGCGTGCATAAGTGCACAAAACTGCCTACCGTTCCTGTCCTATTGTTTTCTTTCAATATATGTTCCTGTATATAATGTTGTGACAAAATAAATAAATAAATAAAAAAAGATTGTGCTATGTAATTGAATTGCCTGTGTCTCAACAAATAGGAGACCTGGCTGGTTTGGATTAAGTGGTTACATATTTTCTCAATTATTTGGTGTGGGTTTTCCCCCCCTCAGTGATGGTTTGCATATCAGAGAATATCAACTGCAAATAGCTGAGCAGGACAGAGGTTAGGATATCTTTGAGATATCATTCTCCATACTCTTATCCTGCAATATGTTCACTTGTTGCTGTTGATCACTGTGACCATTGTGATCACTTTTTAGTAGGTGATATAACTGTGTTCAGTATGACTTATAGATAGTCTTCACTTACTGACCATTCATTGAGTGAATGGTCAACGAACCTCACTATTTATGACCATTTATAACCTTTGCAATATTCCTTAGTCACATGTTGCCATTACAGTCAATATGCATTGCGTCTTACCTGACCTGTCATTTCCCCCTTTGCAGAGAAGATAGATTGGAGAGAAAGGGATTGCAAAAAAAGTAAGCTGTTGCTCTTCTACACATTGAAAGCAATGTGATTGTGCCAGCATCCCAGGGCAGGGAACTGTAGATGTACAACACAAAAAGCTTTCTGTACTATCTTGAGATCTCCTGGAATGTAGTTTATCACAAAGGTTTAGCACAGTTGTATAGTTTTGGCATTGGTTCTGTGCAGGAATATCACCCTACAAATATGAAAATCCCTCCAGAGCTTGCTGCTTTCTTTTGAACAGGGGTGTTAAACTGGATTTATTTGAGGGCTGGATCATCCTTGTAGTTTTCCTCCACGGGTTGGCCTGGCGGTGTGTGTGTGGAGAGGAAATATGACGGGCATCTCCTGCAGCACCCTGCTGGCCAAAATGGGGAATGTTTTGGCTGCCAGAGGTGGTACGTGGTGCCTCTGTCCAGGCTGAAAATGGGGTGCGGTGCTTCTGGTAGCCAAAACAGAGTGTGAGGGGCCCACCTGGATAGCCTCCTGCAGCACCCTGATGGCCAAAATGGGCCATGGGGACCCCTGCTTGACCCCCCTGTGGCCTGTTTTGGCTGCCAGAGGTACCGTGGGTTGGTCCTTTGCTATTTCCAGGCTGGCCCTGGAAATAGTACCCTGTAGGCTGTATCCAGCCTGTGGGCCTTGCGTTCGACACCCTGCTTTAGAATAACAAAAACAGTATGGTGATGTTGTACCACAAGTTTTGCATCTTTCATATATAGATGTGTTGTGGGGCATGAAAGAAAGAGCAGAGGCTAACATTACAATACTAGTTTTCCTCATTCTAATCCCTCTTGTGGAGGCCATGGCTTGCAAAAGGATAAATGGCCATTTGAAAGCTACAATTACAGGGAGCAACTGTCCTCCATTTGGATAATACATATAGTCACATGGGCAAAGAAACAACAGTATATCAAAAATATTATTTGTTTAAATCAGTGTTAAAGTAATGGTAAAGGTTCCCCTCGCACATGTGTGCCAGTCGTTCCTGACTCTAGGGGGCAGTGCTCATCTCCGTTTTTAAGCCAAAGAGCCAGCGCTGTCCGAAGACATTTCTGTGGTCATGTGTTGGGCATGACTAAAGGCCATAGGCTCATGGAACACTGTTACCTTCCCACCAAAGGTGGTCCCTATTTTTCTACTTGCATTTTTTATGTGCTTTCAAACTGCTAGGTTGGCATAAACTGGGACAAGTAACAGGAGCTCACCCCATTACGTGGCACTAGGGATTCGAATTGCTGAACTGCCGACCTTTCAATTGACAAACTCAGTGTCTCACTGAGCCATCACATCCCTAAAATCAGTGTTAAACCAATGCTATTAGTATCATTGTGCAAGTATCTTCTTTCCTCATTTTTCTTATTCAAAGGACCGTATTTTTTACACAGGCAATTCATATGTCTATATATTTATCTCAAGACACAATCAAACAAATCAAATTTACACATCTTTAAAAAGAGAACATTAGAGCGGAGGCAATTTTCCTTCTGTTCCTTCCAAAAAGCCCATTTCTATCAGCTCTTAAAAATGGTGGTGGGGGTCACATGACAAAGGTAGAATAACTTTTATTGCCAAATCACTGATCAAAAAGGGAACAATTCCAGTCTGAACACCTTGTGTGGAAGCACCCAGAGTGGAAGCCACTATCTAAATGCAAAGCTGATTATTCAGTGATATTGTTAACCTGTAAATAGATTGTGTAGATGCAATTCTCTGTTAAAGGAGAGCAGGTTATCTTCCTCTTATGTGCTATAATTGGTGCTCCAGCTTTGTTTGCTGACTGCATCTATTTGTGTCAGACACAAAGGACAAGCTGTGAATTCTTGGCCTGCTTGCTGATAGAAGGAGTATGGTAAAATGAGCCATGTTAATGAGTATAGTGTTCTAAAACAATACAGTTCCAAGACAAATCAGTATCCTTGGTAGCAGTTGGCTGGAAAATTAACAAGAAGAATTTCTAAGCCGTTATTGGTGAACATATGGTAGGTTCCAGTTTCGTTACTAAATCAGATGATATTACTAGAACTGGGTCATTATGCACAAATTGTAATTAAGCATTACACTCAACAAAGTAATATTTAACTGGGTTTTTAATAGTGGTGTTAGAATTTCTCTTCCTCTCAAGAAGGAAAGAAAAGGAAGGAAAGTAGAAGAATACTATGAGTTACTAAACTTGTACTTTTTAAGAGGTTTTGATAATAACCCAATGAAGTGTAAAATAATGAAAAGACAGATTACATGCCAGGATCTATCTTTATACTAGATGTATCTTAATAGCATAAAGAAGTGTTTCTCAACCTTGGCAACTTTAATACATGGACTTCAGTTCTGAGAACTGGCTGGATGGAGAATTCTGGGAGTTGATTTCCATGTATACTGAAGTTAATAGATATCAAACTGAATATGCTTTATAGAAGTGTTTGCCAACCTTGGCAACTTTATGTATGTATGTATCATATATGCATATGTGTGTATATGCATATATTGTACTTGTTACTATTACGTTTGATGCAATCCATTTATTCATTTCAACTATTTTCATACTGTAACTTATTGTAATGATGTAGCAACAAAAGTAAAACTAAAAAGCAACAGCAGAATACAAAAGCTGCTCATAAATACAAGCAGCAGAGAAAAGACCGGAATCGGGATTTAAGATGCTTTGAGAAAGAAAAGGACTTTTGCTTGCTGGTGGGAAGGGAGTCCAAAATTGGAGCAATTAATGCAGCCTTTGTTTTGAAAGTAAACCTATCCGGAGAATTACAGGCGAGAACAGTTTTTCTAAGTGAATTGGGCAACACTGCTTGAGTTGGAAAAGCTTCCTTTTGAACCGGGGCAGGAAAAGATAGGCTGACATGAACTTCCTACTGGACTGGGGAAGTCAGAAAAAGAACATCATTTATTGATGCACTCTAAAAATGGTTAGTGTGACCATATGATTCAAGTTCCAAAATTGCCTTATGAAGAGGATCTAGCACCCACTCTAATCCCTATCCAGATCATGAAGTTTGTTTTACTTGCTCAGAACTCCTCCACCTATGGTAGGAATTCTTTGGGGCAGCAGAAGCCTCCATTGTTCTGATCTTCCACAGAGTTTAGCTGCTTCTGGAGGCAATGGGTGAAAGTCTACAATTCAAGCAGGAGTCAGGCGCCATGGCTACTTCTTTGCCTAGCAACATATTAAATAGTAGTTTGGCAATCATGCAGAATAAAGTATGTTAGGCAGAGATGGGGAATCTAGTGTTTTCCATAGTTTGTTGAAATACAATGATCTGACAACTTCATCTGGAAGAGGCAGATTTTCCCCTCCTTCCTATAAAAAGTTTTTTAGCCATTTTTTTAAATTTACATTTATATCCCGCCCTTCTCCGAAGACTCAGGGCGGCTTACAGTGTGTAAGGCAATAGTCTCATTCTATTTGTGCGCTTCAAGGTTTTGGTAACAATCTTTAAAGCGCTCCATGGCATAGGGCCGGGCTATTTACGGGACCGCCTACTGCTACCGAATACCTCTCACCGACCCGTGCGCTCTCACAGAGAGGGACTCCTCAGGGTGCCGTCAGCTAGGCAGTGCCATCTGGCGACACCCAGGGGAAGGGCCTTCTCTGTGGGGGCTCCCACCCTCTGGAACGAACTCCCTCCAGGACTTCGTCAACTTCCGGACCTCCGAACCTTCCGTCGTGAGCTTAAAACACACTTTTTTTTTTATTGAAAGAGTTTTAAAAAAACAAAAACATTTTTCCCCCTTTTTCCCCCCTCCCTCCCAAAAAAAAAACAAAAACAAAAACAAAACACCCCCTCCTCCCCACCCCCGCTTCCCGGTCAATCACAAGGTAAAGTTATACATAAACCAAACATAGAATAAAATTTTCCCTTCCAATCCAAATAACCACATCCAAAGCTTTTCGTCTCCCAACCCCCTCCCCATTACATAAAATAACTTTCTAATTATTCAAAGGCAATCTGATATTTCTTAATCTGATATCTGTTTTATGCCAACCATCTCCCAGGTTTATTTGCATTACAAAAGGTATTATGTTTAGCATATTGTATATTCGTTGCCACCTGGTCTGCCATTAACATATTAAATTGACTCTGTAATATTTTTATAGCCTCCTTAAGTTTATGATCTTGTGGGTTTTGAATTAATAACTGTTGCTTCCTTTGAATTTCTTCTTCCAAATATCTACGCTGCCTTTGTTTATTATTCCTTTGCCTGTTGTCCAAGTAAATCAATATCCCTCTAATAAATGCTTTGCTCGCTTCCCACACAGTTCCTATAGGTGTCCCTTTGTACATATTAAAATCAAAAAATTCTTTTAACTGTTTCTTACAATAAGTTACATTATCCTCATATCTAAACAGATTTTCATTCAACCTCCATGTTCTACCACCTTTTTTCCCTTGTAATAATTCCATCCATACTGGGCTATGGTCAGTTAAACACCTCGGAAATATCTTCGTTTTCTTCACCCTAGAAAGCAAGTCATTAGAAATTAAAATAAAATCAATGCGTGAAAAAGATTGATGCCTATCAGAAAAAAAAAGTAAAATCTCTCTCATCTGGATTCCGTAACCTCCATATATCTCTAAACTCAAAGTCTTCCATCATTTCAAAAAAGGATTTTGGTAATTTTGCATGTATAGGTATCTTCTTGGAGGAGGTTCTCTTATCCCTTCTTGTATCAATTACTCCATTCCAGTCTCCTAATAAAATAAACGAACTATAATCCCAGAGGGTCAACCTCTCATGTAACATTTTGTAAAACTTTTCTTGTTGCTGATTAGGTGCATAAATACCTATCAACAAAGTCTTTTTTGCATCTATCACCAGTTCAATAGCAATAAATCTTCCTTGAATATCTGCCTCAATTAGCTTAGCTGGTATATCCTTCCTGATATATACAACAATTCCATGCTTCTTTTCCAAAGCTGATGCAACAAAATGGTTACCCAATTTTGAATTAATTAAATATTTTTGGTCTGATAATTTTATATGTGTCTCTTGCAAACAAATCACATCATTTTTAAATTGTTTCAAGTAGTGAAATATTTTCCTTCTTTTCTGAGCTGAATTCAAGCCATTAACATTCCATGACAAGATTCTATTTGCCATTACTGGCCTCCTGAAGCTTTGAAGCAGACAACGGAAGCTCCTCCTCCGATATCTTCCGTCTAGCTCCTCCCACAGCTTCCATAATGGGATCCTGACTTTTACTTTGAGACTGTTGCTCTTCTTTACGCTTAAGGGCTCCTCTTGTCACCCTTTGCTCTTGTGGTTCCTCTAATACTGGCAGCAATAAAGGCTCTTGGGTCACCACGCCTTCTTGAGTCTCTTGAAGTTTTTCTATCACTTCTATTTCGACTTTCAAAACTGTAGAAAGAAAATCCTTTGCCTTTAAAACAGTGTCAATTCTATATCTCCTTCCTTGATAGAATAGTGTCAGTCCAACTGGCACCTCCCATCTGAATTGAATCTGATGTTTTTTAAGTTCTTGTGTAAAAAAAGCAAATTCCTTCCTGTCTCTTAACATCTTTGAAGGAATCTCTTTCAACACCTTCAACTCCTGTTCTCCAATTTTTAAAGTTGTCTGATATGAAACTTGCAGAATTTGATTTCTCATAGTCCTTTTCACAAAATAAACCACAATGTCCCGAGGAAGCTTTCTCTGTCTTGCAATCCAAGAATTAACTCTATATATTTTATCAATTTGGTAAGCTACCTCTTGGGGTCCGCTTCAATAAATTCAGCCAATGCTTCTGATATAATTTTTCTTAAGTCTTCCATGCTCTTCTCGCATACCACGAATTCTAAGAGCTCCTTCCATAAGTTTATATTGTAATATCACAACCTGATCTTCATTTTGATCCACTTTTTCTGAACACCTTTCATTTGTCTTCTAAATGCTTATTTGACTGAGAGATCTGTTGCATTTCCACTTCCAATCCTTCAATTTTTTACTCAGTCCTTGAACTGCCATAAGAATATCTTCTCTTATTTTTGCATTAAAATTCTCCATCATCTCTTTTGCCTATCTTCAGAAAGTTTTAATTGTTCTTTCAATATTTCCTCAAGACTTGGTTCAGATCCCTTCTTCCAGAAGGCTTTAAAGGTTTAGCTGCCATTCTGTCTTCAAAAGAATCAGGAATTCAAACTTAATAACTCTCCTTCCTCCTTTCAGTATAAAAACTCCGCTTGTAACAATCCACAAGTAACGCTGCTTCATCGTACTAAAAATTTTACTTTCACTTTTAGACGCCATTTTAAAAGTCAATTAATCAAAGACAAAGAAAGGTTTCAAGTTTCAAAAGGGAGTCGGTACTTGCCGTGTTGATTCTGCATCAAAGTTCGAACGCCAGAAATTCCGCCTGCTTGGAATATCAATCAATTTAATAAGTCCTCTAGAGCAGAAGCGACATTCCTCTCCTTTTCCCTGATAAAAACAGGGGCGTGCTGAAGTTGGAAGGAGTGGAATTCGGTGGGGTCATAAATCCAGGAAAATTCGCTCTTGAGAGCAAACCCCCTGTCAGACCTGCCACTCTTCCACAATTCTGATAACCTCTTTCACCCAGAGATTATGCTAAGCTCAGTGAACAGTGATTTATTTTCTGTTTCATTGACTTTTACAATCTTCTAACACGGAGTGCTCTGTTAGAGCACCCAGCAGGAGGGTGACGTCACTGGAGCCTCTTTATTCATCTGCACACTTATTCATCTGCGCAGGACTGGATTAGATTTTAAATTTACTGGTTTTAAATGGGTTTTATTATTTATATAGTTTTTTAATAATTCGGCTATGTAGAATAAGTTTTTTAATTGTTATTTTAGTCTGTATTTATATGTACTTTTTACTTGCCTGTGAACCGCCCTGAGTCCCTAGGGAGATAGGGCGGTATATAAATGTGAAAAATAAATAAATAAATAAATAAATAAATAAATAAATAAATAAATAAATAAATATTTGTATATTTACAAAGTCAACTTATTGCCCCCCCAACAATCTGGGTCCTCATTTTACCTACCTTATAAAGGATGGAAGGCTGAGTCAACCTTGGGCCTGGTGGGGCTTGAACCTGCAGTAATTGCAGGCAGCTGTGTTTTAATAACAGGCTTCTTACAGCCTGAGCCACCACGGCCCTTCAAGCCATTGAGAGGAAGCAGGAAATAAAGCTCAACAACAGCAGACTACCTAAAAGAGAGAATAATTTCTTAGGAAGCCGGTAAATATCAATAATTTTTTTTCTGGGTAAAACCTATTTCATTCATAGCACCAGAGGTGGGTTTCAGCAGGTTCTGATCAGTTCTGGAGAACCGGTAGCGGAAATTTTAGGGGCCGTGATAGCTCAGGCTGTTAAGAAGCCTGTTATTAGAACACAGCAGCCTGCAATTACTGCAGGTTCAAGCCCGGCCCAAGGTTGACTCAGCCTTCCATCCTTTATAAGGTAGGTAAAATGAGGACCCAGATTGTTGGGGGGGCAATAAGTTGACTTTGTAAAAAATATACAAATAGAATGAGACTATTGCCTTATACACTGTAAGCCGCCCTGAGTCTTCGGAGAAGGGCGGGATATAAATGTAAACAAAAAAAACAAAACAAAAAATTTTTTTTGAGTAGTTCAGAGAACCGGTAGTAAAAATTCTGACTGGTCCCACCCCCATCTATTCTCTGTCTCCCAAGTCCCAGCTGATCGGGAGCGAATGGAGATTTTAGAGTATCTTTCCCCTGCTACGCCCACCAAGCCATTCCCACCAAGCCATGCCACGCCCACCAAGCCACACCCACAGAACCGGTAGTAAAAATTTTTGAAACCCACCCCTGCATAGCACTGAATGATTGGTAACTCCACCTGCCAATGTTTTCAGACCATCACACTAAAGGTACAAGTTGCCAAATAGGCTGTTGACTCAGATATTCTTAAGTTATACACAGGCTAAAACTGGCAGGTCCTGCCTCCAAAGGTTTTGCACATAGGTAGTTAGAATTTGTTACTACAGGACTTTCAGATCTAAAATGTTTTTTGATTATCACAATGTCTCAGCTGCCATTTAGTGGTTGCCTGGATTTTTGCAGTCCAGATCTGGTAGCCCTAAATCCTGCAAACCTTGTTTGTTAATAGCAACAGGCATGGGATTGTCATTGTCCTTACAAACCACCCATTGGTAACTATAGAATAAATCCATGAATATCAAGTGATGATTTGGTATGTGAAATATACCAGAACAGCAGAACTCACTTTATCTCTCTGGAGCTTCAACACTCCTTTTCAATAGACAGATATTCGGTTGTGAATTATCAGCTCCAATTGCATGACTGTAAATCCAGGAGGACAATGAAACAAAAATAACTCTTCACAAACAGCATTATCTAAGAAGATAACTAATCCAAGGTATAATGATGGCTCCTAGGATAGACAGACTTATGGAGGATGGCCACACATCCATGTCTACTAGTCTTGATGACCTACTGACATCTAAATTTCAGGGAGTACTAATGGCAGGGTTCAAAAATTTTGGGTTTCCCAGAGACCTGAATCAAGCTAATTCTGCATGTAGCAATAGCACTTAGACTTATATAGCACTTCATAGTGCTTTTACACTTTTACAGTTTACAGAGTCAGCATATTTCCCCCAACAATCGGAGTCCTCATTTTACCCACCTTGGAAGAATGGAAGGATAAATCAACCTTGAGCCCATGAGACGCAAACTGCTGACAGCCGGCAATCAACAGGAGTAGCCTGCAGTACTGCATTCTAACCACTGCACCACCAAGGCCTATATTATGTTACTATAATACAAGTAGTCCTCAACTTATGATCACAATTGAGCCCAAAATTCCTCTTGTTAAGTGAGACATTTGTTAAGTGAGTTTTGCCCCATTTTACTTTCTTGCCACTGTTGTTAAGTGAATCACTGCAGCTGATAAATTAGTAACATGGTTGTTAAGGGAATCTGGCTTCCTCATTGACTTTGCTTGTGAGAAGTCACCTTGCAAAATGTGATCACAAGACCTTGGAACACAGCAATGGTCATAAATATGAACCAGTTGCCAAGCATCTGAATTTTGATCACATGATCATGGGGATGCTGCAAAGGTCGTAAGCATGAAAAATGGTCATAAGTCACATTTTTCAGTGCCATTGTAATTTTGAACGGTCACTAAACAAACCATTGTAAGTTGAGGACTACCTGTACAGTGATAACGGTATTAAATATACACCAACGTTCGACAGTCAAATGTCCGGGAAGACTGAGAACTGTAATCCCAATAACTGATAGACTCAACATAGTCTAGTACTGTATGTTGAAATTTGAGGCATAGTAATGTTTTAAGAATCAGCCCTAAGTCAGTCACTCCAGAAATAAACTTGAAAGCAAAATCTTCTGCAGCATTATTAGGGTTTTGGAAATAGTTGTGGGAGATTACAGACAATGAACTGGAATGAGATTTTAGAACCCGCAAGGCCAGCGCTCTTGAATCCATCTGAAATGCAATAAGCATCCTGGACTGTGGCCTCTCCATTCTTTGTTTTTCATCAGCTACAGTACATGTCCACTGTCTGGTTTGTCAATCATCTGATTCAGTGCCTCTTTGCCTGAGAAGCCGCTGACAGGGGGTGGGAATGGGGGGCAGCTAGAGCTAATTACCGTACCTCATTAAAAGGCTTCTCATTCATATTCAGTAAGGAATAATTGAAGCAGACAGATATGTCTTTGTTAGGGGCACTGATAGAATTTTCAGTCTTAAAAACAACAACAATAAAACAAAAATCCTGCTCCATATACATACAGTATGTCTACGCCTGTTTGCTTACAGGATTCTTTTAATGATATCTAAGAAAATGGGGTGGAGAAAATAAAGAAGTGGAGACATTTTTTTAAAAAGAAAATGGATTTGATGTATATAAAAAGGCATGCTTTTGGAAATACATGCTTCACTTTCTTTTAAAATATTCCAAACAATCCCTCATTTTTGCATGTTTCGATTCTCAATTTTGCCCTCCTTTTGGGCTGAAGTAAATGAGAAATTAATATCAGGGAACCTGTCTAATTCATAGTCGTTTAGTTCAAGCCATAATGATACAATGTCCATCATGGCAATATTACACAATATCATGTTATCAAAATTCAGACGCTTGGCATCTGACTCATATTTATGATGGTTGCAGTGTCCTGGGGTCATGTGAACTTCTGACAAGCAAAGTCAAAGGGGATGCCAAGCTGGCTTACGTGGTAAGATGCTGAGTCTCCGCTCCACTGATGTGGGCAGCTCGGTGGCTCGATTCCTGTGAACAAATAAACTGCATAAGGACAGGAAAGGAGCCTTCCCCAATTGCGGGTAAAATAACATCACCCGAAAAAATTCCTTTCACAGAGGCAGCCAGCCACTTCGGTGATCTCTGGCTAACACATGCCATGTGCTAAAATATTTTTTTTTAAAACAAAGAGGAAGACAAATTCACTTAACAACCATGTTACCAAGTTAACAGTTGCAGCGATTCACCTAACAACGGTGGCAAGAAAAGTCACAAAATGAGGCAAATTTCACTTGGCATCTATTTCGCTTAAAAATCTGGGCCTCAATTGTGGCCGTAAATCAAAGACTACCTGTAGTGCTTTGTGTTAAACCTGGTTCTGTATTCAGGTGACCTTTTTGGGATGTCAAAAAAAAAAAATGGGTCTCACCGATCGAGGTTGTATCCATCTCGATGTTAGGGTTCAGCTGTTGTTGAAATGCTTTCGAAGGAGTGCCGTTTACCGGTTAATCCACCTTTTACAGATTTAGCCAAAGTGAGTTGAGCCTAGAAACAGTCACTACTACTTCCTGAAGGCTCAATAAACTTTATATAGCCATTTTTCCCCCCTCTGCACTCTGGGATGAAAGGGGATGGGGCCAGAGGCTTGGACGGGATCAAAATGCCATCATTTTCACAACAGTAAATTTAGCTGTTTTCCAAGCATGTTGCTACTCCTTTTTATTGCATATACATCAAACTGTCTCTGATATATCTTGTGTGTCAAGGCTGAAAAAAAGGTTCACACACCAGATGCTGACTCTGGGGGAAAGTGTTTTAGGAGAGGGACATTGACATAAGGTACAAGCAGTCCTTCACAGGCATTTAAGCCATGCCATTTTATGACATATGGTTAAAAAAAAGATATGGGGTGGGGGGAGGGAGGGAAAGAATCACAGTGATTTCAGGCCCAACTGGGTGGAGATCATAAAAGTTCAACTGGTCACATTTCCCTCAGAGATTCCTTTGGTGCACATTGAAAAAGACCATCGCTGCTAAGATAGCGGCTCCTGCTTTTTGGCTTCTCGGATGGAAATTGCCTTGAGTTGGTCTGCTTAATCTATATGCAGATCGAGTTGGTCATAGAGACCTGCTGTATTAGACTGCACTGGGAAATGGCAGCAATCTTGCCTACTCCAGAATTCCCAGTGAATTAACTTGGAGAGCTCGTAGCTTCTGTCTGCACTCCAAACTTGCTATTTGTTATTCCTTCAAAATGAGCCCTGAACTAAAACAACTCAGGGTGGAGGTTCGTTTTCTGAACTTGTGGATTGGTTTCTGAATGTTTCATTACCAGGCTGGGTAACATCTTCAGTGGAATTTCCCTAAAGGGGAATTTAGGGAAAGGGAATTCCCTAAAGGGAATGTCAGTTCTTCTGCTTATAAGGGCCACATGTGGTCAGAAGGTCTTATGATGGGGGTGGGGTTACGTCAGGTGAGAATCTAGTGATGGGTCTTGTGGTGGTTCTTTTGATGGGTCAAGTGTGGGCCACATCAGGTAAGGGTCTTGTGATGGGTCCTGTGATGAATGATAAGACCCATCACAAGCACATCACCTGACATGACCCACACCTGACCCATCACAAGACCAGCTTACCAAATGTAGCTCTTATAAGCAGAAGAACACCAGCACTGACATTCCCTAAATTCTGCTGAAGATGTTACCTAGCCTGGTAATGAAACATTCAGAAACTAACCCACAAGCTCAGAGAATGAATTTCCACCCTTAGACTACATCCAAGTTACAGATGTTTGCCACTGTCGTAAAACAATTCAATGTTGTAGATATATCCAGTGTATCTATTTGCTATATGATTTATTGCTTCCACTGAGACCACCTAGGTCATGTCTTAGGAAATCATGTTTAATTACATGTATATAGTCCCCAGTTGACAACCCCCAATTGAATCTGAATTTTTTGTTGCTAAAGGAGACAGTTGTTAGGTGAATTTTGCCTCATTTTACAATTGTTAAGTGAATCACTGCAAGTTGTTCAAGTTAGTAACATAGTTGTTAAGTGAATCTGGCTTCCCCATTGACTTTGCTTCTTAGAAGGTTGCCCCCTGACCCCCTGACCCCCTGACACTGCAACCTTCATAAATATGAGTCAGTGGCCAAGCATCCGAATTTTGATCACATGATCTTGGGAATACTGCAACGGTTCTAAGGGTGAAAAATGGTCATAAGTCACTTTTTTCAGCACTCTTGTATCTTTGAACAGTCACTAAATGAACTGTTGTGAGATGAGGACTACCTGTAGTTAAAGATTCTTTAGCAAGCAAGCAAGCACTATCCTTTCTCAATGCTTTAAGCTAAACCTTTAGTAAAGATGACCTGTACTCAAATCATTGGCCATGAATTGAAACCACTCCTTGCCAAATATGGAAGATTTTAAAGAACCTATCACAATTCTTTAGCCAGCATAACTAATTGCAGAGTTGTAGGCCAACATTTCCGTACATTTCTGAGAGAAAAAGTACTGACAAAGTTAATAATCAAATCACAGAATTAGTTGGATACAGACTCCTGATTACTTTCCACATTTTCTTTTAATTCTTGAATTATTAGTCCTTGGGGGGGGGGGAAAGTCATCACAGAGGTGGCTACCTGTTGCTTGAGAGATTTAGTGGAAAAATTACTGCATATGTACTTTTGATTTCTTTTCCATTAGTCGGCCTTGGCTTATACCCAAGAATGATTGGCATTGCATGCCTAGTGGTTCTCATTCTTCTTTCCTCAGTGCCAATGAATTCTATATGAGAGAGAGAAACATATGGACAAATCACTATTGAGACGTTCAATCTATAAAGCCTCCCTAAAGAAAAGTTTTGGGCAATGTACCACCAGGGTGAATTCTGTAATAAAATGCACTTTTTGTGAGAAGCTATGAGTATAGAGTAGGGGTGTCAAACTCATGTCACCGCGTTGTCATGTGATGTATCATGACTTTCCCCCCCTTTGCTAAACTGGGTGTGGGCGTGGCCAGCACGTGACACATCCAGCCGTGGGCCACGAGTTTGACAGCCCTGGTTTAGAGAAATCATATACTATTAGTTACAAAATTTTCACACCATTTTTTAAAAAAAATATGTATCCTATCTTTTTTCTCACTTTAAAAATATATTAAGAAGAGACCTACATTTCTTTTCTTTTTCTTTTCTGGGAAAAATGTTTTTTTCTAAAGGCAGTCTGTGTTTGGGAAAAGAAATGTGAACGGATTGATCACAAGTGAAATACTTAAGGCGATTTAGCTGCTAAACCTGAATTAGGTGGTTATTTTCTCTCTAGCGGCTGCAAGGAGCAAGTTAGCAGGTAAATACATTGTCTTGCAGAGGCAGCACATTCCCACTTTATGTAGACAATCTCTCCCATCTCTCTTCTATGTGTGTGGAATACCACAACCCTTGTCTTTACTGGAAAATCAATTCTAATGTAACTGGCACAGATTTAAGGCGTTGCTTGAGTACATGATGAGCCAATGAGCTTAGAACTGCACATCCTTCAGTAACTTGCTTAAGAAAAATTCCAATTTCGATTAGGCCTGAAACCGAGGGTCACCTAAAGCTTCACACACACACACACACACACAAACACAACAAAAGGAAGAATATTTCATTTGTGAAAAATATAAAAGCCACAGTACAGTTCTGTGATTCTGTACATTTCCTTTCATCTGTATACATATTATGAATATATTGACATGAATGTTCATCACTGTTCTTTCCAAATACTTTTCAGATCGTAAGCCCCATATCCTCTAAAAATTATTTAAAACTTAAAGATATTATCAAGACAGCTCTTTGACATTCACAGCTTCGAATCTGAACTTGAATATGGAACAAAGTTACCAAAGCACAGGTCTTTGGAGGCAATTATAGAACATCTTCCACAACTGTATCCAAAGTGTTTTTGGTACAAATACTTTCAAAATGAATATAGATCGGATGAGGAAATCAAAGCATTTTTACTAGGTAAAATGTCCCATAAACTAATTTTTAAATACAATTTGTGTCATGTTTCAAAAATGACTTGGAAGAAAAATTGATTTCATATAATCACATATATGGAACCTCTCTGCAATCATGAAATAAACTTGATCATTTTTGGGCTTCCATGTAAGCCTGGAAAAAAGGGTGTTGCTTCTTTAAGGAATATGCTCGTTAAACTTAAGGCAGCTTTTAAAGAAGCAATACTTTTTTTGAGGATCATCAAAATCTTGGAAGGGCTGCATCCTCTAATGAATCAGACAAATATGTTGTTTGTTCCCACAAGATCCAAATAATTTCCAAAGGATTTGCAGAGCATTAGTTCTTGAAATTTCATTTTAACTTTATTTCTATATTTCCAAAAGAGTATAATTAAAAAAAATATGAAGAAAACTGTCAAACACAACCAATTTAAGCTAAGGTGCTTATAGAACACATTAAACTTTCAGGCTGCTTTCTTCTAATAGTTCAGCAAAATAGGGTAATAAACTTTTGATATGTTTCCTACTGGTTAATTCTGTTCCTTAACAATCATGTATTTTGAGTATAAAGTTACAGTGGGCTAAAGGATCACTTAGGCTGACATGGCAATTACAATTCTGTAAAAAGCAGACATGGCTTTAGGCTTCTTATGCTCTGGATACCTCCTGACCTGATCAGCATAATAGGATTTAGGTGAATTTTCCTTTAAAACTGAAAAAGGACCTAACTACTCATATGCTTGCTAAATTCATTTGTACCTTATTCTAATGATTTTTCACCAGCTATGATGGCTAACCTATTCATTTGGGGCTAGTTTAAGATACTGGGAAGGACTTTTAGTGCCTTCAAAGAGCTGTTTAAAGAGCTATTGAACACCAATTGAACACGCCCAAGATTTAATATCAATCTTTTATTCTGTTTGTTGGTTTGGTTTATAAGGATTTTTCATGATTATGCCCCTAACTTGTTACTACATACTTGAGGAATTCTCAGAAATCATATAGCTCATTCTTTGCAGCATTTCAGATTTGTTCTGAAAAGCTTTCTGCTTCCCTCCCCTCTTTAATAGTAGTAATGTAAATGAAAACCACTATTGCAATTCCATTGTGGCAAGAAAAAGAGAAATGCATAGAGTTAACTAACTAGCTTCCATCATCCTCAGCTATAAAGCTTTCTATCTGGGAGAAAAGCAATTATGTTTCATTTAAATACGTTTTGTGTGGAAAGATAAGTAAAAATGTATAGAAAGATGTTCAAAAAAAGCAGATCTTAGGTATACCTGCATTAAAAGCAGCATATATTATAGAAAGTGTTTAGGTGATGTCAGATACAACAATGGAGTAGTTTCCAACTTTAGAATGTGGATATATATATATATATATATATAGGTCTTTGGTTATTCGGGTTTTCTCCCGCGTAAAATTGGAAGTGTCTTGGCGACGTTTCGACGAAGTCTCATTCGTCATCTTCAGGCTTCAGCTTCGTGCTTCTGGGAGCAATGTGTGATCGCAGCTGTTTCTTCCTTTTAACTGCTAGTGGGGGTTTGAACTGATTGGGTGGGAGCTTGGCTGTGCTCTGATTGGATGGGGTTTTCTGTGCTCTGATTGGCTGGGGTGTGTCCTGTGTTGGTGGGGGCTTGGTTGTGCTCAGTCTAATCTGTGCTGCAGGGGGATTTGAGCTGGTGAGCTGCATAGCTGTTGTTTGGCTTTGTGGTCGTGTTACATCTTCATAGTGGGTGTCAGTCTGCTGCATGAATGGATTGGAGGGGTTTGAAATGGCTAATGTTGCAGCTGCGGTCTGGCTTCTGGTCCTTGGTCGTGCTTCCTGATCAGTGTGGGTTTGGGTCTGCTTTCTGGGTGGATGTGTGGTGGTGACATCCTGTGTGGACCTCGTGAGTGTGGGTCTGGTGTCATTCCTCGTGTTAGGGACTCGTTTGTCAATAAGGGCGGGTTTCCAAATGGCTGGTAGGCGTGAGGTATCATCTCGTTTGTTCATGCTGTGTGGGCGTTTTTCTATCTCAATGGCTTCTCTGATTATTCTGTTGTTAAAGTGTTCAGTTTTGGCGATAGTTCTGGTCTTTTTAAAGTCAATATCATGTCCTGTGACTTTAAAGTGTTGGACCAGGGAAGAAGGTGGTTCCTCTTCTTTGAATGGGTTCTTGTGTTCTTCAATCGTGCACTTATTCTTCTGTTGGTTTGTCCAATGTATGTGGTGGGGCAGGCGGTGCATGGGATTTCATATACTCCTTGATTTTCTAACTCAATTTTGTCTTTGGGGTTTCTTAGGATGGTGGATATTTTCTGTTTGTGCAGAATGCTGTCTTGAAGTTGTGTTAGTGGAGGATCTTGGTGATTCTGTCTGTGGTGCCTTTTATATATGGGAGGAGGGCTGTGCCGTTTTCTTGTTCTCTGTCTTGGATTTTAGTGGGGTTTGAACTGATTGGGTGGGAGCTTGGCTGTGCTCTGATTGGCTGGGGTGTGTCCTGTGTTGGTGGGGGCTTGGTTGTGCTCAGTCTAATCTGTGCTGCAGGGGATTTGAGCTGGTGAGCTGCATAGCTGTTGTTTGGCTTTGTGGTCGTGCTACATCTTCATAGTGGGTGTCAGTCTGCTGCATGAATGGATTGGAGGGTTTGAACTGATTGGGTGGGAGCTTGGCTGTGCTCTGATTGGCTGGGGTGTGTCCTGTGTTGGTGGGGGCTTGGTTGTGCTCAGTCTAATCTGTGCTGCAGGGGATTTGAGCTGGTGAGCTGCATAGCTGTTGTTTGGCTTTGTGGTCGTGCTACATCTTCATAGTGGGTGTCAGTCTGCTGCATGAATGGATTGGAGGGTTTGAAATGGCTAATGTTGCAGCTGCGGTCTGGCTTCTGGTCCTTGGTCGTGCTTCATGATCAGTGTGGGTTTGGGTCTGCTTTCTGGGTGGATGTGGTGGTGACATCCTGTGTGGACCTTGTGAGTGTGGGTCTGGTGTCATTCCTCGTGTTAGGGACTCGTTTGTCAATAAGGGCGGGTTTCAAATGGCTGGTAGGCGGAGGTGTCATCTCGTTTGTTCATGCTGTGTGGGCGTTTTTCTATCTCAATGGCTTCTCTGATTATTCTGTTGTTAAAGTGTTCAGTTTTGGCGATAGTTCTGGTCTTTTTAAAGTCAATATCATGTCCTGTGACTTTAAAGTGTTGGACCAGGGAAGAAGTTGGTTCCTCTTTTTTGAATGAGTTCTTGTGTTCTTCAATCGTGCACTTATTCTTCTGTTGGTTTGTCCAATGTATGTGGTGGGGCAGGCGGTGCATGGGATTTCATATACTCCTTGATTTTCTAACTCAATTTTGTCTTTGGGGTTTCTTAGGATGGTGGATATTTTCTGTTTGTGCAGAATGCTGTCTTGATGTTGTGTTTGTGGAGGATCTTGCTGATTCTGTCTGTGGTGCCTTTTATATATGGGAGGAGGGCTGTGCCGTTTTCTTGTTCTCTGTCTTGGATTTTAGTGGGGGTTCTTTTGGATTAGCTTGGTAATCTTATTTCTTTGGAATCCATTGGATGTTAGTACGTTAGTGAGAGTGTCTAGTTCGGGTTTTAGGTGTTGTTCATCAGCTAAGCATTTTGTTCTGGAGATGAGTGTCTTGGCTCTGAGTTGATCTGTGCTGGGTGGTGGTGTGAGTGCGTGCAGATAGCGGTTTGTGTGTGTTTTCTTCTGGTAGATGGTGTGTCCTAGGGAGCCATTGGGTTTCTGTAGACTAAGACATCCAGGAAGGGAAGTTGGTTATTAACTTCTGTTTCCATGGTGAACTGTATTTTGGGGTGTAGGCTATTGAGGTGTGTGAGGAAGTTGTCAAGTTTTTCTTTCCCGTGTGGCCAGATTATGAAGGTGTCGTCTACATATCTGAGCCAGGGTTTTGGGTTGTGATCAGGATTTTGTAGAGGTTGGGTTTCAAAGTGTTCCATGTAGAGATTGGCAATGACAGGTGAGAGGGGTGATCCCATGGGTGCTCCTTCTACTTGTTTGTATTTTTGTCCATTATAGATGAAGTATGTGTTGGATAGGCAGTGGTTGGTCAGATCAGAAAATCAGACCTCGAGATCTCCAACATCCTCTGCACCAGCAAGCCACCCAAAAGCAACTTACCCAAAGAGGAACAGACAGCACTACTTAACCTGAAAAAAGATACCAGCATAATAATCCTACCAGCAGACAAGGGCAACGCCACGGTGGTTATGAACACATCTGACTACCAAACCAAATTAACCAACCTACTCCAAGACCCTGCATACAAGCCCCTAAACACAGACCCCACCACCTACCTAGAAAAAACCACTAGATCCAAAATAAAAGCCTCCCCCATCAGCGAAGAAATCCAACAAAGAATCATTCCCAGAGAGAAATCATCCAGATGCCCTAAGCTCTATGGTCTCCCGAAGATACACAAAGAAGGAACCCCACTTAGACCCATAGTCAGCTCCATAGGCTCACCTCTACAAAACCTAGCCAAATTTCGCCAAACAACTACAGCCCTATGCAGAATCCATCACCTCACACGTAAAAACTCATTCCAGTTCATAGAGATCATAAAGAAACAAAACTTACAGCCCAGCGACCTACCGTGAGCTTTGATGTCATATCCTCTTCACCCAAGTGCCAATCAAAGAAGCCTTGACAGCTATCCAAAACAAATATAACCCCCAAGCACATCCTAGATCTGACCAACCACTGCCTATCCAACACATACTTCATCTACAATGGACAAAATACAAACAAGTAGAAGGAGCACCCATGGGATCACCCTCTCACCTGTCATTGCCAATCTCTACATGGAACACTTTGAAACCCAAGCTCTAGAAAAATCTGATCACAACCCAAACTCTGGCTCAGATATGTAGACGACACCTTCATAATCTGGCCACACGGGAAAGAAAACTTGACAACTTCCTCACACACCTCAATAGCCTACACCCCAAAATACAGTTCACCATGGAAACAGAAGTTAATAACCAACTTCCTTCCTGGATGTCTTAGTCTACAGAAACCCAATGGCTCCTAGGACACACCATCTACCAGAAGAAAACACACACAAACCGCTATCTGCACGCACTCTCACACCATCACCCAGCACAGATCAACTCCGTAGCCAAGACACTCATCTCCAGAACAAAATGCTTAGCTGATGAACAACACCTAAAACCCGAACTAGACACTCTCACTAACGTACTAACATCCAATGGATTCCAAACAAATAAGATTACCAAGCTAATCCAAAAGAACCCCCACTAAAATCCAAGACAGAGAACAAGAAAACGGCACAGCCCTCCTCCCATATATAAAAGGCACCACAGACAGAATCAGCAAGATCCTCCACAAACACAACATCAAGACAGCATTCTGCACAAACAGAAAATATCCACCATCCTAAGAAACCCCAAAGACAAAATTGAGTTAGAAAATCAAGGAGTATATGAAATCCCATGCACCGCCTGCCCCACCACATACATTGGACAAACCAACAGAAGAATAAGTGCACGATTGAAGAACACAAGAACTCATTCAAAAAGAGGAACTAACTTCTTCCCTGGTCCAACACTTTAAAGTCACAGGACATGATATTGACTTTAAAAAGACCAGAACTATCGCCAAAACTGAACACTTTAACAACAGAATAATCAGAGAAGCCATTGAGATAGAAAAACGCCCACACAGCATGAACAAACGAGATGACACCTCCCGCCTACCAGCCATTTGGAAACCCGCCTTATTGACAAACGAGTCCCTAACACGAGGAATGACACCAGACCCACACTCACAAGGTCCACACAGGATGTCACCACCGCACATCCACCCAGAAAGCAGACCCAAACCCACACTGATCATGAAGCACGACCAAGGACCAGAAGCCAGACCGCAGCTGCAACATTAGCCATTTCAAACCCCTCCAATCCATTCATGCAGCAGACTGACACCCACTATGAAGATGTAACACGACCACAAAGCCAAACAACAGCTATGCAGCTCACCAGCTCAAATCCCCCTGCAGCACAGATTAGACTGAGCACAACCAAGCCCCCACCAACACAGGACACACCCCCAGCCAATCAGAGCACAGAAAAACCCCCATCCAATCAGAGCACAGCCAAGCTCCCACCCAATCAGTTCAAACCCCCACTAGCAGTTAAAAGGAAGAAACAGCTGCGATCACACATTGCTCCCAGAAGCACGAAGAGCAATGTGTGATAGGAAGAAACAGCTGCAATCACACATTGCTCCCAGAAGCACGAAGCTGAAGCCTGAAGATGACGAATGAGACTTCGTCGAAACATCGCCAAGACACTTCTAATTTTACACGGGAGAAAACCCGAACAACCAAAGACCTACATACAAACACCCGTGAAAACCTCAGAAAACATATATATATATATGTGTGTGTGCTTGTAGCTGTTTCTTCCTTTTAACTGCTAGTAGGGTTTGAACTGATTGGTTGGGAGCTTGGCTGTGTTCTGATTGGGTGGAGGTGTGTTCTGATTGGTTGGGGGTTTGGCTGTGCTCTGATTGGATGGTGGGGGTTGGCTGTGCTCTGATTGGCTGGGGGTGTGTTCTGTTTGGATGGTCATTTAGTGACCATTCAAAGATACAACAGCACTGAAAAAAATGACTTATGACACTTACATTGCAACTGACTCATATTTATGATGGTGGCAGGGTCCTTGGGTTATGTGAACCCCTTTTGTGACCTTGTGACAAGTCAGTGGGGAAGCCAGATTCATTTAACACCATGGTACTAACTTAACAACTGCAGTGATTCACTTAACTACAAGAAAGAAAGATCATAAAAAGGAGCAAAACTCACCTAACAAGTGTCTCACTTAGCAACAGCAATTTTGGGCTCAGTTGTGGTCATAAGTCAAGGACCTGTATTATGGCATATATGATGTAGCTAAAGGAGCACAACATTTAAATGCATTTTTAACATATAAATACATCAAACATACAATAATAGGTTTGAAAGGGGCACTGGAGGTCTTCTAGTCCAATCCCCTACCCATGGCAGGAAATCTTATACCAATTTGGACAAATGATTGAAAACTTCTGGTGTTGGAGCACTCACAACTTCTGAAGGCAAGCAACTCCACTAATTGTTCTCACTGCCAGGAACTTTCTCCTTAGTTGTAGGCTTGGATCATATCTGTTCTGTTTAATGTTTTATATTTTAAATATTTTAAAAATTGCTGAAATCTTATTTGCCTATCAAATTAAAACATTCCTGGAATTCTCACCAAAAATCTTACCCCCTTTTTTTGATAAGATTGTCAAAATTGCGAGAGATTAGAGAATTAGATTATCACAAAATCTTACAAACCCTTCTGGTTATTTACTAAGTATATAAAGGTGTGCACATACATATTTTGGTGTTGCAACTCACATCAGCTCCTCTGTTTTCATGGACCACCAGTGAATCCCAGAATTTAAGTTGGGAACTAATCAGTAATAAATGTGTGTTTATTTTAATTCCATAACATGAGCTGGAATATCTTCACATGCCTGTTTCAAAGAACACATAGGAGAATAATATATAAATTCTGTATTTGTGTTCCTACATCAATAATCTGCACATCTGTGTTTTGCAATATACGAATCATCTCGCTGAAGTATTGGGGAATATACTTGCACAGGTCTTGGTGTGATTATGATATATAATGTGTGGATGTCAGAAGTCCTGAATAGAAGAAATCCTGCCAATTAGTCATAATCTTTCTCCATATTTCACTTATAACTCTGGTATAAAAATTTAATCAATATTCTTTCCTCCGCCTCATCATATTCTGCTTCCAGCAGTAGTCAATCTCATGGGTCTATGGAATAGAAAAATAGCAAAACGAAACAGGAAACATTCATATGTCATGTAGAAAATGACATTAATTCTTTACATCTATGGGGATTCAACAAATAACCTGCAATGTTACATCTAATAACCACGTTATTAATGTTGATTATACAGCTACAAATGTTCTGTACAATTATCCAAGCCTTTGTAATGCCATCCACGGTAACTGCATCTATCGTTATATAATATCGTTTTAACATAACATAACTGAATGTCATTTTAGTCTTGTTACATAGGGAGAAACAGAAATTATCCAATTCTACAATACAAAATCAAAGTTTGCTTGAATGACAAGATAACCAAAATTCTAATATTCACATCTTTTGCTGTCTTGTGAGTTCTTTTTTTAATCGTTTGTGTCTTAACAGTGAACATTACCAAAATTGACATTTTATGAATGAAAATATATTTCCAATATGTCAAGGATCATATTGGTGGCTGTTGATCCCTCATAATGCATTTGAGTAATTGGTTTTTGCTCTCTCTCAACATAATATTGACTAAAAGTTGCTGCTCTTTTGAAAACTGAAAATAACATTATCTCACTGATCATGCTTGTTTTGTGTCCCTTTTTCTTCTGCCTACTTCCCTGTATCAAGTCCACTTTGGAATTCCAGTTGATAAAAATAGTATGTTCAGGTTCTTGGTTCTTCAACTGGTACAGAATGCGGCTGCGCGGGGGATAGAGGGAGCGTCTTGGAGCTTCCATATAACACCTCTCCTGCGCAAGCTGCACTGGTTGCCGGTGGTCTTCCGGGTGCAATTCAAGGTGTTGGTGATCACCTTTAAAGCGCTCCATGGCATGGGACCAGGTTACTTACAGGACACCTACTGCCACCAATAGCCTTCCATCGACCTGTGCGCTCCCACAGGGAGGGTCTCCTCGGGGTGCCATCAGCTAAACAATGTCGGCTGGCGGCCCCCAGGAGAAGAGCCTTCTCTGTGGGGGCACCTACCCTATGGAACAAACTGCCTCTGGGGCTACACCTTCTTCCCGACCTCCGGGCCTTTAAGCGCGAGCTCAAGACTTTTTGTTTCACCGAGCAGGGTTGGCCTAAGGGTAATTTTTAATGGGTGTTTTTATTACTTGTTATTTTAATATTCGGCCTATGGATTCAGATTTTTAAATTTCAAATATTGTGTTTTAATTTTTGTATATGTCTTTTTAACTTGGCTGTAAACCGCCCTGAGTCTTCGGAGAAGGGCGGTATAGAAATGTAAATAATAAATAAATAAATAAATAAATTGAAACATCAATAGAAATTATAGAGTAGAAATTGCACCTAGAAGCAGGCATTAGAGTCCCTTGCAGATGAACGCTCAATGAGAACACATTTAATTTGGAAAAATATCCAAACTCTGAAAGTAGAACAGGGAATACATCATACCAACTGCATGACACCAACACCAAATGACTGTGGATGATAGGGTCACCTAGATCGGGGTATATTTTATCTTTAACCTTGAATGGAGTAACCCTTCCCCAATCTAGAGTAGTACAAAATCTGGGAATCTTGTGGACTCACAGCTCCTGCTCAAGAGGCACCATGTGACCTTTGACCAGAAGGTCTTTTCACAGATTCATTTGATGCACTGGTTGTGTCCTTTTCAGTCACTTGCACCCTAGCCACATGACTATTCAATGATAGCAATGTGCTGCTCTATAAGGGATTGTGTTGTGGCTCCAGCCCCACCCCAGGGCCTGGCCCCCTGCCAGAAAGTGACTCAGAGAGTGAGGGGGAAGGGCAGTCAGGGCTCCCCTCTGCAGGGCCAGCCTCTCTGGCTCAGCTCCAGGAGCCAGAGGCAGACCGGGTGGAGGAGGTGATGAGACCTCGGTCTCCTGTATCTCCCCCCGCCCAGGCAACGCTTCCAGACCCAGCTGTGGACAATCCCCGGTTTCGTAGACAAGAGAGGCGGGAACAACAGAAAAGGGGGTGGAGCAGGCCTAGAAAGTGCTGAGTCACGGAGCCACACCTCACAGGGTATAAAAGCAGGAGGGGCTGCTCTACTACTTCGTGACGGACAAAGCAAACTGACTGGAGAAAACTTGAGCTGAACTATTTGACTGAGCATTTGGCTTGGATTGCTGTTTGTTCCTGACTTCCTGGATGCTCCGGTAATAAGCTTCTGACACGCCGACATCAAGGAAGATAAAGAAAACCTTGGCAGACACTCGCTGGTTTGCTGCTAGAACTGATAGCTGCCATGAACTAAATTGCCAGCTAATTGAGTCAGGTCACGTGCCTCCCGGACTGAGGTGGGGGGAAAGAACAGATTGCCACTTCCAAGCATCTTTGGAAGTTCAATAGGTCTGGAGTGCAGCAACAGAGCCACTAATACAGCCTCAGAATTCCCACATGATAAACCTGCTTCATTAGCTCCATTGGTGGCCAGTTTGCTTCCAGACATGATTCAAGCTGCCATCATTAAGATGCCCTATGGTACTTCAGAGCACAAGTCCACCCTTATCTAATATAAACAGAGTACTATTCTGAAAACTACTGATCTTAATGAGAGTAAAGTAAGAATAATCAAACTTATCACTAAACTGCTAGGCAAATAGAAAGTTCTTTAAACCATTTTTAGAGGCCATAGAATATTCCAAAGAAGATGGGAGGAACCTACTTGCTTTGATAGGGAACAGTCATAGATGTCTATGGAGATTTTCAGTCATCCAGGTCGTGGTTGTCCCAGAGGTGCTTTTTCAAAAGGCAACTGGACTTTTTGGTTTTTCTTGGAAGACACTTCACTTCTCAGCCAAGAAACTTCTTCAGTCAAGAACGTCTCCAAGGAAAAACCAAGTCCAGTTGCCTTTTGAAAAAGCACCTCTGGGACATGGGGAAAGACTGTGACTGTGGGACCTTTAAAATCTAAAGGAGAAAATGACTCTGGAATTGAGCACTGAAAGAAAGTTTTGCCCAAGAGAACAGAAGGAATGATCAGGTTTGGGGGAAGAAATGAGAGAAGATGGATGTTGGTGTGTGTGTCTGGAGGAGCCTCAAATCAAGTACTAAGTTTGAACTGGTCTCTGGCTCAATTAGGGAGCCAACGAAGGATCCTGAGACATGGCTATTACGTAATCAGAACAGGTACTGGTGAAGCTTCCATCTCTTTTCCTAACCCTCCTATCAAATAATGACACCCAGGAAAATAGGTAAACAAATGGTAAACAGTAAAATAAGACCCAGAGCTGATCCCCAAATCCCCAGATAAGAAGAAATTCCCAGGACTGTAATTGATGAAAAAAAAAAAGACAAAAAAGACTTGAGTCAATCAAATATTTGAACAACAATGTGGTTAAATCCTGATACCTAAGGATTGAGGAAGCTACTAGGAATGCAAATATTAACACAATCGTGAGAGAATACCTATCTCAAGAACTTACTTAAAAAAAAGAAGAAGTAGTGATACAGGGTGGTAATCTACACACAAAAAGGGATCCAGAGCAAGTTCTGGAGGACAACCATTTGACCAGGATTATATAATGTCTCCTGTCTTTGAGCAGGGGGTTGGACTAGAAAACCTCTGAGGTCCATTTCAGGCCTATAATTCTATGTTCTTTGATTACTACTAAGACAAATAAGGTATTTCATTTCTAAAAATAAGTGGGAAGATCAGGAAGACATGTGTTTTATGTATTCTGCTATAACCTAAAATCTCTGGCTCATATTTGACATTAGCCAAGTTCCTTTCGCTTCTTTACAACGCTATTGTTTTAAATTTTTAAGTTATAAAGATTTGGTCTTTGATTCTTAAGACAGGTTTGAGTTCTGTAGAAGTGTATGCAGTGTGTGTTAGTGTGTGTGTGTGTGTTTGTGGTTGTGTATGTGTGTCCATATGCATATGTGTATGTATGTATGTATGTATCTCAGTTTCAAAATGAAAGGTTGGGGACGCAAACTATTGCTTACTGTATGGAACTTTTTTTTTTGTCCTGATGAAAGCTGACAGTTCAGGGCTGCATTTTGGTTCTATCTGTAAGCAGTGAAATGTGTGAGAAACTAATACTCTGAAAATTCTCATATGCATATGAAAAAAAAAAAATTCATGGTATGAAAAGAGGCCAAGGGATTAAGACAAGATAAATTTATACTAAGCTTTACACATTCCATTGACAAATTTGCTGTTTTTGCGTTGTTGCCTCTGGCCTCCTGGTTACCGAGGGGATGACATTAAACGGGAAGAAAATGGCTTATTATGTGCGATAAATTCAAACAAAGATGACGCACTCTATCCACCAAGTATATCTAAGAAATTGTGAGGAAATGTCAAGCATTTCAAAAGAGAGCTGCCATAAATTCTGATGCTTGGAGACTTTAACGAATTTCTGCCAGAGGAGAAAGGTCTCTTTGTTTGGACTCAGCTGACACTCAGCATGTGGAATATTATGAGCTGAGCGTTAAGGGAGGGGAGAGGAAGAGGTGTCACATAAAAGCTTAAGAAGGAGAAAAAAAAATAAAAGAGGGGGGGAAAAAGTAGATGTGACAAAACTCAGGCACTAGAGGGCTGTGAATTGGCAGCCAGTCTCTGCTTAACAGAGTTCTTACACATCTTTTTCAAGGAAAATAGTCTGATCCCTAAAGAGCTGTGCTCTCTACAATTTTTGTTCCACCTCCTCCTCCTCCTCCTCCTCCTCCTCCTCCTCCTCCTCTCTCCTTTTTGGAACCCAGCTTGTCCGATTTCCCAACAGAATCAGGCATGCACACTGTGGTCTCGTCCTCTCTCCTTTCCTCCAGGTTTTTCTTTCACTGAAACGATGCTGGTGATGGTGATGGTTCCAATGTCTTGCTCCATCCTGCTGATGTTACCTAATTGATGAACAAACAATCCCACATAGTGTTCCTGAATTGGGTCAGAAGGGGGCAGGCAGAGGAAATGCTGTCAAAAGGCAAAAGGAAGGAGAGGAGAAGGCAGGAGAAGTCATCCCACTGTGGCAAATTAGTTATTTCACAGCTATGTTTAACGTGCCTTTCACACCCTGACCTCTGGGGTCGAAAGTGGAGGAAGCCTGCGAAAAACGATGCCAAAGAATAATCAAATAATGGATGATTGCATTTGATGATTTGCATTTGATGATTTGCATTTCCTGCATCGGATGAGGAGAGCACATCTTTTTCCTTCTGTCCTGGCCACTTTTTAACAGAGGCACAATTGAGACTGTTTTGACAAACTGCATCACTGTTTGGTTTGGTGGTAGCAGTGACTCAGATAGAAAGTCCATACAGAGAGTGATAAGGACAGCTGAGAAGATTATGCTTCCTGTTATTCTGGTTACTGCTTATAAGCGCTATGTGCTTAGAGCTTGAAGTATTATTAGAGACCCCACACACCCACTCCATGTTCTATTTCTGTTACTCCTCTCTGGGAGGAGATTTTAAAATATCTATAGCAGGACTACTAGATATTTAACAGCTTTGTTTCTTATGCAATCCATCTTGTAAATTTACAGGATTTTTTTTCCCATCATGTACATCTATACATTCAAATTAGACTGTGATGTTTCTCTATGTCATATATATGTGGGTATGTGGGTATATGCATAATGGTTATTTTTTGAGAGCTGAATGAAATGAAATTTCATTTTAATGCATGCTGATTAGTGTACATTTAAAATGACAATAAAGTTTTGTTCTGTTTTGTTTTGTTTTGTTCTGTTTTTCAATCCATAGCGGGAACCATTGGTGGCCCTCCTAGTTTTTTTTCTTCATTTTGTTGGGAAGGGAGGAGCAGACTGCCTAAGAGCAGAACCTCAAAAAGAACCATGGTCTCTCTCTGTCTCTCTCTGTCTCTGTCTCTCTCTCTGTCTCTGTCTCTGTCTCTGTCTCTGTCTCTCTCTCTCTCTCTCTCTCTCTGTGTGTGTGTGTGTATGTGCTATCACCATTGAGACATGGACCAGTATGAGAAGATGCATTTATCTGAAACGTTTACTGAAGGTGGCAGAAAAATAAATCAATAAGTAACTGACAATTCATTACTGAAAAAGCTTGGATTAAATTTACAACTTTGTTTCAGAACTCCAATATCTTCCTTCCTCTTTATTTAACGGGGCAACACTCCCTGCTAAATGAGACAACAATGTCCCTGAGAACCTTTCTCATTTCGAAAACCCCCAGCAAACCTACCTGACACGAAAGGTCATTTTTTTCTTGTTGTGGATGACATAATTCTTATTGATATATATTATGTGAAAGGATGGAAAATATGCTGTATAAGGTACCCAGGGCTTAGTAGGGGAATATCAGATTTGTCAGAAAATAAACACTGGGCAAAGCATAACAATAAAGGAATGTTGTAATTTTATGTCATGGGTGGGCAAAATGTTTTCTAGTTTGGTGGACATGTTTTCAATCCTTGTCACACAACCAGAGTGGGTTAGTTCTAAACTAGACTCTTTTTCGTGTTTTTTCGTATATGTGTGTTTCAGTGGTGGGTTGCTACTGGTTTGCCTCGGTTCAGGCGAACCGGTAGCAGCAGCAGTGGGAGGCCCCGCCCACCTGTCTGGATGTCATCAAATATGATCTGCTCATACGCAGAAGTGGTGTGTGCGTGAGTGAACCGGTAGCAAAGGTAAGTGAAACCCACCCCTGGTGTGTTTGTGTGTGTGTGATGAATATGATGATTTACAGAGGTTTAAGGAACCTATTTTGGGCTTTAAAAACTCCACCCTGGGAAAAATCAGCCTATATTTTCAGCCCTGTCCACTGGAGACCCTGAGACTTAAAAATGGAGTGTCAGAGGGTTTCCTATTAGCCTAGGAAAAATGGGTGCCTTTCCCTTTACCTGAAAGTCAGTCTTATGAAGTTACTGGGGTTTTATTTCAATGGAGTAGAATTTCAGCCAATTCTGCTATTACTACTACTTCTACTACTACTACTAATTAAAGAACAATAATAATATATTAAATTTGTATGCCATCTGACTCTCAGTGACTCTGGGCGGTTCACAACGATCAAAGAAATTACAATAAAATCAATAAAACATAAAAAAATAAAGATTACATTTATTATTACGATGCTAATGAGTTGCTAAATAATGTATTTTCTCTCCCAGTCTTCTCTGATTATCTTTTTTATGACAGGGAGAAGTTTCCCTCATAATTTCCCTTCTTCACACACACTGTCTGTAGCCTGCAATAACACCTATGTGCCACAGTGTTCACCAGAGCGGAAAGATGGAGTATACGCATCCAATAATTTTAAAAAGTGAAATAAAAAGGTATTAAATTGTTGTAGGGGGAGAAGCTGTGCATGCAAGCCTCGTTCCCAACGTTTTTATTTGTGAATTAAATGTTAATTTGTATAACGGGGGTTGGAAATGTGTTCGATCGAATGCATTTACAAACTTTGCACAAATGGAAATACTGGCAGGAGTTCTACTTAAAACACCTACACATCATGTCGTCCACTCCCTGTCCATTTTAATGCTCAGTGTTTGAAAACATTTAGAGATCCATGTATGTCCAGAAAAATTGGAAGAGATGTAGTTAGTATTACTGTGTGTTCTCATTTTCATGAATCTCAAACAGCAGTGCTTTTAAGGGAAAGGCTGTCCAGATGAATATTTTCAGGACAACGGAGACAGCTTGCTATATTTAATGGGCTGCCATAATCTGTTTTGTTTTGTTTGTACAGCAGAATTTTATGTCTCCTTATAATCTTATATTTGTTTGCGGGCTAATTGTATCACACTTGATTCATTAACTGTGTTTGTTTAATTATTCCTATACAAGGATAACCGGCCTTTTTTTTAAGTGTAATATTTGAAGATAATTAAAAAGAAGCTTGGCAGAAGTAAATACAAGATTAGCTAAGCTGTGGCCTTCCACTTGATTTGTAGAAATTCATCTCCATTCCCAGTCTTATTTATTTATTTACAGTCAATAGCCAGCAAAGTAGCTGAAAAACTAAAACATAAAAGCAGGCTCAAGTACAATAAGAGTAATAAAACCATTGTATAGAGCTTCCAATTAAAATTTACATGTGTTAGAAGTAAACAAAAGAGAATGAAATCAAACAAAGCAAAGCTAAATAGATAATGTTTCAATAAAAATAATAATAAAAAGACTTCCTCGTGACATTATTCTGAGATTAGGATACTTTAAGCCTTCTTATGGCAATGGCTACCTATAACAACTTGGTAACAGTCTATTTTGACAAGAAATGTAGCTTATTCTCTTTTTCTGGTTTTATCTAAGGAAACCTTCCTTAAAGAAGGATTTATATAACCCCCACATAACATTTATCTGGCTTTCTTTAAGTACTTGAATATTATTTTTAATCCTTAACTTCACAACGGCAATGGAAGAAACATCTGTCATTATTTCTACTTCAATTTAATAATCTCTCAAAAGAGACTTGCCCTAAAAGAGAGGTATATAAGATTGATCTTATCAACATTTTTAGTAAGTCAGTAACTGGAGTGTTTTATGAGGGCCAGAAAGCTCAACATTCTTTCAGCAAATCCCTTCTGATCTAGCACAATCTACCAAGTGGCACTGAGCACGGAGGCTCAATCAATTTGATAATTCACTAGCCCTAATGCTGAAAGTCCTTGATTTTGTTATATTTGTCAAAGTTATTTCCATAGTTAGTATATTGTGTGAGTTGATGTCAGAGCTTATATGTTGACCACTGTTGTGACCTGTTGGCTGCTGGCCCCTCCAATGGCCAAATCAGATGAGGAGGACGTGGGAGTCAGGGTCAGCATCAAGGCAACCTGAGAGCTCCAAAGGGGAAGAGGGAATGGAGCTGGCAGAGAGAGAGCCAGAGGGTAGAGCCTGGGCTGTCTGTCAACCCTCAGATGGAGAGTCAACACCTCCCAGGTCTGGAGGTGGTTGATGAGGAAGAGGAGGAACAGCTGGGTCCAGTGCCTGACGTGACGATGCGCAGAAGGCAGGGGAGAGGAAATCTGTGGGTCGATCCTTGAGAAGGAAGAGCTACCGCTGCTAGCGAAGTCCCACCCTAGCTCTGGGGATAAAAGGCAGCAGGAGGAGATTAATAGATTTGGCAGACAACTATTTATCTCCCTGGTGGACAGACTTGTTAGTGTTCTGTTTCCCTTCCCCCAATACTCCCAGCAAAGAGTCAGTCAGAGGCCTCCTTTTCTGATTTATTTACATATATATAAATGTCCTGGCCACGTCTACCCACGGGCCTGCCAAGTTTCTGGAGATAACAAGGAAATTACAGATAAGGCCAGAATTACTCACGAATATATTCTTCCCTCCATTGATACAGTTTGCCCGCGCAAATTCATTACTTTGTCCAAGACAAAAAACCAGGAAGTCCCGCCTCCTATTTATAGTCTCTGCAGATGTCACTGCATGACAATTATGACTTGGCTTTGTCCCAACTCTTCCTCTGCTGCGCGCGCCAGTCACACCTGCGCAGTCTTGCATCACTCCAAAACTGTTCTTGGGGCGTTGCCAAATCAGAAGAAGGCTCCAGGGAATCAGGCTTTGCCGGCCCCTCCCTTTGAGTGGGTGCCAGGGAGGGAAAGGGCTCAAGAGAAGCAGGGCTTGCCAGGTCTTCTCCCTCACTTTCTGAATCATCCAAGTCCAGGAGTCTGGGTCCAGGAACCTGGGTCACAACAGTTAGCCTGCGGTGAGAGAGAAACCTTTTGCAGGGGCTCCTAATAAAGGAATCATTGATTGAACTTCAGAGGGTTTGTCATGTTTGGGGAGCTGGGTCAGGTCAACCACATAAGTTTGGCATTTAGGTTGAAGAACTATTTTGGGAGTAATGCATATGGGTTCCCATGTGCTCTTTATGATCAAGATTCACAGATAATAAATTGTACTTCACTCTTCCATCTTTGTATCTAAATCACTGTAGCGCATATAGTTCCAGGACTCTTTCATTTGTTGGATTCCCTGACTCCATTGTTTCTCAGCCTCTTTAAGAATCTTTAAGAATCATAAATAAGCCAAGTATAACTCCATCTTTGAGTTCGGTTCAAACTTTTTTTATGCCATCCAGTTTCCAACAGTCTTCAGCTCTGGGACAAAACCTGGACAGCATTTTTGGTGAGGTACAAGGATGCAATCTAACGTCTTATCTGCTGTCTTCATTTGGTATAGTAAATTACTCTAGTTCATCACATAACATACTCAGTGCAGTAAGTTTCTGTTTGCTGATAATTGCTTCAATTTAATTATCAGGCTTTAGTGTATGTGGTCCAGTACTGACTTGTTCTTGCAGTCCAAGTACATTTATTTTCTTTCTCAGTTTCCACATTTCACAACCACACATTTCTATTATGACTATAAAGACTATTGTTTCAAATAATTTGATCTTCACTGTGATAGAATTATGTGCAAATAAATTTGTGTTTTTTGTCACTATTAAGCTGCTTATTTCTTCTGTCCACTCTTCAGATGTGCCTGGTTTTGAGCACCGAAAACAAAACTATCTTCCAGTCTTGTCCTTGCTTTTTCACCCTCAGCTGACCAGCTCTAGGTACATCTACACGTCTAAAAAAAAGTTATGTTTTTCTATTATTTATGCTATCATTTATCATTAGTTACTTTGATTACATCATTGATACAAGCACTTGTATGTTCAAAAATATGAGATTAAAAGATTTATAATTCGTACCTTGAATATTCACCATAACCACTGAATTCCAGCAGAAAGGAAAGATAATTTTGGAAGATCAGAAAGAATCTATACTATTTACGGTCTATTTACTGAGAAAATGCTTATGACTCTACTTTCTCATCATACCTCACAAGGATTGATAATGATGCTAACAAAACAGTCTTAAAACTTAATATTAAAAATCATGTAGCATTTAAAAGCTCATCAAAATGAATATATTTTGAGACCCAGAACTGCAACTGTCCAGGTGACTTTAGCATGAGAGCTGAAGTTTCCAACACTACCTCTGAAATTACCTGCATCAATTCACTCAAGGATTCAGCTTAATTCAATCATTTAAAATAAGACAAATGAAAACATAAAATTATGCTTTAATTAATAATATATAAAATATTTTAATCAACTGTTTCCTGTTGAGAAAAATCTAAGATTACCTATATGATTCACAATATTCAGTCTCAAAAGTAGTATGCAAAAAAGATTCAGTTGTGGCACTTACATTATAAATCTAGTAAATATTTCCTGATAACTGTGATCTCATTGGGCAGGTTTTAAAGACTTGAATTTTATTGCTATTAGTTTCTTTAGAAAACAAACTTGTTATAAACTAAAGAATTAAGATACTGTAGTTTACACTGGTTGCTGGGAAGCATCACAGAAAATGATTAACACCCTCCAGCCCAGACTTATGAGTTTCCCAAATGCATCCAGTTGGCCCTATGATATAGAATATTGTCATTGATAGATTTATGGCCCAATCTAGCAGGACTCCTCTTATGTTCTTATGTGTTTCTAACATATGATACCCAAATTTTGAGATCTAAAATAATTCCTATATCAGAAGCCATAAGCATATCTGATATATTAACTCAGGGGTGTTAAACTCGTGGCCCATGGGCCGAATGCATCATGCACTGGCCACGCCCATACCCAGTTTAGCGAAGGGAGGGGGAAGTTGTGATACATCACATGACAACACCGTGACAACACAAGTTTGACACCCCTGTATTAACTGTATTGTAGGAATTATATTACCATCTCTAAACAGAGTAAAACAAACAAACAAAAAATTAAATGATTTAAGAGATCACCAATATTTCCTCTGACTGGTTAGTAAATCGATTAGTTAGCCAATTTGTCCTTCTTTCACTATCCTGGCATTAACCTGGCATGTAGAAAAGTGAAGGGATATATGGATATATTTATTTGCAGACTGTTGTCTTCCTTTGCAAAGGATTTGGTAGTATTGGATCAAGAAAGACTTTCTGAAGGAATTTCTGTTTTGCCTCAAAGATCACATCACTCCAGAGTGTCTCAGTTCAGCTCAGATTCTGGGATTTTGCCTAATGCAATGTACATCTTTAGCGGTAGATTTAATTCACGTTCCCCTTACGCTCTTACCAGCATATATCACTTTAAATTACAATATCAGTCATTCTTTTGTTGTGTTGAAGAAATGGCTAAGCTTCTACGTGTTGTGTAACTCTTAAATGAATAGGATCCTGGGAGTGAAAAGCTGCCATCTTGATAATGGAGTCCAAGTTCTGTTGTATTCTGCTTGTATCTGCACTGAATCAATCTTCCACATTCTGCACTAGCTTTTGCACTGAAACTCACCATAATAAAATCTGTTGAAATGCCTTATTGAGGTAATTCTTATTCTGGAAAATAGAACGGCACTGCATTTACTTTCGGTGCCCAGAACGAACAAGAGGCCCCATCCTACTGGATTCTCAGCCTCCCTCATATTTTGTAAGAATCAATTCAACAGACAGAAAGAACAGACAAAAACAAACTGTGTCATGATTAAAGTAAGGAAACAAGATGTGCCAAGTTCTTTTTCTCAGCCTGTCATAGGGGAGCTACAGCGGAAAGCAGGGGCAGAGAAAGAGGAAAGAATGAGAGATGTTTGCCTGCTTGCATTTTATTTAACAAAAGTCCCTGATGTTGCAAAACACCAACTCGTTGTTTTTGTTAAATAATTAAGACTGTCAAGGAATCTGTTTCACAAGCCAGGTGCAAAATTAGAGGGTTCCAGGCAGGAAACAGGAGATCATTGTACTATTGAAAGCAAGCAGATACCAAGTAAAGATTATATAGCAGCACTTATTAAATTTTTTAACATCTTCCAGCCAAAGCTGGAAGAAACACCATAATCAACTATATACTCTGGCACCAGACATCTTGGTTGAAAAACTAAGGAGCTATTAATTCATAAACCAGAAATACCAAGTCTTTCTCTTTCTCATATATGCATAACTGTGGATCAGAAATAGACCCACCTTTCCATTGTTCTGGAAACATATTTGTCTTTTTGGTTATTGATAATTAAAATTTTCAATTCTTACATGACTCTGACAGCAATCCACCACATTCAGTAGTATTTTATCTGAAGGGAAACTATGTATGAGGCTGACCTATAAAACCGTAGTCCTTTATTTATTTAGAAGATCAGTACTTAGTTCAGGGTTGTTGAACTTGTGGCCCACGGCCTGGATACATCATGCATTGGCCATGCCCACCCCCGGTTTAGCGAAGGAGAAAATAGTTTAGATATGTCACATGATGACATAACACCATGAGTTTAGATATGTCACATGATGAGAAAATAGTTTAGATATGTCACATGATGACATAACACCATGAGTTTGATACTCCTGACTTAGTTGATCTGTATGTCACATAGTGATTAATGGAATAAAACATCTGTTCAAAATATGGTACCTATCTAGGTGTATGACCGGACCAATCAAGAATTGGTTGGTTCTTAACCCTATTTGTCTACCATCTGTCTACCCTAGAGAGACATCTGTCTACCCTAGACAAGTTCAAATCACCAGGACCGGATGGATTCAGGGTTCTGAAGGAACTGGCAGACGAAATCTCAGAACCACTGAACTATACCTTTCAAAGATCCTGGAGCACAGGCGAACTGCCAAAGGACTGGAAAAGAGCTGATGTAGTTCCCATCTTCAAAAAAGGAAAAAAAAACAGATCCAGGAAACTACAGACCTATCAGCCTAACCTTAATACCGGGAAAGATTCTGGAAAAGATGATCAATCAACGAATCACCGAACACCTAGAAGCAAACAAAGTAATAACCAAAAGCCAACATGGATTTGTCAAAAACAGATCATGCCAGACTAATCTTATTGCATTCTTTGACAAAGTGACAAAATTAGTGGACCAGAGGAATGCTGTTGATATAATTTACTTGGACTTCAGTAAAACATTTGATAAAGTAGACTATAATCTACTACTAGGTAAAGTAGAAAAATGTGGGTTAGACAGCACCACCACCAGATGGATTCGTAACTGGCTGACCAACCGCACTCAACGTGTAGTCCTCAACGGAACTACATCTACATGGAGGGAAGTATGCAGTGGAGTACCCCAAGGCTCTGTTTTAGGCCCAGTACTCTTCAACATCTTCATCAATGACTTGGACGAGGGGATAGATGGGGAACTCATCAAATTTGCAGATGACACCAAGCTGGCAGGAATAGCCAACACTCCAGAAGATAGGCTCAAGATACAGAAAGATCTTGACAGACTAGATCATTGGGCGCTATCTAACGAAATGAAATTCAACAGTAAAAAAAGTAAGGTTCTACATTTAGGCCAAAAAAGCAAAATGCACAGGTACTGGATATGTGATACCTTGCTCAATAGAAGTAACTGTGAGAGGGATCTTGGTGTTCTGTCCCCCTCCTCAGTCTGGGAGACACGAACGATGACTTAATTAGCCGGCAACTATCAGCTCTGGCAGCAAACTAGTGAGCGTCTGCCAAGTGTCTCTGTTCTCTCTCTTGATGCCGATGAGTCAACCAGGAAACCAGGAACAAACAGTACTTCAGCTCTAATTCTCTCCCTCTAAGCAGTTGATTTGCTCACCATGAAGTGGTATAGCAGCCCTTGCTGCTTTTATATCCTGTGGGGTGTGGCTCCATGACTCAGCACTTTCTAGGCCTGCCCCACCCCTGCTTCTGTTGTTCCCGCCTCTCCTGCCTACGAAACCTAGGGTCCAGCCAGGCCTGATTGCCATCAGCTGGTTCTGGAGGCGTGGCCTAAGGGGGGAAAGAGTCAGGGGATGGAGGCTTCGTTATCTCCTCCATCTGGCCTGCCTTTGGCTCCTGGAGCTGAGCCATGGAATCCGGTGCTCCAGAGATAAATCCTGATGGCCCTTCCCCCTCACTTTCTGAGTCACTTTCTGGCAGGGGCCCTGGCTCAGGGGGCGCAGACACAACACTTGGAGTCCTAGTCAGGCAACCCAAATCATATTCTTATTTTCAAGCTGCAAAAAGGTGTTATTATAAACATACAACAAACCTGAAAATCAAACATGAGAGTTTTATTTTTCTTATATCAGTGCTAATAAATATTTGTCAAGAGCTCATAGGAATTACACAGGGACTGCTACAGAGGTGGTATTCAGCAGGTTCTGACCAGTTCTGGAGAACCAGTAGCGGAAATTTTGAGTAGTTCAGAGAACTAGTAAATACCACCTCTGACTGGCTCCATTCCCATCTATTCTCTGCCTCCTGAGTCCCAGCTGATCAGGAGGAAATGGGATATGCAGTAACCTTCCCCTGGAGTGGGGAGGGAATGGAGATTTTACAGTATCCTTTCCTTGCCATGCCCACCAAGCCATGCCACGCCCACCATGCCGCACCCACAGAACCGGTAGTAAAAAAATTTGAATCCCACCACTGGACTGCTACACTTTACATTATAATGGAGTGACTAGGAATAAGACCACACTTTTGAAACATTTAAATGCCAAGTATGTGGCGTTAGTTATAAATTGGACTGCAGCATATATAAAAATATCTGCATACAGTAGATCTATATCAGTCTAAAGAATTTTTATCCTCCTGTCAGATTCTTGAGGAAAAGGGTCCTCCACATAGGAACTGCTGTAGGAATAAAAGCTTCTATAATTACACCATATTTTTTTGGCACTTCCCCCCCCAAAAAGTGGTAGAATGTCTGTGTGTCTTATACAGTGAATATTGCTGAAGCCCCGCCCACCCAATAGACCCCACCCTTTGGCCTCTGCCTCCCAGCAATTTGCCTCCTTGCAGCAAACAGAAAACAGCCTGGTCAGCTTAAGCACAGCCTGATTTAGCATGCCCTATTTTCAGCCTGTTCCAGGTGGCGGGGATCGCCGTTGCTGCTGCCTATCCTCGCCGGCTGGAACAGGCCAAAAATGGGATGCATGGAGGTCAAAAACAGGACATGTGGAGGCTGAAAATTGGACTTGCTGAGTTGGCGATAGGTGGCAGTAGCGACGGGCGGCAATAGCAGTGATGGGCGGTGGTGATCCCCACAGCCTGGAACAGTTGATAGGCAGTATTCCTGGAGGCAGATCCAACTGCCAATCAGCTGCTCTTGCTAAATCAGGCTGTGCTGAAGCTGACCAGGCTGTTCACTGTTTGCTGCAAGGAGGCAAATTGCTGGGAGGCAGAGGCAGATTTTTTTTTCTTGTTTTCCTCCCCAAAAGCTAGGTGCATCTTATAGTCTGGAGTATTTTATAGTCCGAAAAATACAGTAATCTCTCTCTCTCTCTCTCTCTCTCTCTCTCTCTCTCTCTCTCTCTCTCTCTCTCTCTCCCTCCCTCCCTCCCTCTCCTTTTCCCTCTTCTCCCTCCTTCTCCTTCCTTCTTCTTCCCAACCAACTTTAATTGTACTTCAGAAAATGGTAATTTTCTTGTATCTGAGAATGAGAAATTAAAACTCTCTTTTCCTCACCTTCAGTGCTTCTACTAAAGATCCTGTGTTTGTTTCTTGTGTGTGTCTGTACTTCGTGCGTGTGTGTGAGAGAGAGAGAGTGTGTGTGTGTGTGAATAATAACTCTCTCTTGTCTCCTGAACTCTATAGATTCCAGACTGTGTTGCACTTCCAGGCTCTGATTAGACAGCATCATTTTAAAGCCTGACTTTAAGCAAGTAAATATTTGTTTACTTGAAAGTCTATCAAGCTAGGTGTAAAGCATAAAACGACTTTATCCTTTTTTGCCATCAACTGCAATTCCAGAAAGCAAAGTTATATGTAGCATTTTGGTTTCTATTGCTCAGTGAAGCAGGATCTAGGATCACACTGGGATCAGAACATATTCAGGCGAACCTGAGTGAATAGTTCCTTGAAATCTCCCAATTGAGGAGAGAGAATGAGGTGCTTCATTCTCCTCAAGTTTTTGGATCAAATCCTGTAAAAAGCTCTAATAGCATACAAATACATTCTTGATTGGCACATCTGGGCCTCCCTCCCTCTTAACATCACATAAATAAAATAGTGCCTTACTATTTGAAGCAGCCTCTTTTGATGATTTATTTCATGGATTGCATTAAAATTATTGAATTCATTAAATTATTGAAGGTATAAATTACACATATTAACAATGGTCTATTACCAATTAATAGGGAATTGAAATAATACTTTTACAGTATCAATAGTGAAGCCAGAGTCATGTTTCAAGAACAACAGAATCACAGAAAATAACAATAAATTGAAACAAGGAAATACTGCTTTACAGATGTATTTTGAAAAATTTTAGACTCTTAACATGATTCATATCCAAAGCAACTAGATATGGTTGGACGCTCTCATGGCCTTGGACCCACCTAGAGATTTTTTATTATTATTTCAAGTACACACACACACACACACACACACACGATTAACCAATTCTATAGTCTTATCATAACTAGAAGACACAATATAGGAAAGAGAGATAGAACATAGAACATAGAACATAGAACATAGAACATAGAACATAGAACATAGAATAATAAGAGTTGGAAGGGCCCTTGGAGGTCTTCCTGTCCCATCCCCTGCTCAAGCAGGAGACCCCATACCATTTCAGATAAAAGATTGTTTAATCTCTTTTTGAAAGCCTTCAGTGATAAGAGCACCCACAACTTCTGAAGGCAAGTTATTCCATTGGTTGATTGTTCTCATTGTTAGGAATTTTCTCCTTAGTTCTTGGTTGCTTCTCTCCTTGGTTAGCTTCCATCCATTGTTTCTTGTCTTGCCTTCTGCTGTTTTGGAAAATAGTTTGATCCTCTGTTCTTTATGGCAGCCCCTCAAGTATTGGAACAGTGCTATCATGTCACCCCAGTCCTTCTTTTCATTAGACTAAACGTACCCAATTCCTGTAACTGTTCTTTGTATGTTTCAGCCTCCAGCTCTCTAATCAATTTTGTTCTTCCCTACACACTTTGAATGCCCTTTGTAATACTTAGATTCCAAATTTTTAAAGATATAATATCAGGAACCAGAATCTGAATTTAAAAAATAAAATGGTAGCCAAACAATACGTATAAGAAATCTGCCAAAATTTTCTTTTTTGAAAAAAAATAAATATTCCCCCATTAATTAAGAATAGTTGAACAAAATGGAATAATACTAGTTTAAGGAGTTATTTTTCTGAATAATAATTTCAATCAATGATCTGTTTTGTTTTTTAAATGCTGCATTGGTACCCCATCAAAAGGAAAGTAATGTAATATTAACTTGTACCTATGTTTTTATGGAATTATTTTGGAAATTGCTATTAAAACGTGATATATTCCCTTCAAAAGATGAAGGCATTTTTCATATTTTAATATGCTATATATGCTGAGTATGGGATGTTAAACAAAGAGCCTAGTAAAACAAAAGCAAAATAAATAAATAGAGCACTCTTATAATGCATTAGTCTAGGACATTGGTTTAAAGCACCATGTCATTATTTCAGAGTTAAATGCTTTATACAGGAACATCAAAACCATATATGCTTCAATCGCCAAACATTTTTTTAATGGCTTTCAGATAAAACAATTTATTTATGCAATTAACAACAACATGCAATTTCTAATAATTAGCAGATAATAGTTATCCACAAAGTACTTTATAAAATTGCCTTCAGAACTGCATTCATTCTGCAGGGAACCGCTGAAAATTAGACTATAAAATTACCAGAAAATGTTCTGCATTAACAAGAATATTCTGTATTCTGCTTCCCCTTCAAATTTATGGGTTTGAGTATTTGTAAACATTTGGTTTCACATAGAGACAGCAGGCCTTATCGCCTTTCCACTTTATGAAGAAATAAGTACCATAACAGTTTACTCTGAAGGATTATATTTCCAATGGCATTTCCCCCCTACAATATATGCAATACTATATTTTTATATAAGGCCAATGTTTATTTATCTCTACATTTTTGGAAGGTTATAAAAGAAGAGCTATTAAAGAATAAAGGGACTCTTGAATGTAAGATAGAAGAATCGTGACTACTCCACATCTTTTCTGCCTGCAGAAACTCATATTCTATAGTATCTCTTCAGAACTACTAGAAGGCAAAAGTATTCTAATAAAATATCTGATTTAAGTAATATATCTGTGTTAAGATATATTGTTATATCTTTTAATTTTTTTGTCCCTTGTAAGTTTCAGGCACTCATTAACTATGAAAATTAATTCTGCAATTGTAGAGAGACATATCAAGATTGCAAGGGAAGGGGAAGATTTCAAATGTCTTCATCCGGCTGAATGGATGAGATTAGTAACAACCCTCTTCTCTCTGAAATGCAGATACTAGAGATGGGGTTTGTCTCTAATTTACAACTCTAGCCCTGTGTAATATGACAAGAGGTACATTTAGCATGGCTTTCAGTAAGGGATTTTAGCAGAGCTTACATGATTAGGAGTGATCTACTTTTCATGTTTTTAGCATTTGGTGTGGTTTGGGTTGCTTTATTCATGATAACCTCAGGCTAGTGCAACAAAGACATAAATCAGGACATAGGCATTTTTGTCTTCTTGCCACCCAGGAGTCTTTATTCTGCTGTCTCTTTTGCTACTGCTATACATAAATAGTCCTTAACTTATAACTGGTCATTTACCAACCATTTAAAGTTACAGTGGATCCCCCCCAAAAGTACTTACAACCTGTTCTCAAGATTCTGAAGGTCTTGCTCTCCCTGCCCCCACAATTACATGATTGCAACTTGGGCACTTGGCAACGGGTCCATAATTACATGCATTTACATCCATGGTCACAGGGACATTAAAAAAAAATTACAATTTTTTAAAACTGGAAACCTGTCTTTATTTATGGTTTCCAGAAAAATAATGCCTACCCCAGGCAAAGGGTTTGCTTAATGATGGTGGCATTAGCTATACAACCACTGTGTTTGCTTAAAGATTCCTGCAAAAAAATGTTGTAAAATTGGGTCGGTCATGTGGACACCTTGACTTATGACCATCATGACATACAACAAAATGGAGAGTTCTCGGTGCTCTCTGAGCTTGTTTTCTTGCAAGACGTTTCATTACCCTTACTAGGTACCATCAGCTAGTAAGGAGTGCTGTGTGCTGTCAGTTTATATTCTGGTGCCTTGCCTGTCTCTGTGGGTGGAGGCGGTCTTAGGGATTCTTTGGTTGGGCTGTTTATGAATGGCTCTTTGGCAGTTTCTTGATTGGGGTACAACATCTATAGACTATGCCAGAGGTCTCCAACCTTGGCCACTTTTAGACTTGTGGACTTCAACTCCCAGAGTTGAAGTCAACTCCTTTTAAAGTAGCTTCAGGCCAAGACTTTGTTCCCATCTCAGAACTTCCAAAGGAAAAAACCATGGTTTCATCCTTGTCAGAATGGATAGATCAAATACAAAGCACATGGAAAATGACTCGCAAGGCGATTGATGACGCCCACCATGCACATAAAAAACAAGCAGATAAAAAAAAATCCCCTGAGAACAAATACCAATTTGGAGATAGAGTTTATCTCTCCACCAAATATTTACAAACCACTCAAAAATCTAAAAAACTGGGACCTAAGTATGTGGGACCTTTCTCCATAGTGAAAATCATCAACCCCGTGACTGTACAGCTAGAATTACCAAAAACACTTAGAAGAATTCACCCCATTTTCCATGTGAGCTTACTGAAACCAGAACACTCGTCTACTTTCCGTGCGAATCATACACCCCCTCCTATACCAATTCTCATAGAGGGTGAACAACAATTCTGGGAGTTGAAATCCACAAGCCTTAAAGTGACCAAGGTTGGAGACCCCTGGACTATGCAAAAGAGACAATCAACAACCCTAAAAAGAAAATGACTCCACCACCTCTCCACCAGTAATCAGCACTCAGATCAGCATAAATTAACTCCAAGATCAACTTCAGACCAACAATCAAGTAAGCAATACCCTAATCATTAGTAAACAATTCAACCAAAGCAGTGGTAAAATCTGAACCGGTTTACTACCAATTCGCTGGCTGCGCACGTGTGCTATGTGCACGCATGCACAGTGCGCAGCATGCACCAAATGTGAAGTGCGTGCATGTGCACACTCACAGTGCACGCCAGAAGGAGACATGAGATAAGTAGAACAGTGTATGTGTGTGGAGGGGGGTGATCAGCTGTGGCACGCGATCTTTTTTTTACTTTTAAAAGCACTTTTTTTACAATCTCTTCAGCCGAAAAAGTGCTTTTAAAAGGTTAAAAAAGGCTCTGATGATCACAGCTGAGAATTTTTAAACAACCTCTTCAGCCGAATAGTTTGTAAAAAATGCTTTTAAAAGTAAAAAAAAAGGCTCTGACGATCACGCGGCTCAGCTGTGATTGTCAGAGCCTTTTTTTAACCTTTTAAAAGCATTTTTTAAAAGAAGCAGCAAACGGGCAAACGGGCAAACGGGTGATTGGGTGGGCATGGGTGGGTGGGGGGCAGGGATTTTTGCTACTCGTTCTCCTGCTGCCATTGCTACCAGATTGGCCGATCTAGTCCAAACCGGGAGCATTTCACCCCTGAACCAAAGTGTCCCTAAGACCACCCCACCCATGCAGACAAGCAAGATACCAGAATATAAACTGACAGCAACAAGCACTAGTTAGGGTAATGAAACATCTGCAAGAAAACAAGCAAGTTCAGAGAGCACCAAGAACCCATCATTTCAACCTTGAATTCAAATATTCTCCTGAATTGATACAACAAAAATTTCAGCCTTCATTACAGTTGTATTTGAGGACTATATGTATATGTTTTAGGAGTTTTATTAATTTTCTAAACAGATTCAGGTTAATATATATAAGAAAAGCGTGTTATGAATTTTAAGCCAGGGCTGTTTAGGGATACTAAAATCCGCAATGTGTATAGCAGTGTTTTTCAAAATTGGCAACATGAAGTACATACTACCGTAGCTGGAGAATTCTGGGAAAATTCAATTCTACACACCTGAACATTGTCAAGTTTGAAAAGCATTGGTGTACATGGATCACAAAACTCAGTTCTCATTCAGAGTGAAAGAAAATTTAGGAAGTCGGATTTCCAAGTTATCTGGTATCCATGATGCCATGGTGGCGCAGTGGTTAGAATGCAGCTACTTCTGTTGACTGCCGACTGCCTGCAATTTGGCAGTTCGAATCTCACCAGGTTCAAGGTTGACTCAACCTTTCATCCTTCCCAGGTCGGTAAAAATGAGGAGCCAGGTTGTTGGGGGCAATATGTTGACTCTGTAAACCGTTTAGAGTGGACTGTAAAGCACTATGAAGTGGTATATACCATATTTTTCGGAGTATAAGAAGCATCTTAGTTTTTGGGGAGGAAAATAAGAAAAAAGCTGATTGGCAGGTGGATTGGCCTCCTGGAATACCCCCAATCAGCTGTTCCCAGAGGTGAATTTTAGCAACAGGTTCCTTGGTTGTGAGCTCTGTGCCTTGCTTTTTTTGCTGCCTCTTAAACTCCATTTCAGAAAAAACTTTTTTCTGCCTCTGAAATCCTCCGAAACAGAGCTTCAGAAAAAAGGCTTCTGAAGCTCTGTTTGGGAGCTTCTTTTCTGAAGCTCTGTTTGGAGGCTTCGTTTCTGAAGCTTCGTTTCTGATGCTTTTTTCAGTTTCTGAAACCACCGTTTGAGAAGCTGGGCAGGGCTACATTCGGAGTATAAGACGCATCCAGATTTCCACCTTCTTTTTTTGGGGGGGGGGAAATGTGCATCTTATACTCTGAAAAATACGGTAAGTCTAAGTGCTATTGCTATCATGTTCACCCAGAAATTAATTCCAATGATTCAATCAGACCAGCCTGTCTTTTAGAATTGAAACTTGAGCGTACCATAACTTTATCAGGAATGGATTCAGGAATTTTGACTCACAGCCATTTGTAGCAAGGTAAACAGAAGCCATTTAGATTGTGTTATAAGTTGTTGTGTTAATATTATTCCATCCACTGATAGTTAAGGTAGTGCGAAAGTGGGAGTAGAGAAATCACTTGTTGTAAAGCTGCCATGCCTAATGGTTAAAAGCCATTGGAGAAATCCTTGGCTATCCATATTATTTAAAATATATGTGCAATTCCCATCTACTCTTCATCTATTTATGTGGTATTTATGACTGGGACATGCTGTTTACTTCGGGCATTATAGATCATTACTTACAACTGTTTTTAAATGTTTGTATGCTACCCAGAGTCACAGCTATGATATGGATGGCCATAGAAATTAATTAAATGAGAGAAATAACATGCAATCAGGTAAAAATTTATTTGCTTTATTTAAGAAAAATCCTTACAAAACATGTGAGATATGACATTTACTAAAACATATACCAGGATGATATTATGAAAACCAAGAACTGTGGGTTATATTAAATTAGGTTAAACTCCCTTAAATCAGTATTACAACTAATGATGAATAACCCAAGCCTAGTTCATTTCAGTGGAATGTCAGAGGTATAGATTCATGCTGATATGGGTTGAAGATGACTGTTAATTTGGTTTGTCTTACCTAGAAGCTGATTTTACATATTTTAATTTTACTTTTAAAAATAAATATTAAAAGTTAATATTTTAAACCAGGGGTCTCCAACCTTGGTCCCTTTAAGACTTGTGGACTTTGCTTTGCTGGCTGAGGGACTCTGGGAGTTGAAGTTCACAAGTCTTAAAGGGACCAAGGTTGGAGACCCCTGGTTTAAACTATTCAAATAAATATGTACAAACATTTAAAAATAAAAATTCAAAACGTTGATTATGAAATAATTTGCAAAAGTTTATTCAACCATTATCTGGCTTGTAATCACTTGCACGATATTCTTATGCAAAACCTACTTCTGTATCATACAAATCATTTGCTTAGAAACATGAATTTTGATTGATATCTGAACTTGCCTCTTCTTTTTTTAAAATGAATATGCCTTTCATATGCAACTGCAGATTTTTGACCAAAGAATAATAACTTCCCAGAACTTGGTGGGATAACTTACTTTGATCTGGAATACTACTTGGATCTCCTGTTGGTTTGTGCGTGACAGATTTAAATGTATTGGGGTTGGTGTAAATGTATTTCGGCTAGTTCAGCACTTTTCCAAAGGTCTCCAGGCCTACAAGTTTGGCATATGATGACAGAGCTATCTTAAACTGACCTTGGCTTCTCTGAAATTATTCTAAGGCAGCTGTGCTAAGCAAACATATTCTAAGCAGTCATCTGCTTATAGTTTTTCTGTTTTCTATTTCACTTGAATGCACAAAATTGCTTGTGTGTTTTTCTTTATTTTTTGTTATCTTTGAAAGAAAAAAAAAAGACTAACATGGCTGTCCCAATGTAAATAGTTGGACAAGCCAAGTATATTATGCTTTTTGGCTTGTGCAGTTAGGGAATTTAACTCATATGCAATTTTGTTTTCTTCGGCACCATGATTTCCTGCCTTTTCATTTTTTCCCATAACCACACTGCCATTCTGAAAGCATACATCAAAACTGTCCACTTTCCAGTATCATATCTTCCAGCAGGAACAATATGTTGATTAGGCTAAAATATCTTTTATAATGGAGATTATCAGCATCCAGTGGCATTTTTCTACTACTTCCAGTTATTCTTGGCTCTGGAATGGAGCAAAAAGAATGGAGTTTATCTGTTCAAGAAAAAAGTGTTTCCCAAATCCACAATATAATGTATTCCATTCTACTGCAATATTCAGTCTCATCTTGAAAAAGAATTAAATGATTTATTTTCAGTTGATCCATAAATAAGGCATACTGAAGAATTTAGATTTATGATTTTTAACTTCATTTAACTTCATATATAATCATAGAGACTTGCTGTTTGCAAAAAAATAACAATTAAGTAGATTAAACACTTTTTAATTTTGTAAATATCATTACTGTTAGGGCCTTTAGACACGTAGTATTATCAAAAATTTAATCAATATAACTATATACTTTAACTATGCTTAGCCAGGATTAAAGTATCCCTCTTGGTTGACGAGCACCAATTTAGGTGACTTTAAAATATGTTGTTCACTAAATTATTCTACAGATATTGAAATAAAATTAATGAATACATGCAAGGAGATTCAGTAGCTTCATGGAGGATAGAGCTATTAGTGGCTATTCATAATGTCATAATGCTTACATAATAATTCTGGATCACAGGAAGAATACAATTGCATGTTTCTAGAAACTGCAATAGGATCAGATTACTGCCTTTATTTTCTTCTGTTGGGATGCTGAACTCAATAGATGGCTGCCAAATGCTGGATGATGCTTCTCGTCCTGTTCTCCTAACTTAGATAATGTTATGGGCTGTTATAGATATTGCTTTTGAAGATAGCAATAGCACTTAGTCTTATATACTGCTTCATAGTGCTTTACAGCCCTCTCTAAGCGTTTTACAGAGTCAGCATGTTCCCCTCAACAATCTGGGTTCTCATTTTACCTACCTCGGAAGAATGGAAGGCTGAGTCGGCCTTGAGCCTGGTGAGAGTGCAGTATTGCAGGCAGCCAGCAGTCAGCAGAAATAGCCTGCAGTACTGCACTCTAACCATTGTGTCACCACGGAAATGGAAACATTAGTAATGCAGTGCAGCCTTTGGCAGCCTAAATCCTTGTTAGAGCTTAACCAGGATGGCAGCGTGAGAGTCCAGGGCTAAATATAGCACTTTATTGTCCTTGGTTGATACCGAAAAGCCTAGCAGGCTCAAACCTGGTTAGTACCCTGCCAGGAAATCCAGGATTGTAACCAGACTGTAACAATAATAACAATAGTAGATAGTGGCAACCTACTTACATTTTCAAGAAAACCACAAGCATGTTCACTAAGAGCTGAGTTTGAGTTGAAGGAGATTTCATTGGTTAAAATGAGGAAAGGAAAATGCTGAAATTCCCTCTCCACTTCAAAATTCAAAATTCCACTTCAAAATTCACTCTCTACTTCAAAAACAAGAGGAAAAATAATTTTGTACTATTTAGTCCATCCATAATAAACAATATGGCTTCAGAAAAAAATTATCATTTAACTTACAACTTCTTCACTGCAAAAACATATGGACTACAAATCTTGATCAAGGCAAAACAATAGATGCAATATACATAGACTTCTGTAAAGCTTTTGACTCAGTGGAACACGACAAACTTCTCCTAAAACTAAAATCCTACAGCATCTCCGGACCCCTCCACAATTGGATAACAGCGTTCCTGTCAAACAGACAACAAGTGGTCAAAATAGGCAGTGCCCTATCAAATCCTGTTCCTGTCAATAGCGGCGTTCCCCAAGGCAGCGTTCTTGGACCAACACTCTTCATATTATACATTAATGATCTCTGTGACCATATTACAAGTAACTGTATTCTCTTTGCTGATGACGTCAAACTATTTAACACTACCAACAATACAGCTATCCTCCAAAAAGACCCTGACTTTGTGTCAGAATGGTCTAAAACCTGGCAACTCCAAATCTCAACCAGCAAATGCTCTGTCTTACACACTGGAAAAAAGAATCCAAACACTAAATACAAACTCGATGGACATTACCTTACAGATGACCCCCACCCAGTCAAAAACTTTGGAATCTTCATATCCAATGACCTAAGTGCCAAAGCCCACTGCAACTACATCGCAAAAAAGGCATTAAGAGTTATTAACCTAATCTTACGTAGCTTCTTCTCCAGAAACACTACACTACTAACCAGAGCTTTTAAACATTTGCTAGACCAATTCTTGAATACAGCTCGCCTGTCTGGAACCCATACCACATTTCAGACATCAATACAATTGAATGTGTCCAGAAATATTTTTCAAGAAGAGTTCTCCACTCCTCTGAATATAACAAAATACCTTATGCCACCAGACTTGAAATCTTGGGTTTAGAAAACTTAGAATTCCACTGCCTTCGACAGGACCCATGTTTAATTCATAGAATCATCTATTGCAATGTCCTTCCTGTTGAAGACTACTTCAGCTTCAATCACAACAATACAAGAGCAAACAATAGATGTTAACCGCTTCAATCTTGATTGCAGAAAATATGACTTCAGTAGCAGAATTATTAATGCTTGGAACACAGTACCTGACTCTGTGGTCTCTTCTCAAAATCCCCAAAGCTTCAACCAAAAATTGTCTATTATTGACCTCACCCCATTCCTAAGAGATCTGTAAGGGGCATGCATAAGAGCACAAGAGTGCCTACCGTTCCTGTCCTACTGATTTCTTTCATTATATCCAATTTATATAGTTATTACATGCTTATACTCATATATATGCTTATATATTATATAGTTACTTCATGCTTATGCTTATATATACTGTTGTTACAAAATAAAATAAATAAAAAATAAATAAATAAATTGTAGCCTTTGTCGATTCAAGAAATGCCAAGTGAAACTTCTTGTTGCCAAAAGGTTACCCACTACTATAGTAGACAGGCTAATTACACCGATTCAATTCCAGCTGCTTTTGTTTTGAAGTAGGTAATTTGCTATTTTGACTAAAGCCTCATAGCATAGATTCAGCCTAGGAGGGTGTTCACACCTTCATCAGGGATCCTGTTCATAAATTTACCATTAAGATTTATAAGATATGTCTGGTATTGTTGTTTAAAATTTTCTTCACCGTCTTAACATAAAGATTTGTATGCCATTTTAAAAATATTGGCTGCTTTTGTAGATTAATTTTTGTATCTAGTTTATCTACTTTAAAAAAAAACTAAAATGGTGTGTAAAAATTTTATGGAGATCATCTTGTTACAAACCTGTGTCTGCTGTACTGCACTACACTGCTGCGCACTTCAAAGGAATATATTGTTGAAATATAGCTAAGAAAAGCTACATTTCATCTATCAGCTATCTATCTATCTGTATCTGTCTGTCTGTCTGTCTATCATCTATCTATCTATCTATCTATCTATCTATCTATCTATCTATCTATCTATCTATCTATCTATCATTATCATCTATATCTATCTATCATTTTCATTTACATCTATCTATCCACCTATCCATCCATCCAAATTTGCATTTATTTTAATTGGTCTTAACATATTTCTTCCTATTTCCCTGACTCAAAAAACCACAAATAAAAACTATTTGTATGACAGAATCCCTTGTGCTTTGGACTTATGAGCTATAATTTGTTGAATAAGCTGTGATAATCGTTTTATTGAGGCTGCAAAATTTATAGTATGGTATGTCCTTAAAAGATGGCTTTTTTTTAAACTGAAGTTTAATATTTTAGTAGAGATGGGGAAAGAAGTTGGCAACTTTGTTTTCAACAGCACACTTTGTCTTGTGGATTAATGTATTACTGGTATATATATATATATATATCAATTAAGATCTGCAGCTTCATCAAATTCATGAAAATTTGGGCTGAGATCTTCCTAGAAGCACAGGAACAATCGAACAATCATAGGATTTGTTTTCATGTCTGCTAAACCATAAAAAAAGAGTCATAAAGTTGTATACACTGTTAGTTTATGTGTTTTACTATGTTATATTATTTCTTATTTTGTCACAACAGTATACGCAAACATTGACATAAAACAACAACACATCATATAAACATATATATAAGCAAAAGTATGCAACAACTATATTAATTTGATATAATGAGAGGGAACAATAGGACAGGAACGGTAGGCACTTTTGTGCTCTTATGCACGTCCCTTATAGTCCTCTTAGGAATGGGGTGAGGTCAATAGTAGACAGTTTTTGGTTGAAATTTTTGGGATTTTGAGAAGAGACCACAGAGTCAGGTAGTGAGTTCCAAGCGTTAACAACTCTGTTACAGAAGTCATATTTTCTGCAATCAAGATTGAAGCGGTTAACATTAAGTTTGAATCTATTGTTTGCTCTTGTATTATTGTGATTGAAGCTGAAGTAGTCTTTTACAGGAAGGACATTGCAATAGATGATTCTGTGTGTTAAACACAGGTCTTGTCAGAGTCGGCGGAGTTCCAAGTGTTTTAATCCCAGGATTTCAAGTCTGGTGGTATAAGGTATTCCGTTGTTTTCAGAGGAGTGAAGAACTTTTGGTGATTGGCACAGGATTGAAGCCAGTTTCACTGTCCTTTTAGATATGTAGAAATGAGAATTTGTTACTCTGAAGCATTATCTCTTTGGATTCAGCTACCTCTTTGGATTCACACTACAAGCCTATCTTATTTATTAGTAAGTTACATTGATTGAAGGATTGTAAAAGTCCACGGACGTTCACAAGGGAGGTCAAAGGATGGCAAAGAAAGACAAATGGTACGTGTGATAACCTAATAACATGAATGCTGTGATTTATAGACAAGCATCAGCTGTCCTAATATAGAATAGAATAGAATAGAATAGAATAGAATAGAATAGAATAGAATAGAATAGAATTGTATTGGCCAAGTGTGATTGGACACACAAGGAATTTGTCTTGGTGCATATGCTCTCAGTGTACATAAAATAAAAGATACGTTCATCAAGGTACAACATTTACAACACAATTGATGGTCAATATATCAATATAAATCATAAGGATTGCCAGCAACAAGTTATAGTCATACAGTCTTAAGTGGAAAGAGATTGGTGGTGGGAACTATGAAACTATGAATATATCAATATAAATCATAAGGATTGCCAGCAACAAGTTATAGTCATACAGTCATAAGTGGAAAGAGATTGGTGGTGGGAACTATGAAACGATTAATAGTAATACAGATTCAGTAAATAGTTTGACAGTGTTGATGGAATTATTTGTTTAGCAGAGTGATGGCTTTCGGGAAAAAACTGTTCTTGTGTCTAGTTGTTCTGATGTGCAGTGCTCTATAGCGTCGTTTTGAGGGCAGGAGTTGAAACAGTTTATGTCCAGGATGCGAGGGATCTGCAAATATTTTCACGGCCCTCTTCTTGATTCGTGCAGTATACAGGTCCTCAATGGAAGGCAGGTTGGTAGCAATTATTTTTTCTGCAGTTCTAATTATCCTCTGAAATCTGTGTTTTTCTTGTTGGGTTGCAGAACCGAACCAGACAGTTATAGAGGTGCAAATGACAGATTCAATAATTCCTCTGTAGAATTGGATCAGCAGCTCCTTGGGCAGTTTGAGCTTACTGAGTTGGCGCAGAAAGAACATTCTTTGTTGTCCTTTTTTAATGATGTTTTTGATATTAGCTGTCCGTTTGAGATCTTGCGATATGATAGAACCTAGAAATTTGAAGGTTTCTACTGTTGATACTGTGTTATATTGATATTATATAATCATATATAATATAATATATAATATATAATATATAATATATAATATATAATATATAATATATAATAATTGATATTATATAATCATAGTATTTGTGGGATTGTATCATTAGGTTGTTACTGCAGCATCATTCTTTTGGAGTTGTCTACGAACACTACTGCAAACATATGTCTTCATGAACTATTTTCTAAGGCTTATTATATCATGCAGATAAAACCATAAAATGATTTGAACCCTGTTTACAGTTTTGAACTGACAAATCTGCTTCATTCCAATTGTTACAGAATTTACTGGTTTCTTTTGAAAAATGATTGGCCTAGATTTAAGATATATTCTGTAAAAAAGAAAAAAATGTTCAGTTGTCCTTATATTTCAGGTAAGCAATGAGGTATTATTTTCCTGATCTCTTTGGATCACGCATCTGGGTTCTGTAGCTGTACAGAGCCTTTGTTGGAAATTTCGATACTGTTTTGGGAAGTGAACTGCTTTCTATACATGTTTCTGGGTCAGTGGTGGGTTTCGCTTACCTTTGCTACTGGTTCATTTGCAGAAGCTTCTGTACATGCGCAGAGCATATTTGATGATGTCTGGGCGGGTGGGCAGAGCCTCTCGCCACCGCTACTACCGGTTCGCCTGAACTGGGGTGATCTGGTAGCAGCCCACCACTGTTCTGGGGGTAGTTTTTACTTTCACTGTCATCAAGAATCTTTTCCAGTCATTAGGAACTCTGCTGCAAAAAAAAAAAAAAGTTATATTTTTGATCCTTGCCTATGTTAGTAGAATATATGAAGGTAACATATCTGCAGAAAAAAAAACAATTGCTACCAACCTCCCTTCCATTGAGGACTTGTATACTGCACAAGTCAAAAAGAGGGTTGTGAAAATATTTACAGACCCCTTGCATCCTGGATATAAACTGTTTCAACTCCTACCCTCAAAACGACACTACAGAGCACTACACACCAGAACAACTAAACACAAGAACAGTTTTTTGTTGAACGCCATCCCTCTGCTAAACAAATAATTCCCTCAACACTGTCAAACTATTTACTAAATCTGCACTACTATTAATCTTATTGTTCCCATCACCCATCTCTTTCCACTAAAGATTGTATGATTGTAACTTTGTTGCTTGTATCCTTATGATTTATATTGATATTGATTGGTTCTGATTGCTTATTTGTCATTAAGTGTTGTACCTTAGAATTCTTGATTATCTTTTCTTTTATGTACACTGAGAGCATATGCACCAAGACAAATTCCTTGTGTGTCCAATCACACTTGGCCAATAAAAAATTCTATTCTATTCTATTCTATTCTATTCTATTCTATTCTATTCTATTCTATTCTATTCTATTCTATTCTATTCTATTCTATTCTATTCTAATGGTGTTTCCTTGTTCTGTAATTTGGCGAAATTATGGCTTTGAAAGTGACAGCTAATTGCCATCACAGACAACCTTTCTATATACCTTGTTCCAGTTTTTACCTGGTTCGGGTGAACTGGTACTGGTAGCAGCAGGAAGCTCCACCCACTCACCTACCTGGATGTCATCACGGACACTTTGTCCGTTATCCTCAAGGTTCTGCGCATGTGCAGGAGCACCGCACACTTGCTTCGCTAGCGCATGCACACAGTCCCAGTTCCAAACCAGTAGCGAAAGTAAGTGAAAACCACTACTGCCCTGTTCCCCTGAAAATAAGACCCAACCAGAAGATAAGCCGTAGCATGATTTTTCAGGATGCTCATAATATAAGCCCTACCTCCCAGTTAAGATTATCAGTAGATGGGTGCATTTAGTACAGTATTTCCCCCAAAATAAGACCTAACCAGAAAATAAGCCCTAATGTGTCTTTTGGAGCAAAAATTAATATAAGACCTGGTTTTATTTTTAGGGAAACACGGTATTTATCTAAGGAAAGACCACATTGTTGAAAGCTTATCCTCAAGACTGCAATTTCCTCTTTAGGAGAAGACTTTGCTCATGACTACACCAATGTGCTAGTCTCAGGATGTACCATTATAATCTTATCCCAAATTTGTGTTCACTTTCTATGGCCTGAAGCATAATGATTTCTGTCCAAGAGGTTTTCTTCATTCCAACTGGATTCTAATCTAAACCAGGGCTTTTGGTGGTTGTGCCCCTCATCTTAAACAAAGATTAAGATAAGAAATACTTCACCGAGTATGATTCCTTTTGTATTGTAAGAGCAAGAAGAAGGATCAGAAATGGAGATACAAGAGTTCTCAGCCTTCAAGATACATAGCCTTTATTTCATTTCTGCTTCCCACAACGCCCTTTCCCCATGACATTTCACTATGATGTTTGCCCAGCTGAAGAGATTCCTTAATGTCTTTCTGTATGTAAACAGGATAACAGAGTTGAAAGGGACCTTGGAGATCTTCTAGTCCAACCCCCTGCTCAAGCATGAATCATTTCAGAGAAATGGTTGTCCAATACCTTCTTAAAAACCTGCCATTTTTCTGGGAAGCTGATTAATTGTTCAAACTAAGGAAATGTATCTTTAGCTCTAGGCTGGTTCTCTCCTTGATTAGTTTCCCTCCATTGCTTCTTGTCCTGCCTTCAGGTGCTTTGGACAATAGGTTGATTCTCTCATCTTCTAATCAAGGTTCAATGATGTCACAATCCTATATACTTTTTATCTTTCGAATCTCTGTGTTGGAATTGGAACTTACGGTACATTAATTTTATAAAACTAAACACAAAACAAAACCCAGGGATGGTTGTAGTGTTTGCATATTTTCTACCAAATGGATTGATACCAGCCTATGCACCACCAGAAGAATGCAATTTACAGCATGTTGCTTCCCTTACCTTCATCTGGCAATGCTGCTCCAAACACTGCAGCTACAATTTACCATAAATGTCACCAATAGTATCTCAGGCAAAGCTGCTTGGAGCATTGATAGTCAGAGTTCCTTCCAAAGTATAATAAACAAGTACATGTTTAAGTAGAAATGTTATCCTAAAGCAGTTGTGTACTTTAGTTAGCCAAAACGTACAAGCCCCAGATCCAAAAAGTCAACTTGGAGACAAAGTCAGATAAAAGCCAAATAAATCTACAAGCCAGTCCAAACGTTTCACTGAAAGTACACCAAGTATAGATAAGTTTTAAATACTGTACCAAATTTTAGAACACTGTCAAACTAAGTAGGTCATTATTCTCATGGAATCCTCCTTGAAAGTTAGCAATAGCAGTAGCTCTTAAACTTATATAGTGCTTCATAGTACTTGATAGCACTTTCTAAGCAGTTTACAGACTCAGTATATTGCCCCTAACAATCTGGGTCCTTATTTTACCGACCTTGGAAAGGTGGAAGGCTGAGTCAACCTTGAGCTGGTCAAGATCAAACTTCTGCCTGTGGGCAGAACAATACTGCATTCTAACCACTTTAATAGGAGTTAATTGCAAGTGCCATTATTTCCCAGCCGGCCCACTGTATTTTACATTATGATAATCATTGGTCTCTAAAACTCCTTTGTTTCTTCCTTCTCATCCTGTAAGGTGTCCTACATGGATGTTTTCACACTGTGGTCATAGTAGGAGACATCAACTGTCTCTTTCAACATCTGATGGCAATCTTTCCCAAGCAATAGTTCTGAATACCTGGAATTCTGGAGAAAAAGGAGGCAAGCAAGAATATTGTTACGATCTCAAATTGTTTAACAAGCCCCTATATTTCTAATACCCCAATCATAAACCTTAATGGATGTATCAACATCACTAGAATGGAATATTTCATCAAAGTTTTAATGAGATTTGTTGCTATAACTTTCAGCCTATTCAATTATAGGCTGTATAATGTAAAATGTAAAAAGCTGCTCTCACAAAAGGTGTCAGGAAATTGTTATTTGCCTAACTAGTTGGCCAGGCAATATATAAACTAACTATGTATGTTTATAGAAAGGCATGATATTGCTTTAAGGCTGTGCTGCATTATGCAAGCATCCTGATTGGATGCATCCTGAAAGGACTAGTAAATTATGGCTTGTTGGGGAATTTACAGAGACGCTACAGCATTGTAACCTAATGACATGCTGCAACTGTATATTTGAGCTTTATGATCGTTGCTTGATCATGGCTAGTTACTGATTCCTCAAGATACTGACTGCTGTGAATTGAACTGTGTTTTGCTGAACTGAAAGAAGACCTTGTTTGTTTTACAAGTCGACATAGGTAAGAAGACTGACTGACTGACTTTATATGTGTATGACCTGGAATTGTTTTTGGACTATGACTTTGCTTTTTCCCTAAAAGTAAAGGAATATCAAACCCCAGTTTGTCTGCAAGTGACTGTTATTGTATACAACCAGTCTCTGTCATTTTCATGTGTAGGGTACTCTGCTCAACAGTCCACAATCTTGGTTGTGAACCCAGATTACCCTTAACAAAAGGTATATTCACACTCTCTGCTTGAATTGCTCCTTTATTGTGCTCATGTTGGACTGAAATATTCTGACAACAGTTTACATTGCATTTCAGTCTGGACTGGAGGTTGCTCTCATTGGATAATACTTCTGCCTTCCCACCTTTCTATATCAGCAGTTAAATAATAAATAATGTTATGTGAAAGCATTTAGAACTTTGAAGGGGCAGACTGGGTTATATTAAAGATATGGATTTGCAGCCCATTTTTCCAAACTGATAAATACATCCACTTCATTTGATTTTTAACCAGTAATCTAAGTATATTACATTGCTTCAGCTACAGTTTCTGACGAAATCATGAAAGCAGTGTTATGGACATTATATTGTAGCAATATCATTGGGATATTACTAACCCATGTATAAATGCAACAAGTTATTTTTGCCTATTTTGTTTTAACTAAGAAGAGTTGCTCCCAGAACAGCTTCAGATTTAAGAACACCTTTAAGCACCTGATCAATGGGAATCATGCAACCCAATCCAATAATTTGTGAGTGAATGTTATTGTCAACCCTGAAGCTGAACTGACCAAAGCCATTTTGACTGCTTCAGTGTTGTCACACTGGAGCTGAGGGATAGAAAGAGAGGAATTGAGATAGAGGGGAACCTGTGGCCAAAACAACATATTTTCTCTTGGGAACCAAGGACATTCTCACATCTGGTCAGAGGAAGGCGAAGTGATGCTACCCGGCTGCCAGTCCGCACTGTGTTTGGACCATGTGACTGATAGTTCTGAGAAAGTAGAAAAACTTTTACTTTTAATTAGGTGAGAACTGCGGGAGACTTCAGAGTCAGTTTTCACCAGATATGTGCCAATGTGATAATTCCAATAAAAGTATTCTTTGAGCAATCTACATGCCTCCGAGTCTTGCTTGCTATGTATTTATTATTTGGAACCCTGACAGATCTTGTGTTCACTGATTTTCAGTTTATTGGTCCTAATCCAGTTCTGTCTTCTTTCAGAGTATTATTTAGATACTCCTTAGATACAGTCAATTCTATCTGAACGTGATAAAAACCTGATGAAAATAATTTGAAATGTGTGTCATAAATATAGTCATGATTTCTGTGCATGATTTAAAGTAACAACTTTGCTTTACAAGGTTGCACATGGAATATATAGCTGAAATATAAATTATTATTTTTTTGTTTAGAGCAGTTATCTGTCTTGAAAATAGCTGTGGAGAGACACAATATCCATTCTTTTTCTAAATGTCAAACCCAAATCCAAGAAGCAGCTCAAAATCTGACTTTTAAATGGACATTTTTCCTTGCCCTAAAATAACTCTATTCTTTGATTTGATGTTTAATTTCTATTCATTTTAGTCTTGAATTTTCTTTCCAAAATACCTGGGTTGTTATGTTTCAAGGGTATTACATTTCCTTTTATTTTTATTTCTTGCCCATTTTACTTTGAATTGTTTCTCCCACTGGTTCTCTTTGCATCCTTTTATTTCAGTTCATTTTTAAAACTTTGAAAAGCCATCCCTTCACTCTTTCCTCAACATTCCTGTATTGTTTTCTTCTTTAGTTTAAAATGTTTACATATCAATTCTGCTGTTCTTCTCATTTACATTATTTTGATATTGATATGTGTGACCTTCAGTCAACTCCATACTTATCAGAAATAAGCTTTATTATATGTTTTCCTGTTTTTCTACTTCATCATTCCTTTAGCTTATCTCCTACAGGTCCTGTTAGATTTCTGCCCCATTCCCCTATTTTGTTTTATATCCCTTAAACTTTTTCCAATACAGAACTACAGATAAAGAAAAATAATGTAAAAAACATGTACGAGCTCAAGGGCAGCCTTCAACTCTGCCCAATCCTTTCCAAATGCTGCATTTAGAGGCTAGAAGAGAACGCTAAATAGAATATGAACCTCACAATGTTACGTTTGCCTTAATTGGCAAAAGTCTCTCTGAGTTAAGGCAGGGAAATTGGTGTACTTTGTTGTATAAATAAATATGTTCATAATTTGGCACTGGTGTATTTACGTTCATTTTTTTCCACTACAGAAGGTAAATAGGTCCTTCGTGCAAACCTGGTTTGTTAATGTTAATGTGCCAAGACCTAAAACTGATTATGGGAGGCAGATTGTTATAGGCCTAAGAGCTGGAATAGGTGTGTGTGTAAATAAAATAGGTAATATACATCTTCTGACCAGGTTGCAAAAATTAAGAACTATGCTTGCAAGATCCTTATCTATACCTCAGTAAGTATCAAAAAATCAAAACTGGGAAGGTGGGAAAATCTCCATTATAAAATTAGTACATGGAAATCCAAAATTAGTGCTGAAAGCTATAGATATTTCAAGAGGTGAATGAGAGCTGGAAGATAGGAACCAAAAGTTGTATTAAATCTACAAAAGAATATTATAGTATCAATCATTATTATCTCAGAGATTAAACTTAATCTGAATATTATTTGAATCCCCAAGACTGATGTAGAAGTAAGTTCTGATGAAGTCAATACGTCTTATTTACAGTAGTGATTCCCAGAGCTTTGTGTACAGGTATTACTTCTTTTCTTTACTTTCCCCATGATCTATGAGAAATTAAACCAGCCATAGTCTCTGCTAAAACTTTGAATATAATATAATGTAATGTAATGTAATATAATTTAATTTTGAAGATAGTGAATGAGAGAACAGGAATATTTCTGTCAACTAAGTAAATAATGCTTGAATTACATTGGGTCAGGATTACTATTTTCTGGGACCCAGGGAATGGAAGATGAATTATAAATCATTTAAAGATCTCCATAAACCTAAATTCTCATATGGCACATTTCTGCTATTTCCCGATAAACAGTAAAGTGCATAAAAATTCTGTCACAAGGCTTTAAGTTTTGATTTTAGATGCATTCAGACATTATCATGAAAGGAAGTAGGTACTATATAACACCTCTTTGTTCCTTTACTTAAACTGTTCGTTCTCTCATCTCATATTATCTAACTTTCCAAATACTTTGTAAAGTGAAGCAAGACAAAATTTAAACCAAAAAGCATTGGGGTTGATACGAGGCAAGTTATTTACCACTAGTTATATGCCTACTGTAGAAGAAAATACTAATAAATATCTAAAAATATTTTTTTGCTGAATCTGTAAAAAAACCACAAAAACACCCTCCTCATGAATACAAATTTGGATACATTTGGAATATCAGTGAATAAATGTCTTCCGGACCCTTTCTTTTAAAGAGCAAGACTTTGGAGGAGAAATCTAAGCAAAAAGGAGCACAAGCTCTCTGCCCCATCTACAACTAACCAACGGTCAGGGGTGGGCTGCTGGGGGTTCGCAGGGGTTCGGGAGAACCTCTAGCTAAGATTCTGTGCAGTTCTGATAACCCCCAAATCCCACTCCTGGATGGCCCCTCCCCTCCCAGGAGTCCCCACGTGGCCCATTTTGGATTCAGGTAAGTGCAGTGCGCATGCCGTGCCTCTGGGAGGGCGAAAAACGGGCCTACCAGAAGTTCAGGAAGGCTGGAAATGGGCCTGTTTCCAGCCTCCAGAGGGCCTCCGGAACCTGGAGAGGGCCATTTTTGCCCTCCCAGAGGCTCGAGGAAAGCCTCCAGAGCCCAGGGAGGGCAAAAAGGCCCCCCTGCAGTGATGCAGGAGGCCAACTAGGCCATGGCCGCCCAGAAACCGGGCAGAGAACCCCTTGCTAAAATGTTTGAAGCCCACCTCAGCCTACAGGGCAGTTTTGTTTGGTTGTTATGCTAACTCACAAGCAAGAAGGGTAGAGTGAGAACCGGATCATGATACAAAATGAGAATAGGAGTTGTTAACTCCTTCTCCCTAGCCATGTCTTCCTGTGCTTGTATGATTGTATTATGTGGCATGGCATGGCATGACGTGGCATCACATGGCAAAACAACTCTTGCTTGAACAAATGATTTTCACATTTAAATTTGTTTTATTGCAGGCATCGGGGCTCCCATCCAGATTGGAAGCACAACAGTGGATAGAGGGAGAATTCCTCCCTCCCCAAACTTTGCTAGGATCTTACTCCAACTCAGGACTTCATGTTGTTGAGTTGCTGTTTCTGCCAAGAGATAAATGAAAATGCAGTTTAAGCCTGAGCACCCATGACCCAAACTGGAGAGAAAACTCAAACAATTGCACATTTTATATATCTATCAAATTTATATAACTGCCTATCTCACCAGAAGTGACTTTGGGTGGCAAACCAAAAAAACCACAATATAAAAGCAAACAATAATTATAAAAATACAGACAATCATTAGAAATAAAATTTTTTTAAAAAATTACAGCAACCATGCATCATACACAATAGGGGAGCCACCTTAAAATGTTGTCTTTTGCCTGGTACTTCCAAGCCTGGTGATCTAAACAGGCCTTGAGGGGTTTCCTGAACTTTAATAGAGATGGAGCTAACCTAACTTAACTAATATTACTAGACAAATTTGAAAGTTAGAGAAAATTGTCTTTCAGAGAAAGTTGTCTGACACTACTGATAATCTTTTGGAATTTCTAGTAAGTTTCAAATGAATTTCAAAGGCTCCCTAAAACTTGGAGAACTTGGCTTTAGGGTAATGATATTTGCTAACTACAATTTAGTCAAAGCTATAACCATTTGTCGGAAATGGTATAGGGTTTGCTGCCTAAGCAAGACCCTTCCAACTCTGTTATTTTGTTCTATTCCTTCCTTCCTTCCTTCCTTCCTTCCTTCCTTCCTTCCTTCCTTCCTTCCTTCCTTCCCTCCCTCCCTCCCTCCTTTCCCCAATTTGCAGTGCACTAAAATTTATACCAAATGTAGCTCAATATCTAAATTATAACTGTAAAAATGATTTGATAAAGGATATATAGATCTTCTATAAACAATCTAGATATACAACGCACTAGATTACTTCGATCTTATCTTTTGCATAAATAGATACATTTACATATTTTGCACAGGCTCTATAGTTTATTAGTTTGCTTTTTCTTTATTTTTTAAAAAATCTGTTTAGCCTTTTACCTATAATTAAAATCCTCTGGGGGCTAAACTTAATAATAATAATTAAAAAAAACCAAAGTCATTTGCATTGGACTCAACTCTTGATGACTTCATAAACATGCTGGCATAGTTTGTTGGCAACAATAGAGAAGTACTTTTTCCAACTCATTTCCAACATTTTTTAAAATAAATTTTATAAATTTCCAGCCATTAACACTGCTTTGATATTCCTTCTAGAAATCCCACCCAAATCCTCACCAGCTCTGCTGACCTTCCAAGCCTGGATAAGGCTAGCTAGATACTGCCACCTGATGAGACATTTAAAGAAACACATATTAAGAAATAATAAACTATGCTGCACCTGGCATTTCACCAACTGTTACTAACAGCAGGATTGGCTGAATGGTTTCTCGTATATTTGATATACACAACATCCACAGCTGTATCTCAAGCTTCTTAATGGCAAGGAAGTGGAGTCACACAGTAGTGAAACACTAGGAGAATATTTATTTGAATTGATATTTATCTCACATTTCCTCCAGGAGCTCAAGGAAGCTTGCAAGGGATTTCCCTTAATTTTATCCTAACAGCATCCTAAGAAAGCAAAGCTAGTTCATAGTAACTCAATGCATTTCCATGGCATAGGATGGATTTTAACTTGATCTTCCCTATTCTAGATCTTCCCTTATACAGTGGCTTTCCCTGCCTACCCATCCTACCCCCCCCCCCGCAAAAAAAAAAAAGGAAAGGAAAGGAAAGGAAAGAGAAAATATAAAAGTAGGAAATGCTGAGCACTGAATCCTGCACAATCAAAATATATGCTCTGTCATTGAGCTACTTGCAGGGGTGAAATGCTCCCGGTTCAGACCCGATTGCCCGATCCAGTAATGATGGTGGCGGGTGGTTCGGAGAACCAATAGCAAAAATCCCTGCCCCCCACCCCCGGTCCATGCCCAGCTGAGCCGCACAATCATCAGAGGGTTTTTCTTTTTTTTTACTTTTAAAAGCATTTTTTCTTCGGCTGAAAAAATGCTTTTAAAAGTAAAAAAAAAAGCCTCTGATGATCGCATGGCTCAGCTGGGATCATCAGAGGAGCCTTTTAAAAGCATTGTAAACCTCTTTGGCTGAAGAGGTTGTAGAAAAAATGCTTTTAAAAGTTAAAAAAGAAGTTGGCCATGCCCACCCAGTCACATTAACCCCAAAGCCACACCCACAAAACCGGTAGTAACCAATTTTACATTTCACCACTGGCTACTTCATATAAGAATTTTTATCCATCCTGCATGGTGTGATTCTACTCCAGCTCAGAAGATCCAGGAGATCTACTATTTACATCTATGAGAAAATTTAAAAAATCCAGAAGTACAGCAGCATGCTGCAATATTTTTACTACTGTCAATGTAAACTTGACAAACTGAAAGCAAAATAAATTCAATATATTACACGATAAAAATTCTTTCCTAATACTGCACATGCAATCTTTTTCTTTTTTGGTATTAGAAGGTGAGTATTGTCATCATTTTTGTAAGTCCCTTCAAGCCAGTGTTGACTCCAGGCAACTTCTTGAACTACACACAAACACAATGCAGACAGACCCACATATAAGCATAGACTGCAAAATATAAACATAATCTTTAACTGATAAATTTTTAAACTAAACAGAAGAAAGCAGTTTCTTCCCCTGTGGGGCTGTTAATGTATTTTTGTCCTTAATGTGCTGCTAAACATAGTAGTGGGAGTTAAAAGGTAACTCAGAGCCATCCCGTCTAGTGCTAATTATCAATACAAGGAAGGAAATAACTAATTTAAGACAGTGAATTTGTCTTGCCAAACTATATTACTTGTAGAAAAAAGATGTTTCAGACTATATACATACTACACACAAACACTCAGAGTCACAAACATATACATATATTCAATCAGAATAGAGCTGGAAGGGACCTTGGAGGTCTTCTAATCCAACCCTTTACTCAAGCAGAAAACCCTATACGATTTCACACAGATGGCTGTCCAGTCTTTTAAAAAACAAAAACAAAAACAAATCTCCAGTTACAACTTCTAGCACAACTTCTAGCACTTACAACTTCTGAAGGAAAGCTGTTCCACTGGTTAATTGTTCTCACTGTTAGGAATTTTCTCCTTTGAGAGAGGGAGAGAGAAAGTAGGAAGGGAAGAGGAGAGGAGAGGAGGTAAGGCAAGGGAAGTAGGTGTAGGAGAGAAGTTTAGATACGGAGGAAGCAGGGTGGATGAGGAGAAGGGAAAGGGAAGTGGAAAAGGAGGAGGAGAAGACAGGAAGAAAGTAGGTAGGAAGAAAGGAGTGAGGGAGAGGAGTGCAAGGGAAGAGATTGCTGAGAAAAGGAAATAGAGAAAAGACAACCCCTAAGATATTCCAAGTATAAAAATTGAAATAGTTAAACAAAAAAAGGAATGAAAGGGAATGAATATGAACAAAAATGGAGAAATTAGAAAATGAAGGGCGAAAGTATATGTGATTCAATAAAATATGCAAAGAAATATTAGGAAAGGAATAAAAAACTATGGGGAAAAAAGGAACATCTTGGCTAAAATTGTAACTAAGAAAAATTTATTTGAATATTTTGAATTGTATAAGATAAGAAAATGTTCATGAATTGTGGTTGTGTGGAAGGAGGGAAATTGAAAAACCAATAAAAACTTGTATTAAAAAAAAGGAATTTTCTCCTTTATTCCAGGTTGCTTCTCTCCTTGATTAGTTTCCATCCATTGTTTCTTGTCTTGCCTACAGGTGCTTTAGAACATAAATTGACCCCCCCTTCTTTGTAGCAGCCTCTCAAATACTGGAATACTGCTATCATGTCACCCCTAGTCCTTCTTTTCTCTAGACTAGCCATATCCAATTCCTGCAATAGTTCTTCATATGTTTTTGTCTCCAGGCCTTTAATCATCTTAGTTGTTCTTCTTTGCACTTTTTCTAAAGTCTCAACATTTTTGGTAATGTGATGGTCAAAACTGGACGTACTATTCCAGGTGTGGTTTTACTAAAGCTTTATAAGGCAGTACTAATACTTCACATTACTTTGATTTTATGCCTCTGTTTGTACAACCAAGGATTGTATTAGTTTTTTTGGCTGCTGCCACAAACTTCTGGTTCATATTTAAATGATATGTACTGATATGTAAACATATATGCATATACCCAAAGCCAGGAAAAGCAAAAAGCCCAGACAAGAGAATTCCTTCTTGCTTAAAAGTTTGTGCTGACCAGCTGGCCCCCATCTTCACCCAAATCTTTAATAAATAAATGCTCTACTATCATCCCAGTGCTGAAGAAACCCTCCATCAAGGAACTGAATGTCTTTAGAATAGAATAGAATTTTATTGGCCAAGTGTGATTGGACACACAAGGAATTTGTCTTGGTGCATATGCTCTCAGTGTACATAAAAGAAAAGATACGTTCATCAAGGTACAACATTTACAACACAATTGATGATCAATATATCAATATAAATCATAAGGATTGCCAGCAACAAGTTATAGTCATACAGTCATAAGTGGAAAGAGATTGGTGATGGGAACTATGAAACGATTAATAGTAGTGCAGATTCAGTAAATAGTCTGACAGTGTTGAGGGAATTATTTGTTTAGCAGAGTGATGGCCTTCGGGAAAAACTGTTCTTGTGTCTAGTTGTTCTGGTGTGCAGTGCTCTATAGCGTCGTTTTGAGGGTAGGAGTTGAAACAGTTTATGTCCAGGATGCGAGGGATCTGCAAATATTTTCACGGCCCTCTTCTTGATTCGTGCAGTATACAGGTCCTCAATGGAAGGCAGGTTGGTAGCAATTATTTTTCCTGCAGCAATTATTTTTCCTGCAGACCGGTTGCTATAACATCTATAGTTATGAAAACCTTTGAAAGGCTAGTGCTGGCCATCTGAAAACCATCACGGATCTGCTGTTAGACCCCTTACAATTTGCCTACCGAACAAATAGATCAACAGACGATGTTGTTAGTATGACTCTGCACTGTATTCTACAACATCTTGAATCTCCAAAGACCTATGCAAGGGACCTATGCAAAGACCTATGCAAGTCTCTTTGTAGACTTCAGGTCAGTATTCAATCCCATCATTCCAGATATTCTTCTAACTAAACTAAATCAGCTAGCTGTACTTGACCACACTTGCAAATGGATTATAAGCTTTTATTTATTTATTTATTTATTTATTTATTTATTTATTTATTTATTTATTTATTTATTTATTTATTTATAGAATAGAATAGAATAGAATAGAATAGAATAGAATAGAATAGAATAGAATTTTTTATTGGCCAAGTGTGATTGGACACACAAGGAATTTGTCTTGGTGCATATGCTCTCAGTGTACATAAAAGAAAAGATACGTTCATCAAGGTACAACATTTACAACACAATTGATGATCAATATATCAATATAAATCATAAGGATTGCCAGCAACAAGTTATAGTCATACAGTCATAAGTGGAAAGAGATTGGTGATGGGAACTATGAAACGATTAATAGTAGTGCAGATTCAGTAAATAGTCTGACAGTGTTGAGGGAATTATTTGTTTAGCAGAGTGATGGCCTTCGGGAAAAAACTGTTCTTGTATCTAGTTGTTCTGGTGTGCAGTGCTCTATATTTATTTATTTATTTATTTATTTATTTATTTATTTATTTATTTATTTATTTATTTATTTATTTTGTCACACAGTATATATAAGCATAAGCATGAAATAATTATACAATATATAAGCATATGAGTATGAGTATGTAATAACTATATTAATTGGATATAACGAAAGGAAACAATAGGACAGGAACGGTAGGCACGTTAGTGCTCTTATGCACGCCCCTTACAGACCTCTTAGGAATGGGGAGAGGTCAATAATAGATAGCTTTTGGTTGAAGCTTTGGGGATTTTGGGAAGAGACCACAGAGTCAGGTAGTGTATTCCAAGCATTAACAACTCTGTTACTGAAGTCATATTTTCTGCAATCAAGATTGGAGCGGTTAACATTAAGCTTAAATCTATTGTGTGCACGTGTATTGTTGCAATTGAAGCTGAAGTAGTCTTCGACAGGAAGGACATTGTAATAGATGATTCTATGAGTTAAACTCAGGTCATGTCGAAGGCAGTGTAGTTCTAAATTTTCTAAACCCAGGATTTCAAGTCCGGTGGCATAAGGTATTTTGTTATATTCAGAGGAGTGGAGAACTCTTCTTGTAAAATATTTCTGGACACGTTCAATTGTAGTGATGTCCAAAATGTGGTATGGATTCCAAACAGTCGAGCTGTATTCAAGAATTGGTCTAGCAAATGTTTTATATGCTCTGGTTAGCAGTATAGTGTTTTTGGAGAAGAAGCTATGCAAGATTAGGTTTACAACTCTTAAGGCCTTTATTGCGATGTAGTTGCAGTGGGCTTGGCACTTAGATCACTTGATATGAAAACTCCAAGGTCTTTAACAGGGTGGGGGTCATCAGTAAGGTAATGTCCTTTAAGCTTGTACTTAGTGTTTAGGTTCTTTTTTCCAATATGTAAGACAGAGCATTTGCTGGTTGAGATTTGGAGTTGCCAGGTTTTAGACCATTCAGATAAAAAGTCAGGGTCTTTTTGGAGGATAGCTGTATTGTTGGTAGTGTTAAACAGTTTGACATCGTCAGCAAAGAGAACACAGTTACTTGTAATATGGTCACAGAGATCATTAATGTATAATATGAAGAGTGTTGGTCCAAGAACGCTGCCTTGGGGAATGCCACTTTTGACAGGAACAGGATTTGATAGAGCATTGCCAATTTTGACCACTTGTTGTCTGTTTGATAGAAAAGCTGTTATCCAATTGTGGAGGGGTCCTGAGATGCCGTAGGATTTTAGGAGAAGTTTATCATATACTACTGTGTCGAAAGCTTTGCAGAAGTCTATGTAGATTGCATCTATTGCTTTGCCCTGATCAAGATTTGTAGTCCATATGTTTTTGCAGTGAAGAAGTTGTAAATTACATGATAATTTTTTTCTGAAACCAAATTTTTTATTAGAGAGTAGGTTGTTTGTTTCTAGGTGGAGGAAAATGGATTGGTTGATGATAGATTCCATAACTTTGCAGGTGACACAGCATAGAGAGATAGGTCTGTAATTTTCAACTAGGCTGGGGTCTCCTTTTTTGAAGATAGGGATGACCGTGGCAAGTGACTAAAGTTTGGGAAGGGAACTGGTCGTGAAAGCTTTTTCAAAAATTATGCTTAGGGGTTCTGCTATATTAGTGGAAATCTTTTACGTAGTCCATCAGGTCCAATAGATAGGGATGGTTTCAGTTTGCGAAGAGCTTTTTCAACATTATCTTCTGTTGGAAAAGGGTTCTTTTATTTGTAATCCATAAATTGAGTTTGTGTTGTTGTAGAAGATGAGGTCAAGCCAGTTGTTGAGTCTTGTATTGTTAGTTACTAGTTGTTCTAGACCAAGGTTTGTAACAGCGATGTATAGGGTAGTATGGATGAGTTCAGTTGTACATTCATTTGTTATCCAGTTAATAGAAGGTAGATTAAGGTCATCCAGAAAGATGAGAGGATATGGGCAAGAGGTAGCCCATGTTAGCAGTGTAGTTAACTTGTTCGCATGAGCAATGTCGTAGTCAGGGGCTCTGTTGCATAGTAAGAATCGAAGTGTGATGTTAAGGGACAGGTCACATACAATAGTCTCTGGAAGAGAAAGTTTATGTGTAACTTGAATATTTTTTAGATTCAGTGACTTTTTGTAAAAGATAACCACTCCACCTCCTCTGCGGGTTTCGCAATCTGACTGAAAAACATGGTACTCTTTCTTTGAAATAATGGAGTCAGGGAGGGATGAGTTCATCCATGTTTCGCAAACAAATATAATATCAAATGTACCAATGTTTAACAAGAGGATAAATTCAGGCAATTTGTTTACAATGCTTCTTGCATTTATCAATTTGCATTTAAGATCTGCAGTGTTTGGAGTAGAAGAAGTAAGGGGCATGCGTATTTTGAATGATAGTTGATTGGGGGTTATGTACGACAGATGGTTGGATGGTTATTCAACAGTTGATTGAACAATGGATGGTTGAGCATTGGATGGTTGGAGGTTTTGCATAGGTGGTTGGAGATTGGTTGGTTGAACATCGGTTGCTTGAACAAAGGTTGGTTGCACAGTGGATGGTTGGTGATTCTGTAAGACGGGTGTTTGGAGGTTGGTTGGTTGAACGTTGATTGGTTGAGGATTCTTTACAATGGATGTTTTGAAGTTTAGTGAGAAGGATGGTTGGATATTTTGATTGACGGATGGTTGGATGCTTTGATTGAAGTGGGGTTGGGTGTTGGCTAATTGATTATAGGTTTTTCTTTTTATGCAGTCAACCCGGTAATCAATTTAAAGGTTGGTTTCACCTTCTTCTTGCCATCATTTGCATTCTGTGCGAAGTTCACGGTATCGAATTCGTTACATAAATGATAGGTTAGGTCTTGCTCTAAGTTTGTTGAGGCTGAGGTTAGTTCTGGCAATTGTGTATATAATATGAATGAAATTACGTTTCCTGGACTCATTTATGCAGATGACTCTACAGAATTTAGGTGCCACTGAGCCATTGCTGTTTTTGAATTCGGGTCCATCTCTGGAGACTTCAGTTATTTCATTAGGGTTGAAGGTGGAGGATGAATTGTAATTTAAAATGATGTTACATATTTTATCGATATCTGGTTCATCAATTCGGGTCCATCTCTGGAGACTTCAGTTATTTCATTAGGGTTGAAGGTGAAGGATGAATTGTAATTTAAAATGATGTTACATATTTTATCGATATCTGGTTCATTTGTATTATCCAGACCAAATAATATAGCCTTTTGGCGTTTTTTGTTCTCTCTCAATGGTATCTTTTACTAATATTGCTACATTGTTTGGATGATTGGCAGATGTTTGTGTTTTAGTTTGTGTAAAAGGCAATGTTTGTTGGATTGGGAATAGATTTTGATCAGCTGCGTTTCCATTTTTTGTGCTGTAATTTTTTTTCCCAAGATTTATGAAATATGGTTCTAAACATGCTAGTATTCTTTTTTCTAAGTTTGTTGAATGGAATCAGTGATAGTTTTTTCTAAGTTTGTTTGAGTGGAGTCAATGATATTTTGTTGTGATTTTATAGTTGTATCCATGGTTTGTGTTCTATCAGACATGCAAATTAGGTTGTCTAATTTAGGAAAACAGGATAAAACTTCCTAACAGACAGGAAGCAGCAGGTGAAGCTAGGCAAAATCACATCAGATACCTGTACGATTAGCATGCCCCCTCCCCAGGGCTGTGTACTTTCTCCACTTCTCTTCTCTCTCTATACCAATGACTGCATCTCAAAAGATCCCTCTGTTAAAGTACTGAAGTTTGCAGATGATACAACAGTGATTGTTCTCATTCGAGACAATGACGAATCTGCATACCGATGGGAGGTTGAACAACTAGCCTTGTGGTGCAACTGGAACAATCTTGAACTAAACACACTCAAAACATAGAAATGGTGGTAGATTTTAGGAGAAATCCTCCTTTACTACCGCCTCTTACAATACTAGACAACACAGTATCAACAGTAAAAACCTTCAAATTTCTAGGTTCTATCATATCGCAAGATCTAAAATGGACAGCTAACATCAAAAAAATCATCAAAAAAGCACAACAAAGAATGTTCTTTCTGTGCCAACTCAGAAAGCTCAAACTGCCCAAGAAGCTGCTGATTCAGTTCTACAGAGAAATTATTGAGTCTGTCATCTGCACCTCTATAACTGTCTAGTTTGACTCTGCAACCAAAGAAGACAGACACAGACTTCAATGGATAATTAGAACTCCAGAAAAAACCAATTGCTACCAACTGCCTTCCACTGAGGACTTGTATACTGCACAAGTCAAAAAGAGGACTGTGAAAATATCTACAGACCTCTCACATCCTGGACATAAATTGTTTCAACTTCTATCCTCAAAATGATGCTATAGGGCACTGCACACCAGAACAACTAGACACAAGAACATTTTTTCCCTGAATGCCATCACTCTGCTAGACAAATAATTCTCACAACACAGTCAAACTATTTACTATGACTGCATTACTATTCTTCTTCTCATCCTTCCTATTACCGATCTTCTCCCGCTTATGACTATAACCTTGTTGCTTGTATCTCTATGATTTATATTGTTTTCTTTCCTAGTATGATTTGATTGCTTTTTTAGTAACCTATGACTATCACTAAGTGTTGTATCTTATGATTCTTGGTGAATGTATTTTTTGTTCTTTTCTTTTTATGTACACTGAGAGCATATGCACCAAAGGCAAATTCCTTGTGTGTCCAATCATACTTGGCCTATAAAGAATTCTATTCTATTCTATAAATAATGTACTGCTTTACTTTTCTGCTTTTATAAAGGATGCTAAAATTAGCAGGTGTGAACAATTGTAGGTCTTCCTATTAAGTTTGTGGCAGAGAAAACTTGAAGCCTTCTGCTCAAAGACTGATGACTGAAGCACCATTTGAAAGTTAGAATAGATTAAGTGGGATGATTTGCTGAATAGACCATTTTTAGGATTTCTTAATCTGAGGCTGTGAATACCGTATATACTCGAGTATAAGCCGACCCGAATATAAGCCGAGGCACCTAATTTTACCACAAAAAACTGGGAAAAACTATTGACTCGAGTATAAGCCGAGGGTGGGAAATGAGGCAGCTACTGGTCAATGTAAAAAATAAAGATAGAGCCAAGTAAAATAACATGAATATTTATTTGAACGAAAAACAATAAAAGTGCAAAAGGGGGAAGGAGGATTCCCAGCTCTAAACAAAGGGAAATCCCGGAATGCCAGCGCGAAAGGCGGTGCTCGCGTTCCTCCTCCCTTGCACAAAAGCCCCAACATGATATTGGAATTGGATGCCATTATATACCTGCTGAGGGGATAATTTGAATAACTTGAAAGATATAAAAGCTCTAAACATATTTGTTTAAAAATCTAAAATCTATACTTAAAATAAATGAATATAAAGTAATAAAGTTCTTTAAAGTTGTAATTCACTTTGCTGCTGAAAAGAAAGGAAGCTTAACACCTTAAATGGTATTTATTAACTGAAATATCATCAAATCAAATATATAATGAGGTATATTATAATGACCTTTGTTTTCAGAAAGAAGCATGATGGAAGTTTTTCAATAAAGGGGAAATATAGAAAAACTTAGTGTCATGCTCATATATCATCTTTACAGATGTTGTTAACACTATACTATGGCAGCATATGATGGTACAATGTTTCAATCAATTTCAGGATGAAAACTCATCAATGAGGAGGAGGAGTATAATTTATTAACCTTGTATGATATCAGTTTCTCAAGGACTCTAGAAGGACCCGAGGAAGAAATCTCTGCCCCTCCCACTTTCCCTTTCCAACCCAGCCTTCCAAGGGGACCCGAGAGGAAGAAATCTCTGCCCCTCCCACTTTCCCTTTCCAACCCAGCCTTCCAAGGGGACCTTGAGGAGAAATCTCTGCCCCTCCCACTTTCCCTTTCCAAGGCAGCCTTCCAAGAGGACCTCTCAAAAGAGCGAAAGCTTTCTCCTGGTCGCTTTACCACCACCATACCCTCCACGCCGCCATCCTAGGCTGGGTTAGAAACAAGGAGGGGAAGTTCAAGGACCACATCGATGGCACGAGCTCAGATTGCCGGCTGGGGATGATGGGCGCTGCAGTGCGATCTCGGAGAGACTAGGGGAAGAAAGAATGACTGTTTCCCACACCCTAGGATTGGGGAAAACATTGACCCCCCCCCCTTAGTTGCGGGAGAAGGGTTGCGCTTCAAAGCGGTCGCCTCCATCCATCAATCCATCCATCCTTCCTTCCTTCCTTCCTTCCTTCCATCCTTTTTTTTTTTCCCAGCGAGCGGTGCGTGTGTGTGACATGCAAGCAAGACGTCTCACGGGGCATGTGAACTGGGTATGTCTAGTTTAGGGGTGACATGATAGGAACATTCCAATATCTCAGGGGCTGCCACAAAGAAGGGGGAATCAAACTATTCTCCAAAGCACCTGAGGGCAGGACAAGAAGCATGGGTGGAAACTAATCAAGGAGAGAAGCAACCTAGAACTAAGGAGAAATTTCCTGACAGTTAGAACAATTAACCAGTGGAACAACTTGCCTCCAGAAGTTGTGAATGCTCTAACACTGGAAGTTTTTAAGAAGATATTGGATAAGCATTTGAAGTGGTATAAGGTTTCCTGCGTAAGCAGGGGTTAGACTAGAAGACCTCCAAGGTCCCTTCCAACTCTATTATTCTGTTTTTTTGTTCTGTTTTCTTTCTAATCTATCTATCTATCTATCTATCTATCTATCTATCTATCTATCTATCTATCTATCTATCTATCTATCTATCTATCTATCTATCTAATTAGCTAGCTAGCTAGCTATCATTATCTCGCTTCAAAAGACAAAACCTAAACACGAAGTTGTAGCTGAATAGCCCTACATAATTTAGCTTTTTCCAAGCTGGTGATTTCCAAAGGCTTTGAAATGCGACTTTCCTCATCCTCTGCCAGGATAAGCTGATGTGCTCAGAAGGCTGGGAATGGTGGCATTTCACATTTCTTGTGGGCAGAAGGTGGACCCCTATGTTTCCTTGAAAACACCTCCCAATATTTATTAGAGTGACTTCTCTCCCCAGAAGAAAGGTGCGAGCGCTGTTTAACAATCCGTCAGCTAAATCCTATCGAGTCAAAGGCCAGTCAATGGGGCTAGGATGAATTCTGGGTCACCAGGGACCCTTTTTGTGCCCGCTCTCAACCAGGGCGGGCCAAGCAGCCGCTCTTTAGCGGCTCTGGAATGGATGTTGAGGTAACCCAAGAGGCAGCCTCTTTTCAACTCCCCGCCTTTTTAAACGCGTCCTGCCGGGCGGCGACAGGGACGCTGGACACCAAAAGCGGCGCCTGCTCTTCTCCGCTCTTTTATTTTATTTTAGTATTCAATCGGCAGCAGAGGCTCGAGCCTTCTGGGCGCCGGAAAAGGAGCCGAGGAGCTGCAGCAACGTTGCAAGAGAGCCGAAAAGAGGGGTGGGGGAGAGAAGCAAAAAGAAGAAGAAGCAGCAAGCTTTCCAGCCGACTGTGTGGCGCGAGAACTGATCCACCGCCTCCTTCCCCGGCCGACAGGGCTGAACTGCTGCACCACCACTTCCCAAAACAGATTTCCAGACTTGGAAGCAGCCCGCCACGAAAGGAGGAGGAGGAGGAGGAGGAAGCGGCGAGCGCCGGCTGCTCCTGCTGCTGTTTCGCGCCTCCGCCCCTTCCAGCGCCTTGACGCAGAGCGAGAGAGAGCAGAGAAGGAACCGCCGTCCGACCGGCTGTGTGTGTGTTTGTGGTGGGGTCTCGTCCCAGCCACCCACCCACTCGCTCCCTTTCCTCTTCGGAGCGTGGGCTGATCTTAGAAGCCGCGCTGTCGGCGGGGCCGCCGCCTCCTCTTCCTCCACGCCGCTCCTCTTGCACGCCTCAACCCCCATCCCCACCCTCTCCGCGTGAAGGTCACCTCCTCCTCTTCCAGGCGGCGGCGGCGGCGGCTCCGAGCGGAGCGCCACAGCCGCAGCTCCGCCTCCCACCTTCCTCCTTGCTAAAGGGCCAAAGTCGGCTCCCCGCCCGCGCGGGACCCGAGCCAAGCCGGTCGCAGTCCAGCCGAACGGTGAAAGCGACATGCCGAGCGCCACTCCGCCACCGCTCGCTGGACTGCGACCGCTTGGCTCGGGTCCGCAGTAACTCCCGCCAGGCTGTGCCGCCAAGAAACCATTTAAAAGCCCAACTTCTGAAGCACGGAGGAGAAGAAAGCCCTGGCGGGCTTTTAAATGGTTTCTTCGCGGCACAGCCTGGCGGAGTTATTGCGAGAGCCAAGCGGTCCCAGTCCAGCCGAACGGTGAAAGCGGAGCGCGCCGCATGTCGCTTTCACCGCTCGCTGGACTGCGACCGCTTGGCTCAGGTCCGCGCGAACTGCTCAGCCTTGGGCAAATCCCGCCGGACGATCTCGCCGCCTCTTTGGCGTCTCCTGTGCGGGGTTCCCGAAGTACATCAAGACGTAGACTCGAGTATAAGCCGAGGGGGCGCTTTTCAGCACAAAAAACGTGCTGAAAAACTCGGCTTATACTCGAGTATATACGGTATTTGGGAAATGTATTCTTTTCCATGACAACACACCTGAATGAATTTAACATCTTTTTAAAGCTGTTTGAGGTGATTGTCTTTACTGTTTCCTGTTATAATAAACTCCTAAGTTGAAGTATGTATTATGTGAAATAGTTGTTTTTATGTGTTCTGAATCGTCAAATAATTAATTTCATTGTATTGGTGCTGGAATTTTCAAAAGATGGGAAATTTTTTTCCACATTTACTTTAATAGCATCCATAATTTTATTTCACTTTGTGGTATATCATCCTTGTATTGCATATCATATATATTGTAATCATTTCTGATTAGGTTTTTGATAATTTGGTTTTTCTCGGTACCTCGACAGATCTTTGTTTTATGATCTGGTGATCAGAACCCGACATAACGTTTAAAGTATATTTGCACTAGACATTTATATAAAGTTCTGCCAATTTTTTTTAAAAAAAATATTTTTGAATTGTCTCTTTTTTCAGCAACTTTACATTAGGATCAGTATTGTTTCTACTGATTCACTTCCCAGGTGTTCACATTTCATTATTTCACATGTGAAATCAAGGATATACCTCCACCAATAATTTCCTGTTTGCTATTAAAAGGCAGTGAGAACAGCAAGTAATTATTCTGTTTTGTTTTGTTCTATTCTGTCACATCTCTATAGATCTGTTGCACTATCTCTATTGTATCATAAAGCATTTCATAGCTTTATCAGGAAATAAAAAAGCTATGACTGGGAAGCATGAGATACTGAAACAATATCTGGAACTCACACCATGAATTTTGGATAGGTAAAGATATTAGTTTGCAAAGCCCTTGCGATATATGGATGGTAGTATTTTTTATACTCTGCCAAATGCAAGCCAGATTGGAGACGAAGCATGCATGAACTTTGATGTGTCTGAATCAATTGCCTCCTGGTTCTTGGTTTAGCAATTATAGGCAATACAGAGAGAGAACTCTTTCTCCACTCTTGGTTTTCCTCGGTTGGAGCAGGAGGAACGAGTATTGTGCTGAAGTTATAATTATGAGAGGCTTTCAAATAGAAATGACAGTTGGCCTATAAATATGTTATTACAGTTCATTGTAACATTACTCATCAAATATTGACCATAATTAAAAAGTCATTTTTATTTGTTTTGGAAAGGATAAATATTTCATCACTTTCTGATGTGACATACTCATCAGTAAGAATATTTCAGTCAAACTAACCAAATCATATTCCAGTTACAGAACCCACTCCCTAGCTGTGTAATGCAATACAAAGGACAAAGCCGACACAATCGAAGGGCTGTCACTTTGCATTTGCCTTACTTTCAGTTGCTTCAGAACAAGCTTAATTCCGAAGATTTGAGGGATGGCGTGGGGAGATGCGTTTTGCCACTGTGAACCAAAACGTCGAAGGGCAGCTGTGGTGGAATGGTCACCTATATACTGGACTTGAAAACTGCATTGGAGAGGCCACTCTCCAAGGGAATGAGATAAAATTATTACCAGAACTAGCTTGTAGCTTCAAAATGCCTTTTACAAAGTACATCTTTTTGGCCTGCTCTCCTATATCGGAATATCCCTAAGAATTCATTTGCCTTTGACAATAAAACTTTACTAAGCAATGGTTAATTTTTCCAACAAAGAAGAAAACAATAGCACATTACCCTTCCTCACCAGCAGAGGAAATGATGGCAAATTAGGAACACGAGTCTTTCAAAAATGATACACGCTAACAAATACACTACATTACCAAAATAACAATCCCAACTTGCCGTAAGAAGAGCTGTGTAAGAAAATTATTCAGATGAGCACAAATGCACTGTGGTAACTCAGAACACCAGGAAAAAAAAGGAAACAGACTATCTCTACAATTTCTTCCAACAAACTGTATGTCTATGGAATTTTATCAAAAAGTACACCACTCAATTTACTGTAGCACAACTAACACAAACTGTGAAAAAAGATAATACTATCATATATCAAAAACATCACAGACACAAACAAAAGACTATTACAACCACAGGACATCACCATAGTACACAAACTGACTAATGGTCTCCACATCTTAAGCAAACCAAAAGACCCAGTAGCCCAAGAAGGAAAAGCAGAAGTCATCTATAACAGGAGTCTCCAACCTTGGCAGCTTTAAGACTTGTGGACTTCAACTCCTAGAGTTCTTCAGCCAGCAAAGTTGGCTGGCTGGGAGTTGAAGTCCACAAGTCTTAAAGTTGCCAAGGTTGGAGACCCCTGATCTATAACACATACCATAGGGACTATAACAGCTTCTATGTAGGACAGACAGGCAGAAGAAGCATAACATATCCATGATACTAAGAAGCAGTCGTTGGTATTCTGAGGATGAAAACTCCTTAATCCCACAACACACGGGCAGACTCAAGCACAGTTTCAACTAGGAAACTGGTAGCATCTTGGACCAAGCCAAATCTAAAAAATGCTAGGGAATTCCTGGAAGCTTGTATTCATATACAGTATACCAGTCATCAATAAACACATAGAGATAAATCATATTTACAGATCATTAGACAAAGACAATGACAAAGTTAAGAAGAAAATAAAAAGACCAGAACACATCTTCTCCAGTAACCAACACTCAGTTTGGCAGGGATTAATACAAAAAATTGGGAAGGAGATATAGAAGTATAGCCAGCCACACAAACAGGCTGAAGAACAGTTTTTATCTGTAAGCTGTCAGACTCCTGAATGAGAAATAACATCATAACTATGTAGTATGATGGACTGCAGGGCTGGCACAATGTGTAACATGTTCACACTGGTGCAATAGGACTGGGTGTTTTGTTAATATGATTTATTGGGTTAGGGATTTTCTGTCTTCACTGTGAGTTGTATTGTGTTGGGGGGTGGTGCACTGAGGGAGCTCAACCAATTTCATTGTACATATGTTGTACACTGACAATAAAGATTTGAAATAGAAATGAACAATTAGGCGGAAAACAATATCCTAATGAAGAAACTACCAAAGAAGAAATTGTGCCACCAACCACCCTGGCAGGTAAAGCTACTGTACATAATCAGGGAGAAAATCTGTATTATTATGGCTTGTTGCACAGTCAGCCAGATGTTTAGATTGGATTTTGCATTTATATCCACCTATTGGATCCTCTCCAAGGCTGATGTTATTGTTTGATGGAGTTAAAAGTTATTGTTGCAGGTTATAAAGCTGCTTTTTGCAATTGACCGATGGTGATTTTGTCAGTGCCAGTGATATTTAAGTAGTGCTCAAAAGAGGTTTTGAGATTGTCCCCAAGGATCCTATAACTATTGGTATTTTTGCTTTCTTTTGCCACAGTCATTCTCGTTCTATTTGCATGTCTTTATATTTTGTGATTTTCCCCAGTTTTTTCTCTTTTATTCTGCTGTCTTCAGGTAGTGCAATTTTTTCACTATCCAGACTGTTAAGCCCTTTGAAGAATAGAGACTTCTTCCCCAACACTTCCTGCATATGTCTATGGAGATTCTCACCCAAAGGTGCTTTTTTCAAGAGGTAACTGGACTTTCTGGTTTTTCTTTGAAGACATTTCTTTGAAAAGCTTCTTGGATGAGAAGCAAAATATCTTCAAAGAAAAACCAGAAAGTCTAGTTGCCTCTTGAAAAAAACACCTTTGAGACTTCCTGTGTACATTTTGGAACAAATAAATAAAATTCTTGCCTGTATCTATCAACATAGATTTTTTTTCAAATGACAGATTGGTTGTATCTGGATTTATTTTGACTAGTGTTCATTCTGTTGATGGATGCACTGCAAATGAATTTTTCAAATTGTCAGCAGAATCAACAGTGGAATTAAAATATGAAGTATAATTTAGGCTTAGGTTTAGACTTCAGAATGGGCTGGCCAATGACTTACTAAAATGAAGATCATTTTCTTCCACAGAAAATACCCTTATTATTGTGTGCCATTACAGTTTTCTTCTGCTCAATGCATTTAATTTTTGTAAATTGATAGCAAATATTTTTCTTTAACCTTCTTAACCTATTATATTATATTATATTATATTATGTTATGTTATGTTATGTTATGTTATGTTATGTTATGTTATGATACGATATCATACCATACCATACCATACCATACCATACCATACCATACCATACCATACCATACTATATTTTGACAAGTTTATCTACCTGTACTCAACTGTATCAAAACTTCCAAATCCTTTGTACCAAAGACTTACAAATATTCACAAAATACCTTTTGATAAGTTCCATGGTGATATAAGAAACAAGCTGTAACTGCTGGTTTGAAAGCTGTCCAGTGTATTACAATAAATTTGCTTTTTTTTTTTTTAGATGAACAGTTGGAAACCTGGAGATGGCTGAATAAGAAAACTGATACCATTGCTTATCTGTCTAAAAGCTAGTGTTGTTGGGAAACCCAGTAATTGAAAAAAAATGGATAGTACTGATATTTGAACTTTTTTCTATAACCTTTGAAGTGTAAGTCTTTTGGAAAATAAATTGCTTTTTTGTAATAAGAACAATGTCAGATCTCATATTTAGGAACTATGAACTTAATTCATTTCCAGTCAAAGAAACCCATGTTGTCTTGTTGGTAAAAAAAAAAAAAAAGAACCCCAAAACAATGCAAAGAGAATTAAGTTTAACCTTGGAGAGATGATATCATAATATGAATATCTGACGGCTGATCTTTATTGGTCACTGAACAAATATTGCCAAATAGGACAGGCAACCTTCAGTGATGATTGATTCTAGGATAAGACATCAACAGTCTTGCCTCCAGAGAGTAACTATGGGACTTTGGGGAATTGGTTCTTTTTTCAAGGGCAGACAACTAAATTTAGCACTGAGTTCTTACTCAGTGTAAATATATCTTAATATTTAATAAGTAGTGAAATTTATTTATTTTTATTCAGAGAAGATAAAATGCAGTTCTCTGTAGGCTATTACCTGCTGGCCAATCTAAAACTGTACAGTGAGAGGGAGGATAAAGTACACTATAATCTGGTATAACGACGCTATAGAGCACTGCACACCAGTACAACTAGACACAAGAACAGTTTTTTTCAGAACGCCATCACTCTGCTAAACAAATAATTCCCTCAACACTGTCAAACTATTTACTAACTCTGCACTACTATTAATCTTGTCATCGTTCCTATCACTCATCTCCTCCCACTTATGACTGTAACCTTGTTGCTGGTATCCTTAAGATTTATATTGACTGTTTCCCTGTGACTATCATTAAGTGTTGTACCTTTTGATTCTTGACGAATATATCTTTTCTTTTATGTACTCTGAGAGTGTATGCACCAAGACAAATTCCTTGTGTGTCCAATCACACTTGGCCACTAAAGAATTCTATTCTATTCTATTCTATTCTATTCTATTCTATTCTAATCTATTCTATTCTATTCTATTCTATTCTATTCTATTCTTATGAACCATCATATTGAAGAAGGGGAAAATCTAGTCATTAAATTTTTAAAAATGGAAGCAATTGTTCTCAAATAAATCGTGATTAATTTGTCTGAGAAAAAATGATGCATAAAATATAATGGATGCATTTACAGGAAGATGGAGAAATGATGAATGACTCAGGAATAAAAAATGCTGAGAAAAGGATGTTACATAAACCATAAATTAGAGGTCTTATATTCCACTATCTGTACTACTACCACCAGCACCACCACAATTTGGCTCTTCGGATATTTAAAAATATAAACCTAGCTCTCCTTTCTGCCAAGTTTCCTGGGAATGGTATTGTACATTTAAAAGGCAAGGTCAAGGTGATAATTTCATTGGGAAATCAAAATCTGCTGAAGCTTTCTAACTTCCTCTATTCAGAAAGGAGCTGACTTATTTATGACATGAATCATTTTAGGTCATTTTAAAGGATTGGTCTGTTTCTCCCTCTCTTTTTATGATACTTCATAAAATTGTGCTATAAATGATATTGACATCACAGAGCCACTCTACATTGTTTTGAAACTGATTCGTTTTAGCAACTTACCGTCAACTAACTGAAGTAGATAGTTAGTCTATTTTGTTAAAAAATTGAAGAACAATTATTTGACCTTGGTCAAGAATGTAAAATGTGCTTGTAATATGTCATATTGCTCTGGACAAATACATTCTTAGATCAAACAGAAGAGATGCTGTGAGAGGGATTGATACATTTAGAAACTCATTGTAATCAGAGGAACAAACCCACTGATTACAGAGAGGGGGATAGGGAAATTGAGGTAAGGGGAGGGGGAGGAGGAAGAAGAAGAGGAGTTAATTTGCACTTCTAGATCTCAGAAATAGCTTTGAGACCTTTGCAGAAGAAAAAGAAAGATTGTGGGACAGAAGGTACTTTGATGGATCCATGAAAGACAGAAGCGATTCAACTGTGGTGTGACTTATGAAGCATGCTTCCTGGCAGGAGTGGGGTTTAGTGATGTAACAGAACAGCTCTGAAGATTTATTAAATTCATTGACAATTCCCTTCCTGCTAATCAACATATGAGTAGGCCAGTCCTTCCTGGCAGTTGTTTTGTGAGAAGTTTTTCAGAAGCTTGCCAATAAATCCCCAAAAGTTAGGATATCCCAAAGCTAATGTCCATCACCAAAACTTGTACAGTTGAATTGCACTCTGAGATGCTGATCTTCTTGATCGCCTTGGAAAATGTCAACAAACTGAAAGAAAGCAGTCACTGTCTTTATCTTTAAAAGATAGAAAAAGGAGAATCCAAGGAACTATAGACAAATATGACAGATTGCAAGCACCTAGTAGTCACCATGGTTTGTCAGGAACAAGTCTTGTCAGATGAACTTTGTCTCATGTTCTTTTTAATTTAGTAAGTTCCAGGAGGCAATTGGGTGGATAACTTAGCAACGTTTAGACCAGGTTCTGGTTATGAGTGTCACATGAGACTTAGTAGTGAGGGCAGCCCCAATGAAGCCTGTTCATACAAGGATATGAGCGATTCTAGTGAGTTAAAAGTGAAGAAAATGCTGTAACATGATATGTCATGATGCATACGGAAACTTCACTGCAAAACATAGCTGCTAATGAAACAAGTTTAAAACAGTGTCATTTCAGTTTGGCCTCTTAGCTGGCAGCTTTTTCATTAACCATAGCACCAAAGTTTCATTTTATTACTGGGTTGATATGTAATTTTCCCCCCAACATGATATCTGGAATGAATAGTCTAGGAAACCCTTTCTTCTAAGAGGTGAATTTCCCCCCCTTTTCTTCTTCTTTCTCTCTTCTTACCGTACTGTAATTAGCAGAAAGATCTTTCTTTCCTTCATCCCAATTTTTTCATGTGCTTTTCTTTTTCTTCTCTCCCCTTGCCTGACAGAGTCCTTCTTCCCTAAGTAGCAAGATCCAGCCTTTCTCATCAACAAGATCTTCCTTCCTGGCCTTAGGAAGTCCATTCATCTCTTCTCAAGCCTCATCTCCATGTGATTCCTTCCTAGAAAGCCTGAGAAGAAACATCCATCATAGATTATAAGAATGGCTGGAGGAAGGATTGTGTAGGCTTGTTGAACAGACAGGAGGCTGACTGGGTTAGGCTGTGATGAATCACCAAGCCATCCTTTGGCCTGGAGAGTTTTCTATGTTGGCTACCCTGAAGCATCAATGCCAAATTTTGAATTGTGATGAAGTAAAAATATATTAGTATGTTCTAGTTATTCTCCAATGCATCTTGCAAATATTGAAAAATTTCCCAACATTTCTTGTAAATACTGATCATGTAATCCATACATATTTATTCAGAAGCCCTTCTTATTTTACTTCACCAGATTCATGTGAATATTAGTTGTAAAATCAGTCCTTCTGATTGCACAATTGCTTGCTGGATAACGTATCCTGGGGTTAAATCAGATATGTCAAGATATTTTAATGATTTCTTTGGAAATTAAGTTTTTTTTAATTTGTTTCATGTTCTGATCTCTCAATTATGTAAGGCCAAAGTAAATTATGGAGTTGTTATCTCAGGATGAATAATGACAGAAAATTGGATTTAGTAATTGTTTTGTGTAGTATGAACTAATGCTATCCATATTCAATATTTCACATACATGGATTTTAACCATTTAACATTTATAAGTAGCTTCTTAGTGTGCTAAGCTTAATTGACTGAATTGTTTATCATAACTGGATTATCATTGTCTCAGTGATATTTTTGAAAGAGTAATGGCATAAATAGTATGCTGTCTTTAATTAAATAATCAAAACCCCAGCCTTTTAATGGTGCTTTCTATCATATTTATTCTGGATTTTGCAATATTGTCTTGTTTGCAATGGAAAATTAATATGCTAATTCTTCATTTTAAAGCATGCCCAATATTTATTAATACTGAACTTGTACAATTTAGCTCTAGTTTTTAAGATTTAACTGTTTTATATATGTGCAAAAGGGAAAAATCAAATTGATTAAAATATTGCACTAAAATGCATGATTATTTTCATACTGAAAGTAATCGAGATTGTACTTTTTATTAGATTGTCATTGAGATGTATTTATCAGTAATCTACAAAGAAAGGGGAATGATATAATGCCAACACTACAAGAAACTGTAAAGAAATGGCAATTCTGTCATCAGTCTTATTTACTTTCTTACATCAATTGAAAGTTATTTTGATTTTTTTTAAAAAAGATCTCTGCTTAGCTTATTAAGTAATATAGGTAATCTTTGATTTACGATCGGCTTAGCCGCCATTCAAAGTTACAACATACGTGTGGGCTACTTACAATCTAGGTTCAAAGTTCTAATAGAACTCTAGGCTGCACTTAATAGCTTATAGCACTTATAGCTGCTTGCTGTATCACATGGTCATGTGGTTGTGTTTTACAACATTTTGCTGAAAACTGGCATTTACTTCCCGTTTTTGGCAAAACCGCACCCATCACAAATGTAATGACCGTGGTGGCTGCTAAACAATCACAGTTGCCTCTTTACAACTGCTATGTTTGCTTAATGTCTGTTACAACAAAGGTGATAAGATAGGATTTGTCACATGACTAACCCATTTTATGACTGTCACAGCTTACAACCACAATGGACAGACTTCAATACAGTTGTAAATCAAGGACTTACCTATAATCGCTAGGTTAGTCATTGAAAGAGTCCTAATGAAGCTAAGGCCTTGCACTAAAAATACATCTCAAATTAGTTCGAATTAATATTTGGTACAGGCATAAAATGAGGGGTTAATAAGCTAATATATATCCTGATTTGTCTGTCATGTGTTTTGACTATCTGTTTTATTTTGTCACAACATTATATATAAGCATAAGCATGAAATAACTATATGATATATAAGCATATATATAAAACCATAAGTATGTAATAACTATATGAAATTGTATACAATCAAAGGAAATATTAGGACAGGAATGGTAGGCACGTTGGTGCTCTTATGCATGCCCCTTACAGACCTCTTAGGAATGGGGTGAGGTCAATAGTAGATTGTTTTCGGTTAAAGCTTTGGGGATTTTGGGAAGAGACCACAGAGTCTGGTAGTGCATTCCAGGCATTAACAGCTCTGTTACTGAAGTCATATTTCCTGCAATCAAGATTGGAGCAGTTCACATTAAGCTTAAATCTATTGTGTACTCGTGTATTGTTGTGATTGAAGCTGAAGTAGTCTTCAACAGGAAGGACGTTGTAACAGATGATTCTATGAGTTAAGCTATGTATGAATCAGTTGAATAAGTTATTGTCAGCTCTTAATTAGCTTTTGAGTAAATTTAAATAGCAATAGCACTTAGATTTATATACTGCTTCACAGTGCTTTACAGCTCTCTCTAAGCGATTTACAGAGTCAGCCTATTGCCCCCAACAATTTGGGTCATTTTACCGATCTCAGAAGGATGGAAGGCTGAGTCAATCCGGAGCCTGGTGAGATTCCATCTGCCAAATTGCAGGCAGCCAGCAATTAGCAGTACTGCATTCTAACCACTGTGCCACCACGGCTCATGATATTTATTTATTTATTTATTTTTGTCACAACAGTATATATAAGTATAAGCATGAAAATAACTATGTAATATATAAGCATATATATGAGCATAAATATGTAATAACTATATTAATCAACGATAGCTTTGTTTTTTTCCTGCTCATTATGTGTGATAAGAACTTGACCATCATGTCTGCGAGCATGTTGCTGAAACTTTTTTTTAATGAATGGTTTAACCTGAGTTTTGGAACATAGACTAGTATAACTTTGGCTAGCTAGCTTTACGAAAGTTGCCGAAACTGGGTTGGCATGGATCTAACTGCAGCAAGGCTATCACCACAAGAACACTTCCTTTCCTGAGAGGAAGAAATCCAGCTTGGAGAATCCAATCTCCTTTTCAAAACCATAAAATATTCTTCAATGTTTTATTTCATACACGTTTAGCCCAAAGAAACTATTACTAAAACCTACTGTATAAAACTAAAATGGTAGACATATGCTTCAGTCAAAGGAGAAAATGGAGTTAATGTATTTTTTTTCTTTTTTCTTTTAAATGTGTGAAGTGAAGCGTTTCTCACTGAGCTGGCCTCTTGTCCCCCGAGGAGGAAAAAGTGCAACTTTTCCTTTTAAACTATTTTGTTTCCCATCCTTCTCTCTTTCTCTCTCTTCCTTATTCCTTTCATTTATGGTGCCCTAGACAGCATCCTCATATAGCCTGCAGTTCTGGAATGCCAGTCTGGCACTCCAGCACAAAACAGAGCCAGCCGTGGTATAATCTACTAATGGCTTCTTTTCATTTCAGCCCTCCCTGAGAGACTCAGTGGCAGATTGTAGACTCAATTACTCTCATGTCAGGTGATTATCCTAGGTCTTAATGTAATCTTCCATTCACACATACCATATTTCAATTACGGCAGCTATGAAACAAGCTGTGTATTCAAATCACCAATCACCTTATCACTGCTGAACAATGTCAACTGTAAAAAACGCCAGCTGAAGGCAATTACACATGTGTTGAGAACCGATTATGATTACTCTCTGTGGTATTTGTGATGAGCTGGGGAATGTTCTGAAAATTTAATTTAATGACAATATGCTTGCTGTACAATCCATAATACCTCCTGAATCCAGCATGGGGCTATTAAAACTGATAGGAGCATATTATCACCGAACTGAAAAGCTGGCCTGGGATAGTTGCTGGATGTCTCTATAGGGAACGGTAGGTAATTTCTCCACATATTTCTAACGGCTGAGGCAGACAGCTTCCAATTCCAACTGTATGCGGAAGGTGGTCCCCTTCAAACCCCCCCACCCACCCCCCATCCCGATCCACTTCTGTGTTTCCCTTTAGAGCTGAGTGAAGGTGTTTCACCAGAAACATTTGAGAGAGAAAAGATCACGAATGAGAGGTGGAGATAGCGTTGTCTTGCTTATTCTGAGAACTTGAGATCTCTTTCCAAAAAGCTGTTTCATCCTTTGACTTCTTTGAAGACTTTTTTTCAGGTATGGATACCGATTCCTCACTGGGAAGTTCCCTGCACAAAAAGAGCTTAAGCAAAGGTCTGGCAGTTGTTGTTAAAGACACTCATGTCAATTCATCATTTCCTGAAGGCCCTCTGGCTCTGTCAGGTCCCTTTTAACACAGTCTGATCCATTGCCAATTGTTTGTGGAAATCTTCTACTATTACGACAGTGAAATTCAACCCAGATCAGTGCTTGTAGGTTTCCTTAACGTCCCTATGTTTATATTGGTTTATTCGGTCGCCACTTTTCTCCCCAGAGAACTGCAAACTTCACAATGAGTTGTTCATTAAGAACAATGGTCACAATTCTAAAGAAAACTGTAAAATATTCCACAGTGTGAGGTGAGCAGCCTCTAGCCATTGTGTGTGTGTATGCATCTGTGTCATGACCCTGACACAAATATGTAAGATAGATTTGACATGTTACATATTAAGCAAGAGTGGGATATAAAAAAAGAGATAAAAAATTAAGAAAGAATGTCTCATATACAATGTTATTAGGAAGCATCCTTTGCTCATAAACTATTTTAACACTGTAGATTGGAAGAGAAAATGAGCATTCTTGAAACTGGCAAAATGAAATTGGTTGTTTCAGAGGGATATTAACTTTCTAAATAAAATCTTCCCTTCTTCTGCATGTAAGATTATTCTCATGTCATTAGAGTGTTTGTCCAGTTACAAATGCTCTCCCTTGTGGATCATCTCTTTGGAACTTTTCCTGCAGTTTTTCCAGGATTTACTCCATAGGACCACTTCACTTTTGAGATCTTTGGAATGACAGCTGGCTGCTATCAATGCATTTATTTGGCTGAGTGAAAAAGAATACATGTATTTTTGTCCCTTCCTTAAAAAACAAAAAACAGATGGCTGGCTTCATAGGATGATTTTGAATACAGTAGCATACATTCTCCCTATGGCTAATCTGCTGTAACAGTGTGAAGTGAACCTGATTAAAAAAGGGGTTGGAGAGAAAGAGGGACAATGTTGGAGAGGTGCTAAGCCTATTTGTTGATTTCAATTGGTGAGATTTTAGATTAAGCTTGTAATTCATTTCAGAGAACCTCAATCTTTTCGCATAGGCCAGACACAAAGATCCCTTGTTTGCAGTAAAGCTGCGTCTGCTAAAATTATGCCAAGCAAAAGTGTTGGCTTTGATTGTATTATCCCCTTTCAAGGACCCCTTTGAAAATCCACTAACCTTGAAACAAAGCCCATCATCTCTTGGTGCTCAGATGATTGACTGAATGCAACTTGAAATTCACAGTGCCAGTTACCTGGATTATTCTTTTCATAGATATAAACTAAAGCGATCTGGTTCTCTCTATTATTCCATTTCGCATGGAGTACTTTTATTTATTTTTTTTAACAGCTTTCGCTCTTTCACCAGGTCAAGATATTCTTGTAATTTCACTTTTATGTGTACGGGAAATTTGGAGTTGATTTATTGCTTTGAAAGGTACTTGTTTAAAGGGTCCTCTCTCCTATACAAGCATTTAAACCTTGACATTGAATCACTCTTGTTTAGTTCAGCACCTGAATATTGTCCAGTTTGGTCTCTCCAGATGAGATTTTCGGTCTACTGTATATGCTCCAGAGAAACATATGGAAGTAATTATTCTTCCATCATTTTTCCAAACTCAAATTATTCAGGGTAGATGAGGAAGGGTCTGCCGAACCGAGAAACGCGACAAAGGGGACCGAGACGAATGCGGAAGCTGCGGTGGTCAACACCAGCGCCAACGCTGCAAGTTTAAGGACGCGACATGTCGGCGGTGCGGAAGAAAGGGCACCTAGCTCAAGTTTGTCGAGCGCCCAACCTTCCGCCGAAAATTCAAATCGCCAATCAGAGCGCGAATCGGCAAGGCGACCCGCGATTGGCTCAAACAAAAAGGCGCGGATTCAAACCAAACGACTGTGGTCATAGGTCACGCCGACCCGAGTGGAGAAGAAGATCTTCACCAAACCAAAAATAGAGGAGTACGGTGCCGGCTCAAGTAGACACGGGATCAGCGATCACCATCATGTCCTGGGACACTTTGGCGAAGTCACTGCCGTCAGTCGCAGCGCCACCTGCAAGCACAACGGCCACGAGTCCACGACTACCAAGGGAATCGCATCCCTGTTCGAGGGACCACCTCCGTCCGAGTCGAGTACGGACCACACAAGAAGACCCTGCCCATCACGATCGCCGAAGGGACCCTGCCCAGTCTGTTGGGACTAGACTGGTTTCGTGCCCTGGGCATGGGAGTGACTGGCATCTACAGAAGTGACTGTAACCTGAAAGACATTCTCTTTAACGAGTTCAAGATGTCTTCAAGGACTGCCTGGGCAAGTACAAGGGGACCCCTATTTCCTTCAACTTAGACCCCAGAGAACTGCAAACTTCACAATGAGTTGTTCATTAAGAACAATGGTCACAATTCTAAAGAAAACTGTAAAATATTCCACAGTGTGAGGTGAGCAGCCTCTAGCCATTGTGTGTGTGTATGCATCTGTGTCATGACCCTGACACAAATATGTAAGATAGATTTGACATGTTACATATTAAGCAAGAGTGGGATATAAAAAAAGAGATAAAAAATTAAGAAAGAATGTCTCATATACAATGTTATTAGGAAGCATCCTTTGCTCATAAACTATTTTAACACTGTAGATTGGAAGAGAAAATGAGCATTCTTGAAACTGGCAAAATGAAATTGGTTGTTTCAGAGGGATATTAACTTTCTAAATAAAATCTTCCCTTCTTCTGCATGTAAGATTATTCTCATGTCATTAGAGTGTTTGTCCAGTTACAAATGCTCTCCCTTGTGGATCATCTCTTTGGAACTTTTCCTGCAGTTTTTCCAGGATTTACTCCATAGGACCACTTCACTTTTGAGATCTTTGGAATGACAGCTGGCTGCTATCAATGCATTTATTTGGCTGAGTGAAAAAGAATACATGTATTTTTGTCCCTTCCTTAAAAACAAAGCGACCGTTGCTGAACCGCTGCATAGGCTTTTAGGAAAAAATACTGTTTGGTCTTGGGGAAAGTCGGAAAATAGGGCTTTCGAAGCAGTAAAAAACCTGCTCTCAAGTGACAGCCTGCTCATCCAATATCATAACTCATTGCCCCTAGTGCTGGTTTGCGATGCCTCCCCTTATGGGGTGGGGGCTGTACTCAGCCATAGACTTCCAAACGGCACAGAAGCCCCTATAGCTTTTTACTCTAGAACGATGTCCTCCCCAGAGAGGAACTACAGCCAATTAGATAAAGAAGCACTAGCCATTGTGTCAGGGGTGAAAAAATTCCACGAATATGTTTTTGGGCGGGATTTTGAAATCGTGACTGACCACAGACCGCTACTAGGGATACTGGCTGGCGATCACCAACGCCTGTGGCACTTTCGCCACGCTTGACCCGATGGACTATTTTCTTAGCCGCTTATTCGTACAAGCTGCAGCATCGACCAGGAAAAGAAGTGGGGCATGCAGGCGCGTTAAGCAGATGCCCACTACCAGGGGCCATCGAAGACCCTCGCCGGGGCGCCCATCCTGCTTATTGACTCTTTGGACTCTGGCCCAGTCACATCTAAGGAAGTGGCTCGGGCATCATACCGGGACATTATGTTAAGGACTGTACTCGGTTGGGTACAAGAGGGTGGCCGCTGCGCCGGGCTTAACGGTTTAAGGAATTTGTTAAAAACGGATGAGCTCTCGGCTCAAGGGGTGCCTGTTATGGGGTGATCGTGTGGTAATCCCGATAAACTAAGGGAAAGGTACTGGACCTCCTCCACGAGGGCCACCCAGGATCGTCCGGATGAAGGGGCTAGCGAGAAGCTATGTGTGGTGGCCACTCATGGACTCAGAGATTGCTGAGAGGGTGGGAAATGCCAGGCTTGCCAAGAGTCCAGACCCCTACCCCAACAGCCCCAGTCAGGAATGGGAAAAACCCCAAGGGCCCTGGTCAAGAATCCACATTGATTTTGCTGGCCCTTTCCATGGCCAAACTTTCCTAGTGGTTGTCGCATTCTCTAAATGGTTGGAGATCATACTCATGAAATCCACTACGGCCGAGGCAGTAATCGCAGCCCTCCGCCACCTATTCGCAACCCACGGGTTGCCTGACACTCTGGTGTCCGACAACGGCCCGCAATTCACGGCAACCCAGTTCGAAGAATATTTGGCAGAGGAGGGCATCCGACATGCCCTCTCTGCGCCTTTCCACCCTGCGTCGAATGGCCTTGCAGAGCGTTCCGTCCGGAGCGCTAAGGAGGCATTGTCCAGGCTCAAGCCAGGTGACTGGCAAACAAAGATAGACTTCTTTCTGGCCGTTCAGCACAGAACCCCAAGCACTGCTACAGGCAGAAGCCCAGCCGAATTATTGATGGGACGGAAACTCCGGTGCCCACTTGACCGTTTGAGTCCCCATTACACACCAGAGGGTTACAAGGGGGAAATAGACAAAACAAGGGAATTGGGCATAGGCGACCGAGTGTGGGCCCGCAACTACGGGGACGGCCCAAGTTGGCTCGCAGGGCAAATAATAAAAGCAACCGGCCCAAAGTCATACTTGGTCGAATTACAAGACAACCGAGTATGGAGGCACCACATAGATCAGATAAGGAGACGAATAACTGAACAAACTAAGCCACAGGAAACAAATTATGACCCCTCCTTATTTGAACCCACAGCTGACCATGACCCGGGGGAGGCGCAAGACTTAGCTGAGGTCCCGGAGGTCCAGCGGCGCCATCAGGTTCGAGGGAAACGACAGGAAAATTACAAAAAGTAATCCAGGGCGGATGGCCAAGAAAAAGCTGCCAATAATCCAGGGCCCGATGGCCTAGAGAAAGAGCTGGGAGGAGAAAACAGACCCTCCGAACAGCTCAAAACACCACCCAGGACTGAACCGCGCAGGTCTGAAAGAACTAGGAGACGCCCAGGTTATTTGCGTGACTACGTCGAAAAATAACATGTAAATAAAATGCAAATAGAGGCAAAGTGTTTTCTGGGAGGGGAGGAGTGTTATGTATTCTTGTATGTACCTTTAAATATTTGGGTGGGAAATCAGCACGTTGCTGATTGGACGAAGCCGCCAGTAGAACTGTATAAAAGGAGAGGTTTTTCCCCCAGCCTGTTGCTGGGTTCACCCTATATTAAAGAGCTGTTGTCACTACCCTGGTCTCCAGCCTCGTTACTTCCAGAACTTAACAATATATATGAGCATAAATATGTAATAACTATATTAATCAACGATAGCTTTGTTTTTTTTTCCCTGCTCATTACGTGTGATAAGAACTTGACCATCATGTCTGCGAGCATTTTGCTGAAACTTTTTTTTAATGAATGGTTTAACCTGAGTTTTGGAACATAGACTAGTATAACTTTGGCTAGCTAGCTTTACGAAAGTTGCCGAAACTGGGTTGGCATGGATCTAACTGCAGCAAGGCTATCACCACAAGAACACTTCCTTTCCTGAGAGGAAGAAATCCAGCTTGGAGAATCCAATCTCCTTTTCAAAACCATAAAATATTCTTCAATGTTTTATTTCATACACGTTTAGCCCAAAGAAACTATTACTAAAACCTACTGTATAAAACTAAAATGGTAGACATATGCTTCAGTCAAAGGAGAAAATGGAGTTAATGTATTTTTTTTCTTTTTTCTTTTAAATGTGTGAAGTGAAGCGTTTCTCACTGAGCTGGCCTCTTGTCCCCCGAGGAGGAAAAAGTGCAACTTTTCCTTTTAAACTATTTTGTTTCCCATCCTTCTCTCTCTCTCTCTCTCTTTCTCTCTCTTCCTTATTCCTTTCATTTATGGTGCCCTAGACAGCATCCTCATATAGCCTGCAGTTCTGGAATGCCAGTCTGGCACTCCAGCACAAAACAGAGCCAGCCGTGGTATAATCTACTAATGGCTTCTTTTCATTTCAGCCCTCCCTGAGAGACTCAGTGGCAGATTGTAGACTCAATTACTCTCATGTCAGGTGATTATCCTAGGTCTTAATGTAATCTTCCATTCACACATACCATATTTCAATTACGGCAGCTATGAAACAAGCTGTGTATTCAAATCACCAATCACCTTATCACTGCTGAACAATGTCAACTGTAAAAAACGCCAGCTGAAGGCAATTACACATGTGTTGAGAACCGATTATGATTACTCTCTGTGGTATTTGTGATGAGCTGGGGAATGTTCTGAAAATTTAATTTAATGACAATATGCTTGCTGTACAATCCATAATACCTCCTGAATCCAGCATGGGGCTATTAAAACTGATAGGAGCATATTATCACCGAACTGAAAAGCTGGCCTGGGATAGTTGCTGGATGTCTCTATAGGGAACGGTAGGTAATTTCTCCACATATTTCTAACGGCTGAGGCAGACAGCTTCCAATTCCAACTGTATGCGGAAGGTGGTCCCCTTCAAACCCCCACCCACCCCCCATCCCGATCCACTTCTGTGTTTCCCTTTAGAGCTGAGTGAAGGTGTTTCACCAGAAACATTTGAGAGAGAAAAGATCACGAATGAGAGGTGGAGATAGCGTTGTCTTGCTTATTCTGAGAACTTGAGATCTCTTTCCAAAAAGCTGTTTCATCCTTTGACTTCTTTGAAGACTTTTCTTCAGGTATGGATACCGATTCCTCACTGGGAAGTTCCCTGCACAAAAAGAGCTTAAGCAAAGGTCTGGCAGTTGTTGTTAAAGACACTCATGTCAATTCATCATTTCCTGAAGGCCCTCTGGCTCTGTCAGGTCCCTTTTAACACAGTCTGATCCATTGCCAATTGTTTGTGGAAATCTTCTGCTATTACGACAGTGAAATTCAACCCAGATCAGTGCTTGTAGGTTTCCTTAACATCCCTATGTTTATATTGGTTTATTCGGTCGCCACTTTTCTCCCCAGAGAACTGCAAACTTCACAATGAGTTGTTCGTTAAGAACAATGGTCACAATTCTAAAGAAAACTGTAAAATATTCCACAGTGTGAGGTGAGCAGCCTCTAGCCATTGTGTGTGTGTATGCATCTGTGTCATGACCCTGACACAAATATGTAAGATAGATTTGACATGTTACATATTAAGCAAGAGTGGGATATAAAAAAAGAGATAAAAAATTAAGAAAGAATGTCTCATATACAATGTTATTAGGAAGCATCCTTTGCTCATAAACTATTTTAACACTGTAGATTAGAAGAGAAAATGAGCATTCTTGAAACTGGCAAAATGAAATTGGTTGTTTCAGAGGGATATTAACTTTCTAAATAAAATCTTCCCTTCTTCTGCATGTAAGATTATTCTCATGTCATTAGAGTGTTTGTCCAGTTACAAATGCTCTCCCTTGTGGATCATCTCTTTGGAACTTTTCCTGCAGTTTTTCCAGGATTTACTCCATAGGACCACTTCACTTTTGAGATCTTTGGAATGACAGCTGGCTGCTATCAATGCATTTATTTGGCTGAGTGAAAAAGAATACATGTATTTTTGTCCCTTCCTTAAAAAACAAAAAACAGATGGCTGGCTTCATAGGATGATTTTGAATACAGTAGCATACATTCTCCCTATGGCTAATCTGCTGTAACAGTGTGAAGTGAACCTGATTAAAAAAGGGGTTGGAGAGAAAGAGGGACAATGTTGGAGAGGTGCTAAGCCTATTTGTTGATTTCAATTGGTGAGATTTTAGATTAAGCTTGTAATTCATTTCAGAGAACCTCAATCTTTTCGCATAGGCCAGACACAAAGATCCCTTGTTTGCAGTAAAGCTGCGTCTGCTAAAATTATGCCAAGCAAAAGTGTTGGCTTTGATTGTATTATCCCCTTTCAAGGACCCCTTTGAAAATCCACTAACCTTGAAACAAAGCCCATCATCTCTTGGTGCTCAGATGATTGACTGAATGCAACTTGAAATTCACAGTGCCAGTTACCTGGATTATTCTTTTCATAGATATAAACTAAAGCGATCTGGTTCTCTCTATCATTCCATTTCGCATGGAGTACTTTTATTTATTTATTTTAACAGCTTTCGCTCTTTCACCAGGTCAAGATATTCTTGTAATTTCACTTTTATGTGTACGGGAAATTTGGAGTTGATTTATTGCTTTGAAAGGTACTTGTTTAAAGGGTCCTCTCTCCTATACAAGCATTTAAACCTTGACATTGAATCACTCTTGTTTAGTTCAGCACCTGAATATTGTCCAGTTTGGTCTCTCCAGATGAGATTTTCGGTCTACTGTATATGCTCCAGAGAAACATATGGAAGTAATTATTCTTCCATCATTTTTCCAAACTCAAATTATTCAGGGTAGATGAGGAAGTAAACCAAGCCTTAATAAAATTCTTAAATTGCATATGATTCTTTTTTTAAAAAAAAAATCATGTTTCAGAAAGGAATTTTTTAAATGACAAGAAGACTACTGTGCAGGTTTTGAACATAATTTCCAGAATACTTTTTTTAAATAATGCAATTTATGGAATTAATCCCAAATAGTTTTTTTTGTGAGGACACATTATACTTACTTCCAGCCAATTTTATCTTATCTGCAGGATTTTTGGGGATGGGTGGGATTTTTTTAAATTCTGGCTGTATTTCTCTGCAATAATATGCTAAAGGAATTTATCTTTGAATGCAAATTGCCTTAAAGACAACAACCCTCCTCCTTTACTTTTGCAGAATCAGTAAATGCCCAAATATACCTTCATTACAAATCTATGGAGATTCTCAGTCATCCAGGTCATGGTTGTCCCAAAGGTGCTTTTTTTTCAAGGGGCAACTGGACTTTCTGGTTTTTCTTTGAAGACATTTTGCTTCTCATCCAAGAAGCTTCTTCAGCTCTGGAAGCTGAAGAAGCTTCTTGGATGAGAAGCAAAACGTCTTCAAAGAAAAACCAGAAAGTCCAGTTGCCTCTTGGGAAAAACAAAGCACCTTTGGGACTTCATTACAAGTGTTTTCCAGTTTTCTAGAGATGAAGACCATAGACAATATGGTTCATTGGTGTCCACTTGGTAGACCATGAGTCTACAATCCAAAAGAAACTAATGATGGCTTTCTTTTAGAATAGTATAAAACAGAATTTTTTATTGGCCAAGTGTGATTGAAAACACAAGGAATTTGTCTTAGTGCATATGCTCTCGGTGTACATCTCGGATATGTTCATCAAGAATCATAAAGTACAACATTTAATGATTACATTCCTGAAGGATATACCATTTTATTTGTGTCCATCTACCCACCCACGTGTAATATATCAGAAGTGCCTACTCATATGCCCTGAAAGATCATTGAACATTCATCCCCTCCCAACAAAGTTTGCCCGGTAAGGTTACATTACTGCCTGATTCTGATATTTCTCTATCTCCCCTTATTTGTTCTGTCTGAACAGCATCTCTCCTTTTGCCCAGTGAATATGACCTCAGTACATAAGTCTGGACCACACACACACACACACACACACACAGAAAAGAAAAGAAAAGAAAAAGAGAAGCAATCTGATTACCCAGCATGTTACTTTTATTGCCCAGGGTCACTGTTAATTTTAGCGATAGGTCATATAGGATGAAGTCCTATAAGAGCCAGGAGCTTTTTAATTGCATTGCGCGGCACTTGCTTGTTGTTGCGGTATCTCTGACGACTTATTGCTTCATGGTGGATAATGTCCTTTTCCCCTGAATGTCATAGAGACTCATTCTATCTATACAATCTGTCTTGTTATTTATTCTTCAAAAATTACAGCATAGGCAGTTTTCACGGAGTTCAGCAGTCACTACAGAGATGACGTTGGCATTTAGAACGTAAGTGTCAGAGCTCTATCTATTCCTTTATTAAGGAAAGAAAAGGCCTGGGAGAAAACTATTCTGAAAAAAATCCTATCCCATCGCACCTGTAGTCATGGTTTGTTTTTTCCCCCTTCTGGAAATCTAGGTTAAGTTTATCAATTCTGGCATTGTAAAAGTGAATGAATTGGCATGACCTGTAGAAATCACAGGAAACACTCAAAACTTCTTTAGCCAGCTGTATATCAAGCATACAGTGGGGGAAAAAAAGCCAGTGGAAAGAGAGTCGAAAAGAAGGGCAAAAGGCGAAATGGTTTGTGTCCATTTAAGAAAAAATCAATAATAGTATAAAATTGATTTAGTGCTTGTCATAAAACATAAGTAAGTGCTGGAAAATAGAGAAAATTGAGTCTCAATTTAATCTGCACAAAAGCCACACTGTACTGATGAAGTGATCTGAGGAGAGAGCTACATAAAACCTAAAGACAGATACTTAATTGTCATATTAAAGACTCTCTTTTCTGCCTGCTGGAGTCAAGGGCTAAAACACATTAATCATGTGGATAAGGGGCATTGAAATCAAATCTCAATTAAAATCTGTTCAATAATGTCTCTAATATGTTTTTCAAGCATTAATTTTTCCCATCGATTCTATATCCCATAAATCAGATATGTTGCAGTGCATGTAATAGTTTATGGAGGATAGGATTATGGTTTTATGAAGTTAATGCAGCAGAACCATTTAATTTACACAGGCTAAAGTTTTATGTCTGTTGCTCATTTCTATTATTTTCTTCGGATAAAACCCTTTGGCCTATAAAATAAGGGGGAAATTGTTTTGTTTTCTTTAAATCTGTTCTTTTTCATTCACTTCAGATGCTATGGTGATTGTTATGGACAGATTATTCTTACTTTTTACTTTGCAAGATTAAAAAAAGGTGTTTTGTTTTTTTTAAAAGGGGACAACATTTTCTTTTCAATGTATCTACATCTTTTTAAAACAGGAAGATTTGAAAAGTCATCTGCACAGCTGAGCATCTTCACTGATCCCAGAAAAGTGTGAGAATTTTTGAGATTATTTGATATTATTCATGTAAAGGAATCTATGCATATCAAATATATATATTCTCAGGCAAAGCAGTCGCTAAAACCACGGATTTAGTACAGTCTGCTGACATCACTTCTGAAAGTGAAGATTGTAGAAAGATATGTAAAAATTACTAGTGAAGTCCCAAATAGTTTATACATATCCCAGCCCTATAAGATGAGTTGCTGTGTGAATGGTAGGCCATATATTTTATATTTAAAACATTTTAGGCTCCGCTCTTGGAATATACAGTACATATCTGTCTGTCTATTTCAGGAGTGTCAAACTCATGTCGTCACAGCGGTGTCACGTGACATATTGGGACTTTATACCCTTTCGCTAAACTGGGCGTGGGCAGTACGTGACGCATCTGGCCTACAGGCCGGGAGTTTGACAGGCCTGGTTTATTTCCTAGCCAAGGGAGCCAGCATTGTTCGTTTCTATCATCACATGGCGAACCTGACTATATGTCAAGGTAGTATTTATCTACAACTCTTTAAAGCAGCCACACCTTTTTGTAGGATCATCGGGTTCCTCGCTCGAAGTGCCACGTGGTCTCAGGAAAAGGCTTGCAGAAATGTGTTACCTTTCTGGTAACACATTTCAGCTGTGTTATTTCAGTTGCGCTACACAACACATTTCAGTTGTGTTATCAACTACGAAGCCCTGTTTTGAATTTTAATCTGAAATGTTGCAGAGTTCTAATATTTTTATGCCCTTACAGTCCTGTGCAGGCTATACTGCAGAATGCTTTTTTATCCTGTGTATTAATGTATGGCACATTGGGGGGGGGGAGGAGCAAAATTTTGGCTCTAGTTTGAGTGTTCTGGTTGAATATTAAAATCCTTAAAAAAAGAAAAAAAAAAAGAAAACAGGAAGTAACCTTACAGGAAATCCTGGGCAGAGTTTTTAATCAGCTTCTTACACAGTGTCCTTAAATCTTACAGGAGTCAAGAGTATTAGCCTAGAACTACTCCAAAGTAAGTGGCTTGAGTGCTGAAGCCTAAATGGCAGAGCCTTAATTAGATGCAGGCTGATTGCTTAAGACCCTTTTTATGACAATGCAAGCCTGAATGGCACACATTTAAAAGCCCCAGCAGCTCCATTTTTTTTTCATGCAAAGAACTCAAGTCCCACGAGTGAGCCAATTATAAATCATAGTGTAGGTGAACTCATTCTCTCCCATTCACTGGAGTGGATTCAATGTCATTAATGTTTCTACAACTGATATCTTTGAAAGGAGTAAGAAGGTTTTCCCCCCCCCCACATATCTCATTAACATTACAGAGGAGAACTGAAATTAATTCAGTGATGGATCACTGCTATATACAAGAGAGCCAATTCATTTTAATAAGTTCTTCCAGAAAATCAAACCATATCTTCCACCAAAGGGCTTGCTAATCCTCTCTGGTGTCTTGTATTGACCTCATTGGCACATACGGGCTATTGGCTGATGTTCTACCACTGTTAGCGGGTGTGAAATTTTAGCTGAGAGCAAAATATGCCAGAATCCATCCTCAGAGCTCTCTCAACCTTTCATCACCCAAATGTTGAAGTGTAGCACCAGACTCAGCAAATACTGGCAATGAAGACTGAAGGGTTTAAGATCTGTACAAAAAGTCACTTCGCATGTTCTCATTGAATTAAAAACCATTTACAGTAGGTTTGATTTGAAGGAACTTCTAAAAACAACACACAAAAAGATGGTTGAATAGGATTCTATACATTCTTCTCCATTTAAACTTTGAAAAAGTATATGGCATTTTCTTTGTCAATCAGCAGTATTCATGTCTGCTGAATTAATCCCAATCAATCAATGTGTTGTATTAAAACATATATATCATTTTTTTTCTATTTGTTTATTGTAGATCAAAATGTTGATACATGGTACTTCCTGATGTGAGGACAGGGGAAGTGAGGTGATGACTGTAGATCAGATCAGGGCCGAGATTGTCAAGTATAAAGTATAATTCTTCAAATATAAAGAGTTTTTTTTCCAAGTATAAAGCAAATTGCTTTAAACAAAGTTGTTTCCAACTTTTATTAAGCGAAAAGTTTGGTTTACAAAAATATCTACTAGCAGGTGCCTTCTAGGTTGTCCGAGTTTGCTGGGGGATGATGGAAAAATTTTAATCAACAAACACAAAGGGTTAGAATTGAGGAAATATGGTACATACAAGCTGCTGCAAATATTTCCTTATGATGTTAAATGGGACTTTGAGGTCTCTGAAGGTGGAAAGACATGCAAGTGGAGCTTAACATTTCTATTAAGATTTCTTCCCAGATGTTAGAAATTCTAATATGTTTTTACCACAACACTAGGCATAAATAGAAGTAAAGAATTAAATAGCATCCTTGAATTGTTTTATCTCTATATCTATATCTATAAAACTATCTATATCTAGTTTTGTTTTATTTCATAGGAAGTAAGTTTAGGACAAACATATTTGCAGTCCTGGGGTATGAGGAAACTCATTACACAAAAATATTATCAGTATTATAGTTTGTGACACAGTCAGCCAGACTTTTAGACTGGATTTGGCATTTTAATCCATTTATTGAGTCTTGCCCAAGCAACTGGGATGGGCAGATGCTGTAGTTGGATTCTATTAAATGTACTGTTGCAGGATGGAAGCTGTTCCAAGTAAAGCTGCCTTTTGCAATTGACTGATTGTGGTTTTGTCTCACTGCTGATCAAGTGGTGTTCAAGTGGTGCTGCAGATGTTTTGGGGTTGCGCCCAGCGGCTACTATTGTTGGTACTATCTTTGCTTTCTTTTGCCACAGTCATTCTATTTCTATTTGCAAGTCTTTGTATTTGGTGATTTTCTCCAGTTCTTTCTCTATTCTGTTCTCTATTTCCAAATAATGTCCATTCTTCAGACTTTTTTTGTTGTTGGTCTTATTGGCAATGGTGAAGTCTGAGGTGTTATGTGGCAGGTGTTTGTCTGTTTGAATTCTAAAGTCCCAGATCACTTTAGCTTCTTCATTTTCAATTACTTTCTCCATTTTGTGGTCTCACCAGTTCTTGCTTGCAGGTAAATTTCTTGAAAATCTTCCAAGGCACCATTGTTACTACTTTGTCATCCCATTATTTTTTAATCTGTCTGTGCGATCTCCTTGCAGCAGCTAACTGTGGCAAGTGATCCACTGTTTTTCCAATGTTGTAGAGACGGCTTTTCCTGTCTGTTGCTGTCTTTTCAATTCTGGCTTCTTATGCATTTGCTTCCAAAGCTTGGCTTTGTGCAGCCAGAATTAGCCCCCAAGTCTCTTTTTTCAACTTTCCTACTCTTAGCCATTGCCACATCGTGTTATATGCTTTGCCTGCTTTTTTTAAAAAAATGTACTGGCCATGCAATACTTTGTCTTCCCATGTCTCTTTTGTATTCTTTATTTGGTCTTTCTTTCAAATTTTTGCTATCTCAATTGGTATAATTTAACATTTTGCAGTGCGTCTTGAATATCAGTGCAGTTTTATAATATTGCTGCTACTGCTGCTACTAATTCTTTTATAATAGTATTTCATTTTTGCAGTACTCAGTTCGGCTCAGTTTCCTGCTACAATATTTCAGCTTATTCTATTTGATGGCTGCTCCTCTATAATCACTCATTTTCAGTGGGCAAAGGGGAGCAATTGCTGGGCATCAAATCATCATCAAGTAAACCAGCCTTGACACTTGTTAAAAAGGGAGATAGATGGTCAGTTGACTTCATTGGAAAATACTCTCCTAAATATCTGGTGGTGGTGTTTTTTTTAAAAAAGGGAACAGTGCAATAGCCCATATTTCTTCTGTGTCATCATTTGATTACACATGTTCACCAGAGAAGAACCGAAATATTATGGAATAGAGATTAAGGAAGGTAGATACAAACAAAGAATTTAACTTATTCATATTCTGGCATTGGTATTTTTTTTACACATGGCAGGCAAATTATAATACCCGAATACATGTTCAGAATTTCCATTTTTCCAGGTTTCCATATTACTCTTGTAAACGCACTTTATTTTGTAATCCTGGGGGGAAAAACTCACAAGAAAACCAAATGCAGATAACTTGAGTATTACAAAGAAGATCCTAAATGCCAAATATTGCTTTATGCAATAAAATACCTCCTTGTTCATTTGAGATAGCAATAGCAATAGCACTTAGACTTATATACCACTTCACAGTGCTTTTACAGCCCTCCCTAAGCAGTTTACAGAGTCAGCATATTATCCCCAACAATCTGGGTCCTCATTTTACCCACCTCTGAAGGATGGAAGACTAAGTCAACCTTGAGCTGGTGAGATTTGAACTGCCGAACTGCAGCTAGCAGTCAGCTGAAGTAGCCTACAGTACTGCACTCCAACCACTGTGCTACCTCAGCTCTTAAAAGATGATAGCATGTAAGGCAGACTGTAATCATTGTTGCCCCAGTGTGCATATTGGCACACTTATAGAACTCTAGATTTGCTTCAAGAACTTCTTTGGCAATTGTTTAGCAATTTTGCTATTTCTCACAATCTAGTAAGTGATACTAAAATGATCTGAAACCATCTATTAATAATGCCAATCTGCAGGTGTGTATTGATATGACAGTGGCAATCAAAATGTGGAAACTGGTCCATATTTACCAAGGATAAAGTCTCACTGACCAGAGTAGAACTTGCTCTTGACACATGTAAAGTTATATATTTACAAATTTTGTCATATATTTACAAATTTACAATATTTATTGCACACAGAATAGTAGCAGAAAAAAGATGGAAGATATTTCATTTCAGTCCTATTAAACTTTAACCTTTTATTGTTGTTAGTTGCGAAGTCGTGTCTGACCCATCGCGACCCCATGGACAACGTTCCTCCAGGGCTTCCTGTCCTCTATCATCCCCCAGAATCCATTTAAGCTAATGCTGACTGCAGTAAATACATTCACAAAATAGGTATCACAGAATTTATTTTAAACAATTCAAGTTCCTATTATATAATTTCATGTAATTTTAATTCACGTTTATCTAATTTTCATTCCATTTGGATTTGAGTGTCCCAGTCAATTATTGATTATGGTTAATGCAATCATGATGATTCTTCTGGACTTCTCATTGCCTTTGATATCATCAAATCATGATTTCCTTTCTGTGCCACCTTAGAACAAGTTTGTGAAACAGGGAGAACCTAGTGGATGATGCCTGGGAACTTATTTATTTTTTTTATTTATGTATTTATTTTTTATTTATTTATTTGTCACAACAGTATATATAAGCATAAGCATGAAATAACTATACGATATATAAGCATATATATAAGCATAAGTATGTAATAACTATACGAAATTGGATACAATCAAGGGAAGATTAGGATAGGAACGGTAGGCATGTTGGTGCTCTTATGCACACCTCTTAGGAATGGGGTGAGGTCAATAGTAGATAAGGATTATCATTATAGAAGTGCCTCTGTCTTCTTCTGACTTTGCTTTGAAGCAAACTTAGATTCCTTTCATTTCATGGTATCTGATCTCCCTTTTCCATGGTTTATGAAATGGGCCTTTCTGTGGAAGGTAAATTAGAACCAGTCAAAGTGAATGTAGGCTAGTTTGTGTCAGCTTTAAGACTTGTGCTTTTAAACTGATGGGAATAATAAACAAGGAGTGGGGGGTGATTATAGCCAGTATTCATAATACATTTCATAAATAATACTATGTGAAAGTCTGCCTGCTCAAGTCCACTGGGGGTGATTGGTACTAAAACCTTCAGAATGGGCTACCTTAAATGTGTTAAGCAGTATGGTGAAAAAACGTATTGCACAAAACATTCCAAGCTCAAAACTAAGGCAGAGCAAGGAAGAGAAATGAGAAGATGACAGATTTATTGAAGAAGTTGCATAAAGTAGTGGAGTGCTTTCTGATTTTAATTCACACGATGCTGTTCATTACCCCTGGGGTTAAGATTTAGTATTTTAAATAGCTTTTAGCACTATTTATTTAAAAACATTTTACTACAATATGACCTGTGTTTAAACAACTCATATAAATGCACTGTCCCAGGAGATGCCTCGCTTTTCTTGGAACAGGAGAAAAATCTGAACAATGTTAAATGCTAAGTATTATTCAAGGATCTAACACATTTGCAAATGTAAAATCAGTTCATTAGTGGAAACAAAGAATGATGAAGTAACGAATTAGATTGTGGTACTGAGAACAGTCAGTGGGAATTAAATTGCTTTATTTACTTTATTAGTGGAATTTGCTACTAAATATTTTACAGTGTAGTTCTGCTCATGTTTACCGAGAATTAAATTCTATTAAGTTAAGGTATGCCCAAGTTAAGTCTATATTGGATTATAGTCTTAATGATGGAGTTGTTAGTCATTTTACAGAAGATAAGTTGGGATTGTCTACATGATTTACACAAAATACGTAATTGTAAAGAGTACTATTCAGGGCAGGTTTTGTTAAGCATAAAAGATTTATCCTTTCCTTTATCTTAATTAGAATGCTTGTGCATGCTTTTAAAAAATAAACATATTTTTTTTCCCATTGAGTCACTGCTGATTCCTGTTTCTGTGTAAATTCTCTAGACTTATTTAAATCACCACTGAACCTAGAAGTTCCTGCACTGGCATAATTTTTTATGACTACTGAAGGATATACTAATACTGTGGCTAACAATGACATTTCAAAACTTTTCTTAGTATGTAGCTCTTTGCTCTTCCTCCTAAAAAGATGGAATTATTATGATGACTCAATATAACTATGGTCCAATTAGTTGTAAGAAGGTGGAGTGCTTTGAATAATCATTATGATACAATTACAATGTCTTGCTAAGAGAGGATGATCTAAGTTTGAACCTCACATAATCATGATGTCAAACTATATACACTGCTGTGAATTCCTAAGAAAAATTATTCAACTGAAACAAAGTCCAAGGGACCAGCAAAGGGATTTGGGCACCGAGCTAGTGATCCAGTTTTCAAAAGGGAAACTCTCTTCTTTCTAGGATGTTGGATTGCAGACTCTCTCTTTTTATTTTTTTATTTTATTTATTTATTTATTCAAATTTTTATACCGCCCTATCTCCCGAAGGACTCAGGGCGGTGTACAGCCAAATAAAAACATAAGAATAATACAAATAAAAACAACAATTACAAAACCTATTAATTAGGCCGAAATTAAAATATCACTAAAATAGTATAAAACCCCATTAAAACTAAATTTAAAACTAAAACCCTAGGCTAGCCCTGCGCAACTAAATAGATGTGTCTTAAGCTCGCGGCGGAAGGTTCGGAGGTCGGGAAGTTGGCGCAGCCCTGGGGGAAGCTCGTTCCAGAGGGTGGGAGCCCCCACAGAGAAAGCCCTTCCTCTGGGTGTCGCCAGTCGGCACTGCCTGGCGGACGGCACCCTAAGGAGTCCCTATCTGTGAGAGCGAACGGGTCAGTGGGAGGCAATCGATGGCAGTAGGCGGTCCCGTAAGTAACCCGGCCCTGCCATGTCCTTTATGTCCTAAGTTCCTTGTTATTGGATAACCATTTGTCTGAAGTGGTGTAGGGTTTCCTGCCTGAGCAGGGGGTTGGACTAGAAGACCTCCAATGTCCCTTCCAACTCTGTTGTTCTGTTCTGTTATATTCTACCTTAGGCTCCCCATGGTAACTTCTTAACATTTTCAAAAACAAGGAATTGTAGTACTTCCTTTTCAGAGGGGGTCTTTGGAAATGAAAGTACATAGCAGGAATATATATATATAAAAATGAAATGAAATAAACATTTTGGTGCGGCATGGTTTTTCATGATTATTGATTGCTCGTTAAGGATACTTTGCCAGACAGTTAGTGCCATGAGAACTACATGTGGCTTCTTTGGTATTTATGATACCATTTGTTTTCGGTTAATTGGTCATTTATTAATTTGCAAAGTACAATTTTAAATGTAACGTTCTGAAACATATAAGTAAAAACAAACAACTTGGGGTTTCAAGCTGAAGACCTTACATGTATGCCTATAAATCAGGGCTGCCAAACTTGCAGCCTGCAGATTGGATGCATCATGTGCTGGCCATGCCCACGCCTGGTTTGGCGAAGGGGAAAAAAGTCTCGATATGTCATGTGATGCCTCCATCATGACACGGGTTTGACACCCCTGCTATAGAGAGTCATGATTAATTTTCATTCCCTACTAAATATACTTTTGGTAACAAATCAACATGATGTGTGACTACTGTTTTCATAAGAGTTAAAGTTCATAGTTGTTTTTTTTAAAGGTCATTTATTCCCTGATCTTTTAGCTTAAAACACGTATTAAACTTTGTAGTAAATTAAAGCAAGTATTTGGGACATTTGGTCTTCCAGTTTAATTTACAGGCAAGGTCTTCATGCTGAATTTATGATTACAAACTTTCAAGTTTTTTTCATTGTTTCTGAAATAAAATAATAACGTGTGGGGCAATACGAAGGATGAAATTACAAGTGAAAAAGAGGTATTTTTATGTGCCAAAATTTAAAAATGTTGAATTGCCATGAGAAAGAAATCTAAGTCTGAGGATGGGTTCTGATCGAGGGCGGGTTTCAAAATCCATCGCTACCAGTTTGCTTGTGAGTGCGCGCATGTTTGCGTGCATGCGCAATGCTTCTGGTGTGTCCGGGTGGGTCGGCGGAGCCTCTCGGGGCGAACTGGTATCAATCCACCATTGGTTCTGAGATATGTTCTTCATATGCCTTAAATTTCTAGGGAAGGGAAGAGAAGAACATAAGTGCCAAACAAAATAATCTGAAAAGCCTTACTATGCTATAATAACTGCTAGGTTTAAATGAGAAGGTGGGCAATGTCATTCAAATTTTAAAAAACTTTCAGGCAATTAATTCAGATCATTGGTGAGAAATATGTCCATTTCATGACAGCCTAAAAAACCCAGAAAGGAAAGAGACATGGGGAGAAATGGATCACAGAACAGAAGATAAAAATCTATCCATGTCCACCTTTTGCTTTGTCCCTATCTAAGCCATGACAAATTATTCATGACAACAAGGGATTCTCCTTAGAAATATTTCCTACCTATAATTTAAAATCTTGGCCTGCTTGAGTCCAGTTCATCTAACCAACATATTCTACTTGGTTTGATTTTCACTGGAAGTTTCTTTGTTTTTCCAATGACATTTTTTGACCTATTGGTACTCAGAGAGTTGATAATTCAGTCACGAAAGAAAGCTCTGTTTTATCTGATGACTCCCTCTTATTTTCCTGGATTTTTTTTTTTTTGTCAGAAGTAAGCATACTGAAAAAGAATCAGCAGGTTTAATTTTTTTTTTAAAAAAAGAGGTTGATTTGTCTTATAAACTGATTTGCCTTATAAACTGTAACCAGCTCTTCAGATCATTTGTTCCTTTGTGCATCATTCAGTGATGATTCAGCCAAAGTTAAGCATTCAAAGCCCCATTGATTTCAAAAGGAGAAGAAGTTAAGCACGGCTTTCACAGTTTTATGTGCATTTTATTTCATTTTTATCCAGCCTTTCTTCCATAGAATGCGGGCAACGTGCTAAAGATTCCTAGGCAGCAAAATTCAGGTAAAGGCTCTAGCTGAGACTGCTTAGCTTTAAGCAAGGTTTTTGCATTCTGATATCCTGTAGTTTTGTGAATCTATGGGCAGTTTCTTAATCACCTCTTGAACCTGTATAATGTTACGTTTATGAAGGCAGATAGTAATAATGAACATACATACTTTGGCTGTTCATAAATAGTTTCTGTCCAGATTGTGTTATTAGTAATGGTCCAAAAGAAAAAAAAAGGGAACAAGCATTTTGGTATCAGATAAACTACACCCCCTAAAGTCTTTCAAATATCTCACAATTTGTATCTGGCTTATTTGCATATGAAAGATCATCCTGTTTCTTGACAATAATAGTGTTTGATACATTGCTTTAAGCCAGGAAAAAAGATCCTAGAGACTGCTAAGATCATTGTGACTGGAAGGAAAACTAAAAACAAAATTAAAAAAAATGTTTATGACCTTTCCCCATTTAATATTGATATTCATTGGCACAACCATTTTTTTTTAAATGGTAGAAACACTGCTGACACTATAACACTCATTCACATCTTTTTAAAGCCAAATGCCCAGGTTACCTGGTACAGTTTTAACAAGACAGAAACATCTTGCCTCTGGTCGATACTGAATATTTTAATTTAACGTCCAAGTTGTCCTACTCTGTCTAATTTGCAATGCATTTCATTTTTCAGTTCTTTCTATTTGTTTTAGACCAATTTCAAATCATTATATCTGTAACCTTGGCTCTATTTGTGTGTGTGCACATTGAAACTTTGTTCGGATTCACAGGCCCAGATTACAGGGTGCTCCCCACCCACCCCCGGCAAATAAAGAGTTTCTGGTACACCAACCGGCACATGACATCTTCCTAATAAATTCACATGACAGTCATGAAACGCTCCTATAATCAGTGACATGGGATGATTTTCCACTCCTGACAAGCCCTTGTATTGAGTATGATAACAGTTACTTTGTCTTCATCCAGCGTCGGAGTATAATATCAATCCGTTTGATGATCCAGCAAACGAAGCCCAACACTTCTGTATCAATCTTCATAGAGAGCTGCCGGTTGTCTAACAAAAAACCCTGAAATGAGATCATTCAATCACTTTACCAGCTAGGCAAGGCTTCTGGTACTGAAGAGGTTTAACTCCCTGTCACTTTCTTTCAGATTTCTTTATAAAATAAAACTAGCAACCCGTCATCATCAGAGGAGGAAATTATAGAGCCGCCTCCCCCCAAAAAACCTCCTCTAGAGAAAAATAACAACAAAAAAACCAACAAATGTATATAATCCCAATGAGTTCTTTCATTTTTATTTATAAACTGTGTTTGCGTGTGTGAGCACTTATTTGTACTGTTCTTGCAGGAAGACACAGATAACATAAGAAAATCTTAAAAAAAAAATATGTTTGTTTTAATGTTTCCTCTTTCCTAATAGAATAAGTATATTTTACAAATACAATTTTGTTTTTATCCATTGCCTATTCCTAAAATGTTGGAGACTGACACACAGTTGCTTTAACATTTTTCTTTAAGCTGATACACATGGAGCTGTGCTTTGTCTTTGTATTGTGATACAATCTTGATAGCTCAAGAAGCAATTTTATTTTATTCTGGAAAATTCATTTATTTATCATGTTTATATGCTGCCCATCTCACAAGACACGACTCTGGGTGGTGTACTATAAATACAGTCACACCTGAAAACTAGAGGACTAGTAGGTATAGAATAATTATTGTGTAAGGGTTAGAGGCTCACTCCTCATGTATTTCCTGCAGTGGTTAAATTAAAGTGAGCTGCTTTTACATCCAGCGATCTTTCAAGATATTAGTTCTGAGCTTGGATGGGAAAACAACACAATCCTAAATCATTTCCATTTCTAAGACAGCTGGTCAGTACATCACTTCTGCTGACCCTTCTGCCTGCTATTCATACTTATTTGCCCTTCATACCCTTCATGGTTTCATCAGTCATATCTAGAACTGTAACATTTTTAAAAAATTAAAAACAAAATAAAACATAACATGAACAAAAAACTTGAAAGTTTCCCAACCCCCATCATTGGGCCAGTCCATGCCATGTCGCCCTTTGTTCCACTCATCCGGCGCATATCTTCACAACCATTAACTTGTTTTTCATTTGAATGATAAAATTTTCCCTGAATGAAGGCACTGCTTATTTTTCTTAGCTTGCTTTCCTTTTTAACCCCCAAGAATAAATGGGTTTCTAATAAAAACTGACAGTGTATCACTTGATCTTTGATAATTTATGACGATCCCTGCCAAGCACTGTCTCAACTTGATTCTCTTGCCTGGTCCATTTCCATTATAAATCCCTCTGTTTCTTTTCGGATTGCTTCATTTGCCTTGTTTCCCTAAGACAAAGATTTAACATTGTGTTGTCTGTTGGGTTCAACATCCATTTCTATCATGTAAAGTCATAATTTTCTATTTCTATTTGAAATCCAGTTTCAGTTAAATTATTGTTGGCTGGTTTTTAATGCCAGCCAAATCTGCATTTTTGTCCAGTCTTGTCTAGCGCAACCCACTTCATAGGGTTGTTATGAGGAAAATAGGATCAGAAAGATTCTTATGTATGCATGCTGCCTTATTTATTTATAAAAAATAAAGGCGGAAATAAAAATTGAATAAGTAAACAAATATTTTTTCTCCCCATAATTACTGTGTGGTTTCTGCCATCAGATCAGCATTTAGCTCTATCACCCTGGAGTTCTTTATTAAAACCATTATTCTCCAGGTCATTTAAGCAGACAAAGACTTTTACCTTATTGAAATTCATTATCAAAATTTAGAAGGTAGAGAATACACTTTTTTCCTCATATATTTCTAATATTTCATTGCCAGACTAGTTTGGAAGTCAAATCATTGGTATTTAACTTATTGTGAAATGTGTAATTATCATGATCATAATTGTAACAATTATAGTTATAAAGAGAACAATTATAAAATCCTCATTTTTAAAAAACAAAAATCTAATCTCCAATTGTATCCATTTTGTACCTTCAATCTATTTGTTTCACTAGCATTCACATTTTTCTAGCATTACAACATTTCTTTCCAACTTTGACGAACTACTAGAAATTTGGGGAGATTATATCAGGTGTGGGAAGCTTGTCATTAGATAGCAACCATTTAAGAACTGGAAAAGAAATTAATTCATATTATACACCATCAAAAGATTTAATATGTTTCCATACATTTATACCTTGTTCTTTCTTCTAAGAACTTAGTATGTGATCTATCACACAGTTAAGGCATTCTAAACCAACCTCACATCAGAGGGGAAGTGACAGTAGTTTACAATATCATATGATAATCAGTTGCTATTTCAATAGCTCTTTCACAGGTGTTATTACCAAGCTGTGTGTTTCTAATCTGTATCACAAATTCATTGCTATGTTTCAAGTGAAGAACTTTTCATTTGCATTTGTTAAATTTAATTCTGTCGTTTTAGCACATTTCCCTAACTCACCAAGATTACTTTGAATTTTATTTCTTTTAGGGTTTTTAACTGTCCTACCAAATTTTGCATCCTCTGCAACTTTGATACCTCCCATCCCAATCATTAATTAAAACATTGAAGACTCTTCCATTCAGAATTGAATCATGTGGCAATCTAGTTTTCCCCGCTGCTTTGAAAGAGGCAGTGGTGAGACCCCTCCTCAAGAAGCCTTCCCTGGACCCAGCTATCTTGGGAAATTATCGTCCTGTCTCCAACCTTCGCTTTGTGGCGAAGGTTGTAGAGAGTGTGGTTGCATGGCAGCTTCCCCGGTACCTGGATGAAGCTGTCTATCTAGACCCGTTCCAGTCCGGCTTCCGGGCCAGTCACAGTACGGAGACAGCTTTGGTCGCGTTGGTGGATGACCTCTGGAGGGCCAGGGATAGGGGTTGTTCCTCTGCCCTGGTCCTATTAGATCTCTCAGCGGCGTTTGATACCATCGACCATGGTATCTTGCTGCACCGGTTGGAGGGGTTGGGAGTGGGAGGCACCGTTTATCGGTGGTTCTCCTCCTATCTCTCCGATCGGTCGCAGACAGTGTTGACAGGGGGGCAGAGGTCGACCGCGAGGCACCTTACTTGTGGGGTGCCTCAGGGGTCGATTCTCTCGCCCCTCCTGTTCAACATCTACATGAAGCCGCTGGGTGAGGTCATCAGTGGTTTCGGGGTGAGTTATCATCTGTACGCTGATGATACTCAGCTGTACTTTTCCATCCCGAACCACCCCAACGGTTGTCAAGTGCTGTCCCGGTGTCTGGAAGCTGTACGGGTCTGGATGGGGAGAAACAGACTCAAGCTCAATCCCTCCAAGACGGAGTGGCTGTGGATGCCGGCACCCCGGTACAGTCAGCTGCAGCCGCAGCTGGCTGTGGGGGGCGAGTTATTGGCCCCAACGGAGAGGGTGCGCAACTTGGGTGTCCTCTTGGATGGGCGACTGTCGTTTGACGATCATTTGGCGGCCGTCTCCAAGAGGGCCTTCCACCAAGTGCGCTTGGTGCGCCAGTTGCACCCCTTCTTGACCGGGATGCCTTATGCACGGTCACTCATGCCCTTGTCACTTCCCGCTTGGACTATTGCAATGCTCTCTACATGGGGCTGCCCTTGAAGTGCACCCGGAGGCTGCAACTAGTCCAGAATGCAGCTGCGCGGGTAATAGTGGGGGCAACTCGTTGCTCCCATGTAACACCAATCCTGCGCAGCTTGCACTGGCGTCCTGTGGTCTTCGGTGCGCTTCAAGATTTTGGTTACCACCTTTAAAGTGCTCCATGGCTTAGGACCCGGGTACTTACGGGACCGCCTGCTGTTACCTTGTGCCTCCCACCGACCCGTACGCTCACACAGAGAGGGCCTTCTCAGAGTGCCGTCCGCCAAGCAATGTCGGCTGGCGACCCCCAGGGGAAGGGCCTTCTCTGTTGGAGCTCCTATGCTCTGGAATGAACTTCCCCCCGGTTTACGTCAATTGCCTGATCTTCGGACCTTTCGGCGTGAGCTGAAAACGCACCTATTTATTCAAGCGGGACTGGATTGAAATTTTATTGGGGTATTTATGTTTTAAGATTTTAAATGGTTTTAAAATTTCAGCCACATTATAATATTTCTTTTTAACCTCTTTTTAATGTTTATATATTGAATTTTTACTTGGCTGTACACCGCCCTGAGTCCTCCGGGAGAAGGGCGGTATAAAAATCTAAAAATCTAAATAAATAAATAAATAAATAAATAAATAGTTGATGCTGCCGTCTAGTTTGTTAGGGATCATTGATAAGCAATTCTTGGAATATGATTTTTGATCTTTCTTGTATATCCATTGAATTGCTATACCATGCAACTTCAGACTTCAATAGCAGGCTAATCAGCATAATATGGAATATTGTCAACTGCTTTGTGGAGCATTCCTGCAACCTGATAAAGAAATTATCCAATCACAAATGAGTTAAGATTAATCTGGCCATAGTTTTGCTTAACTGTGACACTTTGCCTTCTGTTACTTCTTTCATTGTTTTAAAAATTTGTACAGATCTAATTATTATCATCTCCTGTAGATGTTTTACAGATAACTGTATCAAATTCATTGATGTGTAGTTCCATGATTCTCTTTTTTCCTCTTTGTTTTCAAAAAAGGGTCATTTATCATCTTCAGAATATCTGGCTCTTCACCCATTCACTAGGGTTTTACATAAAACATAAAGGTAAAGACACTGTATTGCCAGTGATGGGATTCAAGTTCAAGTTCACCACTTTGGCCGAACTGGTTGGTCCCTCCCTGCCCCTTCCAGAAGTCTCCACATGCCCCATTTTGGCTCTCAGGTAAGTGCAGGGAGGCCTACTAGGGTTTTTGCTCCCAGGGGGGTGCAGGAGGCCAAGTGCTGCCTATCACACCATGGCCACACCCCACACATTAGGGCAAGAATCAGTTGTTAAATTATTTGAATCCCACCACTGCCTTCATCACATGACGACAAATCATGATGACAAATAAAAAATTTTTGCAGATTTTTATAGATATGGAATACTATGTGATTTTTTAAAATAGGTTTATAGAAAGGGACATCTTTTCATTACTCTGCTAATTTAACCACTGTATGGCCATGCATTTATCTTTTCAAAATGAAATGGTGGCTGACGGGGGATATTAGTGCTTGAAATACCTCAAACGCTATCCTACTAAATCATTATTTATAATATATATATATATAGTACAAACAAACAAATAGACAGACAGACAGACAGATAGATAGATATAGACAGAGAGATAAATAGATAGGTAGATATTGATATATAATTTATATCATACAAACACACACACAAATATATATGTGCATACACACACATATACACACACAGTAACACAGTAACAGTATGTATGTATGTGTATGCACACCCATACATGCATGCATGCATACATACATACATACACACATACATACAGTATATATATATGTGTGTGTGTGTGTATACGTATATATATTCCATGTATCACTTTTGATCAGCATGTAATTACAACCTTTCTGTTTAAGTCAAGGTTCTCCAAAGTGGTCCGTATTGACCTCAAGGATCAATAGGACTATCCATTAACATTGTTATTATTATCTGTAGCATTATTAGTTAAAGTAGTTGTTATTAAATTATTTTCATATGATAAATATTTGGGGCTCAATGTACAGTCTGAAATCTCATGAAGGGGTCAATGAGCTGAAGAGTTTGAGGACTCTGGTCTCAGTTTTAATCCCAGTGAAAACTGGACCAAATAGCACTTACATTAGAATGTTTAAAATCATTAAAGACTTATATCAAATTCTTTGAAAAGAACTTTGCAGTTTGTAATATTCCCAATTAGATGAACATTCTAGGAAGTATCAGAAAAAAATATTTTTCAAAGAAATGTTATAAATGTACCAAGATTTGAAACATGTTTGTTTATGAAAAGAAAACAAGCAGGGTGATTTTAAAATCTTCTAACATAAATGCACTTTAACTGATTTTGTTTTATTAAGAATGAATACCCCTGGCTATTGTCTTCCCCAGATTATGTGACAGCAAAATCCAGTATCTTCTTTTGGATTCTAGACATTTTTAAATCCTTAATGAAAGCAGATTAACCACGATCAGTCTCTAAACTATAATATTTCCACATACTTCAGTACTTACTAGCTTTTTCATGCATTGATCTATCAACCACACAGCAGCAAAGAAGATAAAGGACCAATGTGAAAAAAACAGAGTTTGAAACATTTGGATAGGACAACTGTGCTCAGGGTTTACAGTTCTTTTTACTTCCCCCTACAGATAGAGTTCGGAAATAATAACATGTTTGTGAACTAAAATAACTGTGCTTAAAAAAAATCTCCAAAAAATCATAGTGTAATATACAATTTAAAATAGTTTGCCTGGTAATGATGCTTTACGGAGTTGTCAAAAGCCTATAGTAGTGATGGCTAAACTTTTTGTTGTCATGTGCCAAAAGCGGGGAGAGCATGCATGCTCACATCCATAATTCAATGCCCCCTGAGCCCTGCCCCCCACGCATGTGCGACCCACCTGCACTCCCCCCGCTTTTGGCACACGATGGCAAAAAGTTTACTGGGGGCCCCAGTAGGCCCATTTTTCACCCTTCCCAGGCTCCAGAGATTTTCTTGGAGCCTGGGGAGGGCAAAAACGACCTCCCCAACTCCCCCAGAGGCCCTCGAGAGGCTGGAAATGGCCTGTTTGCTGACTTCCAGTGAGTCCGGAAGGCCTAAAAATCAGCTGGCCGGTGCACGCATGCATGGATGTTGGAGCTGAGCTAGGGCAACACTTGCATGCCCACAGATATGGCTCTGTTGCCACCTGTGGCACACGTGTCATAGGTTTGCTATCACGGGCCTATAGCATCATCATTGTTCAGAACATTCATCACTGGCTGCTGCTGAAAATTTCTTTTTTTCTATAAAAGCCTATTTTACTTCTTTTGGTAGTTTCAAAACCTGAGGAAAGGGCTTTGGGAAGAGTTCAGACTTCATGTAGTGGGGTTAGGACAGGGGTGTCAAACTCCCATCATCATGGCATCATCACATGACGTATCGGGACTTTTCCCACCGTTCGCGAAACTGGGCATGGGCGTGGCGAGCACGTGATGCATCCGGCCTGCAGGCCATGAGTTTGACATCCCTGGTTTAGGATTTAAAATCAAAACTGGCCAAGAAATGGGTGATGGCTGTCTGATCCAGGGGAATAGCTTCAAAGATTTGTAATTTATTACATTCAGGGTTCAAGTCCTGTGTTTGGGAACTTGGACTGATGTCAATTTGCTGATTGTAGCAGTTCCTTGATGGAAAGCAAGCCATCTCAAATTGTCTACCAAATTAGGTCTACAGTTTTTAATCCTTTCTACGCTTCTAATTTTTCTGCTTCTCTTCTTTATTAAAAGGAAATCATTGTCACTTCAGAGACACTGAAATTGAGTACAATTTGCCCTTACCATGAAGTAAGTCACATTAAGTTCAATAGGACTTACTTCAGAGTAGACATTATGCAATTATTTATTTTCCCCCAAGAAGACATTCATCACAATATTGGAAACATTAAAATAATAGGATTGTACCTTTACAGAGCTGTATATCAGTCTGTCCATCTGTATGGCAGATGGGAGGAAATAACTCACAAAGCATATGTCAAAAGTGACAAAACACTTTCTTGGGGAAAAAATGGAACTCTATTAAGACATGGGAACTAATGTATGTGTCAATCCATTAAGATTTAGCATTGGGTTTTTTTTTTCCTCAAGTAAGATAAAATGAATTGCAAATACATTAACAATTGATCCATAAACCATTACTGAGTGCCAGTAAATTGCATGTGAATGGAATTAGTATTTCTTTGAATCTCTGCTGCTGCTACTGCTGCAGAGGCTTAGTGGTGAGTGAGCTTGCTGCTTTGCTCCTTGAAAATCTAACAATCAGTTTTGCTATGTCACCAATTTTTTTCAATCATCCAAATACCACCAATTCAATTAAGCTCATAAACTCCCTACCCATAGTTCTCCAGGATAAGCAGCTCCATTTAAAAGTGAATGTGGACGAGCTTGTGCTGTCTATGTGAAATATTGTTCAATCAACAGCCAAAGTTTTACTTGTCAGTTTTGATATATCCGATAATAGCTGTAGGTTGTTTTGCAATGTCCAATGTTCTGTGAAGATGGGCTTTTCATATTCTTTATTGTTTTTTTCTGACAAAATGTTCCCTGGACTTTTGCAGTTTTGTGAAATGAAACAACAGTAAAAACAATATATAATTTAACCCTCATAGACCTAGCTGGATTGCCGATAAGCATCATTCCCAGGTTCACAGGGAGTTTTTGGTAAAGATGTAGTAAGTTTCTGTTCATTGATCCCGTATAAACAACCTTAATCACGGAATGTGTGAAATAGGTGCTAATTTATTTGTATCTCGTTTCAGCTCTATTTTTAATCAGCCTATGATGCTGTCCAAATGCATAATTAAGATTTACTGACATTCAGGATTGCGTGTTACATTGCAAACAATATACTGCACAATAGACATTTGCAAATAGGAATTCATTCCACTTTAATGGCCTTTTTAAAATTCAGATGCTCAAAGATTTATTTCTTAAAATTGTGGTGTTTCTTTGTCTGCCTCCCACAATCCTTACTCACATTCCTGGTTTATTCATAGAGATCAAGGGTTTTGAAAATGACAATGTACTATTTCATAATTACCAGTACCTTACAGAATTTTTAAAGCAATTCTTATAGCTTCATATACATATAGATCGGTGTAAGACAGGTTCTGGTATTGACATGTGATATGAACAGGTTGATGGACTTGAAAAAAATGATAATGCTTGTCAAATTCCATGGTAGAAGATAATGGATAAGGGGGACAGATGTATTTCAAAGACCTGTTTCAAAGACATTTCAAGATGATAAGCATTCGTACATGCAGTCACTATTAATGAAACCCAGTTTGATGCCACCTAACAAAATGGCTCTGTTTATCCATTGAGCATATCTCAGCAACCAGAACTAGTGATTCTAGCTGTATCAGAAAAGCCCATTTGAATGAGAGGCTCCCCATAATCTTCAGTCCATTTGCAGGGGTTAACAGGTAAGAATTGATGTCCATACTATGCATTTCATACTATTTGACTCGCAGTTAATTTTTTTTTCTTTTGTTTCCTTTTTCTGGTTTTCTGGTGAAATTGAAAACAATTAAAAAGTACTTCCCTCTGGGTCTATTTAAATATAGATCATGTCATTTCATCTCAGATGGCTGATTTTAAAAAACAAAAACAAAACAAAACAAATAAGATTGAAACTATAATATAAAGGCAGGAGAAAGAGAACTTTGTTTATGCATTTGTTCCAGCTGGAACGGAGCTCCGGCTGGGTTGCCAAGGTTTCGGGGGGTGGGCAGGTGAAAGTAAAATAAAATTTTAAAAAAGGATGCAGCATATTTTGAGAGGAGATTAAAGAAACTGGAAGAACAAAATATGATGCCCAAGCGGTCACTACTCAAACTCTCATCTATCCTATCGGCAGGAGGGATTCTATGTCTATATGTCATATACAAGGAAAGGAAGATGGAAGGGTTTACTCCTTTGAAATATGTTTTAAAAAAATGACTAAAGTATATCAGTGAAAATCTGGACATTATTATCTGTTCATAATTACTAACAATTCTGTTGCTGCAAAACTGATAAAACTCAAAACTATCTAGGTGGGTGATATCGATCAGAAGAAGCTCTTTTAATGGCATCTATTCAGACTGAAACTACAATAACAGTGAAGAATGAAGCAAATTTTAAACTGACCAAATTTTGGACTACGATATAAAATGTAGTGGTTACATATATAGTTCCATTCAGTGGTGGTATTCAGCCGGTTCAGACCTGTTTGGGCAAACCAGTAGTGGTGACCTGCGGGTGCCACCTGCCCACCCGCCCCGGTGCCCCACACACCCACCCCGGTGCTATCGTCCTATTTAGCCATGTTTTCTAGCCGTGCACATGTGTGCAAGCCACCTGCGCACATTTTTGGTGCGTGACGAACCGGTGTTAAAATTATGTGAAACCCAGCTCTGGTTCCATTCATATTTTTCCTTCTGAAAAGAAATATTTAATCTCAAATGGGCATTTTTAAGATGCATTTTAACACAGGTTTTAAGGTTTGGAAAAGTGCAAAATTGTGATTATTATTCCAAGGCTACATATAGGGAATTGATGTCCCTGGAAATTAATGGCAGGATAGTCTGGGATACTTGATAGTATTGATAATAACCCGCCGACATGATTTTTCACCTAGAAAGCAGTAATTACAAAATCACAAAACTGATTTTTCAATTCTGTTAGGAGTATATAGGTTTGCTTTATACCAATTCAGTATGCCAATTCAGTATTGACTATACAGACTAACAATAGTTATTGTTCAGTGGTTTGGTCCTGAATCTTTGCCCACACTACAGTGAAGGGAATGAATCAGGGGTTTTCTACATACAAGGTGGAGGATTTATTATTGAGATATGGTTACCTTGGCTGCATCCTTCTTTTGTGAAGAGTTAAAAAGAAACAGAAACCTAGATTTAAAATTTCCAGAGAAGTCAAGTACAGCCTATCAAGCTTCAGCTGTTAATGATAACATTTTTCAAATGCTTAATAACCCTTGCCTTTAAATAATCATAACTTGTCCAGATTTATAACTGAAGTCACATATCAAGTCACATTGTAGATTAGGGGTGTCAAACTCAATTTCATTGAGGGCTGCATCTGGGTTGTGTTTGACTTCAGGGGGCTGAGGTGGGCGTGGCCAGGGTGGCCATGGCCAGTTCAAAGTCATTCATGTCAGAGGCACTTGTGCTGGCCCAAGCACTCTGCCAGCAAAAACAGGCTCCTGAGCTCCATTTTCGGCTGTGATGGTCTTCTGCAACCCTCTGCCAGTAAAAATGGAGCTCAGAAGAACTGCATGTGGTCCTTGAGAGCTTTGTTTTTGGCCGCGACAGTCTCCTGCAACCCTCTAACAGTGAAAAAAGAACTCAGAAGGCCGTGTACATCCCTCCCGAGCTCTGTTTTCATTGACAGAGGCACTGTGGGCCAGTCCTCCTCTATTTCCAGGGTAGCCCTGTGGGTCAGGTTTAATCACCCTGAGGGACGGAACCACCCCCTGGGCCTTGAGTTTTACACCCCTGTTGTAGATGGAACGTATTACTTAAGAATCTGGTCATAACTATAGTATGTTTCCCCCACTTGCTATTCCTATACAATACAACCAGAGGTGGGTTTCAGCAGGTTCTGACCAGTTTTGGAGAACTAGTAGCAGAAATTTTGAGTAGTTTGGAGAACCACCTCTGACTGGCCCCACCCCCATCTATTCTTTGCCTCCTGAGTCCCAGTTGATTGAGAGGAAATTGGGATATTGCAGTAACCTTCCCCTGGAGTGGGGTGGGAATGGAGATTTTACAGTATCCTTCCCCTGCCATGCCCACCAAGCCATACCACGCCCACCAAGCCACATCCACAGAACTGGTAGTAAAAAAAATTGAAACCCACCACTGAATGCAACAATACAACAATTGCTTGAAGACAATGATTAAGAACTTTCTCTTCCTTAAAACCTAACCCTATTTTTTTTCTAAACCCTGAATAACTTTTTTCTGATGATTATTACTTTTAAATTATTTTCTTGCTCTTTGCAAGTTAGCAAAGTTGTATCACTCTATATGTGCTCTTAAATCACTTTCTTAGCAAACTTTCTTTGCTCATTTTAAGCTTGATTAAATAGAATGTTTGTTATCACATGTGGAGCTACTGAGAAGAAATATGAAGGATGGGATATGTCAAGTCTATACATTTATTCATATTTGATTAGATTTTCTTCTGATGCAATTTAGTGGCCACATAATGGGATCAAACCACATTCTGCTTCCCAAATGAGAAAACTTTCATTTGTTTTGTGTGTATTATGTTTTGATGAAACACTGATTTCATAAGATAATTTGGGTTGCCACATGGAACATTTTCTGAGAAAATAGCATTATTAATATTTAGGAGGAAAAATAAATAAATCTGGCATAAATTTTCATGGTAACAATCAACTCCATAAGTTGCATTCATGATCCATTAGAGCAACTGCTACTACTATTACTACCACTACTACTACTACTACTACTACTACTACTACCACCATCACCACCACCTCCTCTACTCAAGGTGATACAAGACTCTTCACTGCTATGTGTCTTTATTATTTCTACCACCCATATTTATTGCTTGGGCATTACTGAATTTGAGACAGAATCAAGATTTCAGGCAATACTAAATTATTATTTGAGACGCTACTGTGATTTTTCCTAAGTTGATATAAAATAAATCAACGGTTTGTTGTTTTTAGCTACCAGCATTTTGCTTCTTTGGTTTGCTGGAATATAAATAAGATGCTAATGAGTACGTATTAGTGGATTTTTCTTCCAATAGATCTAGATAGGCAGTTCAACCATGTGTGGCAGTAGAAATGATAATACGATCTTTAAGATTCATCTGTAGATATTGCTCTCAATATAATCAGGATAAAGCCAGATGATGACATCCAGAATGCTCTGTACAACCTAATGATTGTTAAGATGGAAATCAGAGGGAGAAGATTTCACTTTAAAAATGACTAACATTTAAATGTTATTTGGAAAATAAAAACATTTTACCTATGTGTAAATAGTCGCATTGCATCAAACTTTCAGAGCTTTTGAATTGTGTCATGGGTTGCTCTTAAAAGTTATTGCTAGCATTATGATGCACTGAGATCCTTGCTGGAGTAGCAAAATATATATTCACTTCTGAAATATTAGTATAATTTCTTGATGTAGCCTTTTATAATTCTGTTTAGTTCAATCTAGTTTTTTTAAAAATCAACTTCATGTTGATTATTAGGAATGGAAATTAGATAAAATTACTATTGCAGCTTGGATGTGCAACACCATGTGTCATGTGATACTCTAATTATACCTAAACAGACATACCATAGCATATGTATGCACTGTGTGAAATGCAGGGTTTATATTCCTTTAAATGGATGCCCACACTGTACAACACAATTACTCATTCTATCCTATAACCAAAGATGCATTAAAGTAAATCAAACTTAATTTATAAGCTTTCAAAGGAAAATCTTAACTGATGCTTAATGCAAAATAATGTGATGGACATATAGGAGCTACCTTACACACAGTAGCAGATACCCTGTTAAATTGTCCGTGGTATTGGGAACTTGCAGGTCATTGACTATCCCAATTTAATTTGGCTAGTACAGGACATTTCTAATAATTAATACTGTAATAACACTTAATGATCTGCACTCATGCAGTCTGAAAAACCAGCTAATAGTGCAGTTTTTAGTGGCTGCACAAACAGTTAGTTTTAAATTCGTCAATCGCTGCTATTTTAGTATCACATCATATAGATGTAGAGGATATCCTGCCCATGGGCCTACCGCTGACCTGGATGATGGTGACCCAACTAAGCATGACATGGCACGAGAGAAAAAACATTGTTCCTTGGGGAGTGCTGGCTTACTTGGAAATGAGAATGGCCCTGGGAATCAGGATTTAGAGGCAAACCCTCAAATGCAGGGGTGGGGGTGGATACGTTTTGGCATTGGTTGCACAAAAGAGCACGACACTCTAGAATGAGGTGGGTAATGAATTTCAAACTTTAGGCTACTGGATTCATAACCTTTCCCCAGATAAATTCCTCTACCTCATATATTCTTTTTCTTTTTTTTCTTTTTGGTCTGCATTTTTTCTGCACACCTGATACTGCAGACAGTCTGATCACAAGCGAAATGTCATTACATTGAGCCTTACTAGATTAGTCAATCTATCTGAGTACTTGCAGTAGTTTTTAAGTGTCAGATTTCTTTTCAGCTATGATAGCCAGTTGGGGGAGGTATGTTTTTTTATGACCAGGCTCTATCGCAGCCAGTTTTAGCTACGAACGGGCCCATTTCATTGAACATGCCAAATATTTCACTTCCCCAGCTGAAGCATCACAGATATGTGATAGGGATAGGAAGTCAGATAACATCCATGCCATGAGAGAGGACTGTAGACCTATACAAGCCAATTCTATTGCCCACTGTCATCACTCCTGTTCTGTCATTGAGCACGTGTGAAAAAGACATTAGCTGTAGGCAACTGCCAGTATCTGCATGTTCAAATCATCTGTAAGCAGAGCAAATATTGTTACAATCAGGATCATTGCTCTGTATAGGCATTAGTATCTAAATTTTAAAGGGCTAGGTACTACAAGTCTTGGATACTAAATAGGGACAACTACCCCAAATTGTCCCTTCTCCATTACTTAAACACATTGACAGTGTCATCTTACTTTGTTTGGGGTGGCAAGTCATATGGTAATATAGCAATATTCATAGATCAATTGATTTTCAGGAGAAAAACTATTTTTAAAAAGTATTTACTTTGCCTATGGTGATTTAGAAAATATTCTTCCATACTCAGATTTCTTTATGGAAAAACTTTTCCCCCCAGTTAGAAACATATCTGTGTCAATCCCTATTTAATTAATACATATTTGTTCAAAGTAACACACCGGTATATTTAATTGTGATGTAATCCAAATCTTTCTAAATAAGTACCATTTTGCTTATAGTAAGCTAGTTGGCTTGACAGCCACTGGTATTTTATCACAAACAAGTGCAGTAATGTAGTTTTAAGGTAGTCTTGTACATAGCAAGTCCTGTTATGTCTTTGCTCCATATTAACAATATACTTTTTAATCTTTACTTGACACTCAGAAAGAAGGAGCAATATGTTTAATCAGTTTCAGTATGATCTAAATAAAATAGAAATTTAAATTTTTATTTTTAAATTTTTTTGTGTGGTACTCCTTACCCTCAGGGATATGGTTGGCACCCACCCTATTAGTATTCCATAAAGCTGCTTCAAAAGTCATTTGGAATTTAATTTTGAATGTTGTTCTGTGGTATTACCACTTTATTTTTGCTGAGAATCGCTATTGGAGATATTTTTTAATTATACTTTTTAATTAGCATAGACCACCTACAGTTTTGGAGTCTCATTCGTTATTTTCAAATAATAAATAAAATAAATTTATCCAAGTCTTCCTTTTGGATGACAACATTGCATATTATGCTGTCACATAATTGTGGCAAATTACATGACTGTTTACATTGAAAAAGTCTTTACTGAAAAAAAAAACAATGATAGCTTTTGATTGTCAACTTGAACATGCTTTCAAATGCAATGAAAAAGAAATATTTCATCTCAATAAAATTAACCATGAACTCCAGTGACATTTTTGTTTGGCACACCAGACACATTTGTTTAGTAGTTACTATTGTAACACTACTACTACCTCTACTCCTGCCACAGGGGATAAGATCCACCTTCTCTCTTTCAGCCTTCAGGAAAGTCCTTAAAATCTGTCTATGTTGGGGCTGGCATGGAGTCCTGAAGAAGAAGCTGTTGGCTGGAGGTGGTTGATACACTACTAGAAGAAGCACCCCACTTCTCCCCTCCAAACTCCTGTTTTAATTTTTATAATTTTAATTCACGTTTATATTTATTATCATTGCTATATTTTTATCCTGGTATGAGCTGCTCATATTATTGTTATATTTGAAATCCCTAAAACCATCTGGGCTGGACCATGTGGGACAGAAGATTGATTTCTTTATCTAGTCAAAGATATAATGTGATTTGCTTTTAAATTACAAAGCAATGGAAACATGCATATACTTGCAATCATACTGCATTGCTGAATTAAAACATGAGATGCTCATTATTTTAAAAAAATCACATAAGAAACATACCTGAAATGGAAATGTTTTGACCATTTGCCAGTAGATATAAAATCTAAAAAAATACACGTTCCCCAGATTATCTCTGATCTTGTAATAGTTTTGATAATTCAAATTTTAAGGTATTTTTCACAGTTCATTTTTGCCTGTTTTCCCTTGTTCTATCCCTGTAGATTTTTGTTCAAACGAAATATTTTTGTGGTAATTGGTGGAAAGTTATATGCCCATATGCATTTTTACTTGTCAATAAGCAAAGCATCTGTTTTTAAATATTTATTATTACTAACGCTTATCAAAATATTCAATAGTATTTTATTAAAATAAAGGAACGTACACGCATGTTTAAATGGCTCAATCTAAATATAAGCTATATCAGTTATATTGCTCATGCTTAGTGATAAATTAATTTTGTAAATTTATGTAGGTTTTTTGCAAATTAAATAACACATCTGTATTTCTTTGTATGCAGTTTTAAGGTGAGAATGCCAGTGATCAATTTAGAGAAGTATGGAATCTGAAAAATAATTCTTTCCAACATGTTTAGCAATTTGCATAATCACTTCGGTTTGCTAAAAGTATCACCAAAATAATATGACACATTAATTTTATAATTTTAATTAGTTTTCAAGCACAAACCTGAAAAATAAAATCTAGTAATAAATTGTCTCAGATACAATAGCAGTGTCAACTTGGAAACTTTTTCAAGAGTAGATGATAGTGTTGTTTCCTGAAGTTTGTCAATATTATCTATTATTACATTGAAACAAGATACTCCTGGATGTTTTTGACATTAATGATAAACTATTAATATGCTATTTTTACTTAGTTAGATACACTTTTTGCAAAGTAAGATAAAATCAAAACAGATGACAGAAGTACCTTTATATCCCAATATTATATATTTTGGGGCTGAATGTACAGATTCATTTTTTTCATTGGCAATTACTATGGTACTTTTAATTTATCCAAGGTTGGCAACATGCGGGAGACTTCTCTGCTATTTGGATTTTTCATTTTAGGATTTTAAAGTAAATTAGAACATTGAAAGACTGGTTATTGCATTGCAATATACAGTATTTAACTCTTGGATACAAGAAATTACAGATTTTGATCCTACTTGATCTATGGGACACAAATTACATTTCTTCCCCTACAGATCCTGTAGAAGCTACCAAGTTTTGTAGCTTTCATTGCTACCTGATGGAACTCATAGAATAATTTTGCTGACTTTTCCATGCTTTGCAGCCCTAACTTGATGCTGTGCATCTATGAAGAATATCTGAGACATTTTCTTTGAGGAACAGACAACCTAGACCTGTGAGTGACAGCTATTGAGCTGTGATTTTGCTTGTAAGAAGGTCACAAAAGGGGATCAGATGACCCTGGACACTGCAACTGTCATAAATATGAATTGGTTACTAAGCATCTGAATTTTGATTGTGTGGTCATGGTGACGCTGTAACAGTCGTAAGTGTGAAAACGATCACTTGTTTTCAGTACCATTGTAACTTCAAATGTTCACTAAATGAAGTGTTGTAAGTCAAGGACTACCTGTAATTTAAACATAAACAAGTTGACATGGCAGGCATTTTTATATTAAAAAGTATCTATTGTTAGCATTCTAATTGTGCTCCCTTGTGTCCAAAATATTACCTACCTCTGCATCTAGATATTTTAGTTAAGTAGAGAGTAGAGAATTACGGATATTCAGAGAGTTCTATGGCATCTATTTTTATTCTTCAAATACAACTGAAGTTCATTAGAGAAAAAGGACTCAAAGCTAATTTAGGAAAATGTTGAAAACGAAATTGATTCAGACCAGTGGTGGGTTTCAGAATTTTTTACTACCGGTTCTGTGGGTGTGGCCTGGTGGGCGTGGCAGGGAAGGATAGTGTAAAAACTCCATTCCCTTAGTAACCAATTCATATTTATGACAGTTGCAGTGTCCAGGGCATTCAAATACAACTGAAGTTCATTAGAGAAAAAGGGCTCAAAGCTAATTTAGGAAAATGTTGAAAACGAAATTGATTCAGACCAGTGGTGGGTTTCAGAATTTTTTACTACCGGTTCTGTGGGTGTGGCCTGGTGGGCATGGCAGGGAAGGATAGTGTAAAAACTCCATTCCCTCCCTACTCCAGGGGAAGATTACTGCAAAATTCCCATTTCCTCCTGATCAGCTGGGACTTGGGAGGCAGAGAGCAGATGGGGGCAGAGCCAGTCAGAATTTTTACTACTGATTCTCTGAACTACTCAAAATTTCCACTACTGGTTCTCCAGAACTGGTCAGAATTTTTTTTTCATAAATGCTTATAATTTAGTATGAAACTTAATGTGAAAAGACATGGTTCTGGGTTGTGTTCTTTCATTTTATTGTGCATTCAAATAAATAAATTGTAAGCCCACACAACAGAATAACCATAAACCCATCCCATCAGATGTTTCATGATACCAGGTAGCGGTCAAATATTTGCTCCATACGGATGAAATCTGTATTTAGTTTCAAATGTCATAAATTATACAGATATTCACTTCCATCTCTTTGCATTTGAAAAATAATCAATCAATAAACAAACAAAAATGGGAGAAATCCAAAATATTAGTTTGTGATCCTATGTATCTGAGTAGCTTTTAAATTGTTATCCACAATTAGTGGTAATGTATTGAAACTAATTAAAGTAGAAACTTTTCTTCTAAGTTAAAGTTAGAATTCTGATTTACATCAGCATTTCTCTAAGGATAAAGCAATCTAGCCTTATGGAGTTATTCATCATTTAGATGAGTTCTAATGCAGGTGTATTTTCCATCTTATCACAAAAATAAAAGGCTGCTTCTTCTTTCAGTCATGAAGAATGATCCATAACTGCTTTCCCCAAACTGGTAATCTGCAAATATATAGAAATTGCAATTCTGTGGATTTCCACAGCTAGCATGATCACAGAGTGGGAAGTTGGGGAAGCCAAACTATAAGAAAAGGAGTTTATGATCACATTCTGTTCTGATTTAATCTGCTGTAGGTTTTTCATCTGTGTTATATTTTATTAAGTATGGAAGCATAACATAACATAACATAACATAACATCAGAGTTGGAAGGGACCTTGGAGGCCTTCTAGTCCAACCCCCTGCCCAGGCAGGAAACCCTACACCATCTCAGTCAGATGGTTATCCAACATTTTCTTAAAAATTTCCAGTGTTGGAGCATTCACAACTTCTGAAGGCAAGTCGTTCCACTTATTAATTGTTCGTTCCACTTATTAATTGTTCAGTAAAAGCATAAACAAGAAGAGGCTATATATGAGTTTAAAGCACAGCTTTGCATGTAGAAATATCAATGTTCATTTGAAAAGGATCAGATGCAAATATCATATAATGTAACATGACAAATAAACTTGCAGCATGTAATGACGAAATGTTTTTCTTTTTACTCAAGGCACTGAATTGAGTTATTCAAATCCATTCTTCAATATTACAATTAGTGTGAATAATGGAACATTTTCTGTGTCTGGGGCACTTGCACAGGGCCCCACAAAGAAACATCCAATTTGACAAATTGTCTGTTATTCTCACTGGAATAAAATAATGCAATGGCTTGAATAAAGAATAAACAGCTGATGTCACCCAAAGTGGAAAGGGCAAAAAAGGAGATAGACCTGACATACAGAAATTATGAATTTCAGTTTCCAGACTACAAGAAGCTAGTCTAATATCTTTCCTTGAAACTCTCACCTGGATTTACCCCAGATTTGGTGACTCATCTATACATATATAGATATAATAAGAATCTGGTCACTAACCTATTCATTGTAAGGCTGAAGTATCTTAATATAGAGAGCATATTCATGCAAGAACAGTTATTTTAATTGTACTGAGGCTATGAACAAAGTTTATCTCCTCCTCCTCCTCCTCCTCCTCCTCCTCCTCCTCCTCTCCATTCCTTGCCTGTAGAAAAACAGTACCTCATGGTTAACACTAAATTGATTTGTCTCCTTAATATATCCATTTTTAAAGTGCTTCTTTTATAGAGGAATATTTCCCAATGTAATCTATCTTCCCCTTAGGGAAAGCTATTATTTTTCCTGTCTGCACATAAAATGGCCTTAGACCTTGTTTGAGAGATATAAAGGAGCTAAAGAAAACTTGATTATCCCTGGGTTTCTTCATGTACTGCTGTGCTAATTCACTTAGACCTGATTTACATATGTATGTAAATAACTCAATAGCTGATCACTCAATGTTTTATCACACAATGGCTTTCAGGGGTACATATGAACCATCCAAAAACATTGATTGTGAAGGTATGATATATTATGATGGCTTTGGTTATTTACAGAAGTTGTTTTAATCATGCAAACTCACCTTTAGATCAATTAATTTTTTTTTAAAGACATGGATCTTATTACACCGTTAGAAAGCCTCTAAAGTGGTTATCCCTCATTGTACATTTATTGTACGGAACCGAACCAAACAGAAATACCTGCAAAGTAGGGTAATGTCTCAGCTCTGAACATATTTACTCAGAAATAAATCTCTCTTAATTTCAACAGGATTTCCTTTCAAACAATTATGTTTGGAATCACAGTCTGCTTAATCTTAGCAAAATGTTCAGCTTTTATTCAAGTGATACCCCTCTGTCATCTATTTCATTTGATATAACTAGGTCTCCTTAGGAAGCAATGCATTTTCAATAAATTTGTTATCATATTCCTCTGCCCTTCATCTTCCCCCCTGCCCCCACCACACACGAATCCCTAAAGTAGCTCAGGAATTCATTTCTGGCATGCCACAGTGTGCTCCTCTGTTTGAAATGCATAGGTTTAGCAACATCATGTCAGATCATTTTTCATAACCCTTGTTTCCTTGTCAGCGTGTCATAGTCAGTAAAGAGCTGCTGGATTAGTACAAATGAATAAATCTTTTTTTCCTGGCTTCTATTTTTGTTCTATTTAATTCTATTTTACCATGCTTTGTAGCTGTGTATCTTCTGTTGGGATGATGCTAATAATGATGATGGTAATGATTGCAAGATTATTCTTATTACAGCTGGACAGTTTGCATAACACTTCACTATCTGTCATTGTACAAAAGGTTTGTCAAACTCAGAATCTGTTCACCTATATACAGATTGTATGATGGTTATTATTTTTGTTTTTTTGAGAAACAAAATTAACTTGGTGGTTTTCAGTATCTCGGGTTTATTTATATATTCCCTCAAATCTCTCTCCCCCCCATTTCTTTAAATTTGGCTGTGGAAGATACTTAATGTACCAAAAACAATTTGTACAAGCATTATTTTACCAATTGAAAGTGTGTACGCCTTGCTGGGGTCTTCTTTATCTAACTGTTGCTAATACATTTTCATGCTGAGCTCTTATGGCTTCATTTTACAGTTGAGGAGATCACCCACTCCATGCTGTGTTAGAAATGGGACCCTCGTCACTCAAGTCTACAGAGTGCACTTAACATGTGAACAACAAACAACAAAAAGTTACTGCTTTGAAACCTCTGTTGATCCCTTTATATTCTTCGTCAAAAACTTAGTCTCAGTTTCATGGGCCTCTTCATAATAAGGCTATGGCTTTGCCAATTGTTATTCTCTCCATAACATTTTTAATTTAATATGCTAATCTTAATTTTAAATACTGTCCTGTCTGTCTGTCTGTCTGTCTGTCTGTCTGTCTGTCTGTCTGTCTATCTATCTATCTATCTATCTATCTATCTATCTATCATCTACCTATCATCTCTTTAAATCATTTACATGAATTCCTGTCATTTAACAACTAAAAAATTCACAGAAATCATGTGAAAAGTCAGGTTTTCAAAATAAAAATGATTTTAAAAAGACCAAGTGAGACTGTATATGCTTACTCACTAGCAAGGGTGCCACTGACAAATTAAACGTTCTGCATCAAAACCAGTGTTATGAAATATGAAAAATATGAGAAAACACAAAGAGTGGGTAAAGTTTCTTGATCGTGATCTTAAAAAGTTCGACCAACAGATTAACAAGTTTATAGATCTATTATTTCATACGCTTTGCATTTAAGATATTAGGAAATAAGTTTTAAAAATCAGTGAAATCAAAGTATTTGGATTTTAGTAGACCATGTCAAAATGATATGCATATTTGCTTAGAAGGAAGCACTACTGAACTAAGTTGAATTAGTTTCTCTTGAGTTAACTTATATAGGAACTGAATGTTGATTAAATTTGCTTCAAAAGATAAATACTTGTTTTAGCTGTTTCTGAATCTGAATTCTCTAAGTCAATGGTCCACATTGGTCTGGTTTTGGTATAATTGATTTACACCTGCAAACACAATTTTTATATCCACAGTATTTCTACTACTTTGATTTCTTGTAGCGTTCTTTGTGACAAGATCAGGCAAGTCTGCAACTTGCAGTTAGTAGAACCAGCTGGAGCAATAATTGCTTTGAAATTATGTTCTGAGCAGCTGAAACGGAAGGCTCAGCATCAGAGACTCTTGTTTTCCACCCTGTCAGTTTTTTGCCCGGCTATGGATTTGTTGTCCTCAGCTCTTGATGATTTCACTGACAGTCCTGTCAGAAAATGAATTTTTTTGCTCCCCACTTGATTGAGTCCATTCATAGGGTCTAATGCTGTTGAAATATGTCACTCTCAAGCTCACTCATTCAAAGGGATATTTTCCTTTGCATTTTATATATCGGTTCTTCCTGTCTGGTCAGTAATAATCTACCTATCTCTATATATTATTTGTTGATAATGCTTTTCCATAAGGTTCAACGGGAAGGTAAGGAAAACAAGAAAAATCTTTCCGTTTTTAATCTGACCTCCTAATTAATTTCAACTGTCTCTTCCATTTCAATATTGACATCCAGGATTTTATGCATTACAATTATAAATTTCAATCTATATTTAAGGCTCACATTCCCCCCTCCCCCACCAATATTTAAAAACAAGTCGTCTGGGCTACATGCAAAAGCATTTAGTATTTCATGCTATCTGCAGCTTCATATTCAATTATTTTTATATTTATAGCAAACTTTTTCCTCAAGTAGATCAAACTTCTCTATATGTTCCTTTATCCTCCCAGAAGCCTTTGAGGCAGGATAACCTGAGAGACAGTAACTAGCCAACAATCAACAACTGAAATTTTATATCCAAAAAGGAATTTGAATATGGATCTCTCAATCCTACTCCCTCTAGCCCACAGATCTCCTTACACTAGCATTCAGCCACTAAAATATCATAGTGGTTTTCAACATCCTATTTTCAGGAAATTTACTGCATGTAAATCAAGAATGTCTTGTGTATTATTTTTTTCCCTGGAACATCCTGGTATTTTCTTATTTCCTCACAGCTGGGAATCTTTTAAGAGTTTTAGTTTTGTCTCTGAGGAAACTTAAATAAATTTGAGCATAATCTTTTAGTAGTACTTTAAAAAAATCTGACAGCATTTGGTCAATGATATAGAATTATAACTAGTACTGGTAGCATGTGAATTCATGAGGCTGCTTTTCAGATTTTATGTTTGAAGTCTGCCAAGAAATCACCCCAGTATAGACTATTAAAGTCTTAAATCATTCATTCTTTAAAATGTGGATGAACATTTAATTTGTTAAATGCAAATTTGAAGCAAACTTCTGAAATCTTTGTGTTAAATTTGTGTTGATTGAAAGTCCAAAGATGCACAGGGACAATTCACTGTATTTTAAAATGCATATGAATATTAATTTTTTTAAAATCTCAATGTTTTAAATTTGAATTCAGAACTGCTATGATTGAATGATCGATGACAGAATTATTGCCTTAACAACATGACTCCGTATTAAGCAAAATAGCTTTATGAGGACTTGTGTGAAGTAGGAATCTGAACTGAGGGGGAGTAGAACAAGGGAAACCATGAGTGGCTGCTCCTTTGAGGATGATATGTTTGATGTAAAAAGCTTTTGGTTTTTTGGCATTGTTAAAACCACAAATTAATATTTGGACTTCAATAAAACCACTCCATCTGAATTACTGATTAATCAAGAAATGTCATCATAGTACATAATTTACCTAGCAAGTTATAAATCTGGTATTGTTAACTTAGATTTAAAAAAATCTGCTGCTGTGGAATTTCATTGTATGTTCAGATATTTAGGGATATATATTACCAAGTGTATATTCTCTTTCTGCTATGCCACCATATCTCACATCTTTCTGTCATTGGCTAATGTCACATGTGCTTTATTTTATAGTTTATATAGATCAAACTGGAGCCACCACAGGGAGGCAGTGAATGCAAACTTTTAAATTGATTGGTTCCTTTACAAAAAAAGTGTGTGTGTGTGTGTGTGTGTGTGTGTGTGTGACTGACTTTATTCCAAATGAACAGGTTTAAGAATGCAGTCTAAGTAATTAAAATAAAAACATTCCATGCACTTGTGTTAGAAATGTCACTTCTTAATTATTTTTGGAAACAAATAAGTAACAGCAAAAAACAAAGATGAACAAAGATGGCAGAGTCTGACTAGGTAGTATCTATCAAGGCTGTACAGCCACAGGAAATATAAATTAACTTGCAAACAACCCCATCTAAATTATGAAAAATTGCAGGCAATTAGATTGAAATCAAGGCTTGTTATACATTCAAGAATCACATATATGCTAGATTTAGCTTTCAAAATGAAATTTAAATTTCAGTACTGTCATTAATGAGAATACAAGTGTCATTCTACTGCATTGCATAGACTGAAATCAATAACCATTATATACATGACATAAATATTAAATGCTGCTATTGTAATTTCAGTGTTTTTTAAAGCTTGCATAATATGCTTTTACTAGTGATGCCTTTTATACCTGATGCCTTCCAGATGTAACAGGATTACAATTTACCTGACTTCTGAATAATATGACCTATATAAGTTACCATGCAACGTATCTGGAGGAAAAGTCAGAGGATTTTTTTTAACCAGTGTTCCTTAATGAATGCTAAATTTTTAATTCTTATTCATTTGATATCTATATTTTAATTTATTATTTTACTACCCGATTTAGATTCTGAAAAGATAATGTGATGACAGGTTCATTAGATCTTGAGTGGAGGAGTCTATCTAATAACAATATGTAGGTATGAGATAACCGATTGCCTTTAGAGCCAGCATATCTGGAGATATTTATCTAATAATTTGTACCATTGAAATGTGTGTTGTGTTATGGAAACAGTTCTGCTATCTTTATAATAAAGACTAGAAGTTTGTTTTTCATACAACGTTGAGTTGGCCTTCATTCAGACATAGCTGATTGCTGGTGGAATAAAAGCTCATTATATATATCAAACATTTGTCAGCTAAGTAAGTAACATAAATATTTTCTCCTATGGAGTACACTGTAAGTAAATTAGTGGCCTGTTATATAACAACATTCAATAATTTACTATTAGATATGTTTATTAACTGCGTTGAACTCGATATACTGAAATAAGAAAGAGAGAGCCAAAAGCTGTAAATAACTTTGGTCTAACCACTTTTTCCAAAATATTTTAAAAATGCATTAACAAGAATAATCATAACAGAACTAGTATACAATATCTTGGTGCAAAGGAGGAATACAAAAATATATTTAAGAGAACTATCTTTTCTTTAAAATGATTAAATGAGAATAAATTCTATTTCTCACACATTTTTTTTAAAAATTAGAGATATTAATTAGTATATTTATGACATATTCTTTTCTTTACATATTCAGTTAATTTACATGAGGGTACAGAAAGCCCATTATATACATTTAATAGAACTTGATAGAAAAAGCTAGTAAATAGGTATATGTGGTTTACCCTAGATATGGAAATGTTTAAAATGTTTACCGGGGAGTTTTAAGGGGAATTTTAAGGGGGGGAGGGAAATTGACGGGTTTGGTTCGGGGGGGTGGATGGGTGGGGGGGGAACCCGTCAGGGAGGGAGCTAGGTTCACCATGTGTTCGCGGCGGTAACTTAATAGGTCCTAGGGTTGTGGAGGGGGTGTTGTTCCAGTTTATCAGGGACAAGCTATTACTACGGTAAGTGGGAGAGGCAGATATGATGGAAGGGGGGGGCACGTTTATGAGCGATTGCATGCTCCGGCCCCCCAGGATTTTCCCGTGACCTGAGTGGCCAGAGTGCTCGGGACCAGGGCCTCCGGCTGATGTTATGCAATGCCAGGTCCACAGTTAATAAAGCCCCCCTGATCTCAGATCTTATTCAGGAAGGGACCGCGGACGTTATGGGCATCACCGAGACCTGGTTGGGCACTGAAGGGGGGGTCCCCCTAGTGGAGATGTGCCCACCAGGTTTCCGAGCATTCCATCAGCCAAGGGCCCAGGGTAGGGGTGGCGGGGTGGCGGTTATTATTAAGGAGAGTCTTGAGCCGAGGGAGACCACTGTGCCTCAGATAGCTGGGTGTGAATCCCTCTATGTGAAGTGGGGTCGTAGGACTCAGGTGGGCTTGTTGATCACGTACCTGGCTCCTTGCTGCGTGACAACAGCCCTGCCCGAGCTGTTGGAGTTGCTGGCTGGGCTGGCAGTTGAAACCCCTAGACTGTTAGTCATGGGGGATTTCAATTTGCCATCAGCCGGTGTAGCATCCTTGGCAGCTCGGGAGTTCATGGCTTCCATGATGGCCATGGACCTGATTCAATTAATTGACGGCCCTACCCACGTCGGGGGAGGCACCCTAGACTTGATTTTCATCTCTGGCCAGTGGTTGAATGATCTGATTTTAAATGATTTAGTTGTCGAACCTTTGTCATGGTCAGATCATTTTCTCCTTCGCCTAGACTTTCTGACCGCTACCCACCACCGCAGGGAGACGGAACCAATGCGTTGGTTCCGTCCCAGGCGCCTGATGGACCCGGAGAGGTTCCTGATGGAGCTTGGGCCGTTTCCCGAGCACCTGGCCCACGACACGACTGAAGAACTAGTTGCGGCCTGGGAACAGGCCGCAGCTGGAGCTTTGGACCGTGTCGTGCCTTTGTGGCCTCTGATCCGGCGTCGGTCTCAACCAGCTCCTTGGTTCTCCGAGGAGCTGAGGGAGATGAAACGCCGGAGAAGACACCTAGAGAGTGTTTGGAGGTCCAGCCGTTCAGAGGCTGACCGGACACTAGTTAGGTCCTATAGCAGGACCTACCTAATGGCACTGAGGGATGTGAAGCGTTTCTACGTTTCCTCCCTCATTGTGTCAGCAGATAACCGCCCGGCCGCCCTGTTTTGGGTGACCCGCTCTCTCCTCCAACAGGAGGGGCGGGAGGACCCCCTACAAGGGTGTGCCGAGGAGTTTAACGGTTATCTATACGATAAAATCGTTCAGCCTCGGGACGGATTGGATCAAAATTGGGTAGATCCAGGCGAGGGTTCCGAGACCCGTCTTGTTGAGGTGGTTTGGGATGATTTTGATCCTGTGACTCCCGAGGACATGGACAGGTTGCTGGGTAGGCTGAATGCCACCACATGTTTACTGGATCCATGCCCCTCCTGATTAGTACTGGCTACTCAGGAGGTGACACGAGTCTGGCTCCAGGGGATTGCAAATGCTTCTCTGCGGGAGGGGGTCTTTCCCGCTGCCTTGAAAGAGGCGGTGGTGAGACCCCTCCTCAAGAAGCCTTCCCTGGACCCAGCTGTTTTAGGGAATTACCGGCCAGTCTCCAATCTTCGCTTCACGGCGAAGGTTGTAGAGAGTGTGGTGGCATGTCAATTACCCCAGTACCTGGATGAAGCTGTCTATCTAGACCCGTTCCAGTCCGGCTTCTGGCCCGGATACAGTACGGAGACAGCTTTGGTCGCACTGGTGGATGATCTCTGGAGGGCCAGGGATAAGGGTTACTCCTCTGCCCTGGTCCTATTAGACCTCTCAGCAGCTTTTGATACCATCGACCATGGTATCCTGCTGCGCCGGTTGGAGGGGTTAGGAGTGGGAGGCACCGTTTATCGGTGGTTCTCCTCCTACCTCTCTGACCGGATGCAGACAGTGTTGACGGGGGGGCAGAGATCGACTCCAAGGTGCCTCATGTGTGGGGTGCCGCAGGGGTCGATTCTCTCGCCCCTCCTGTTCAACATCTATATGAAGCCGCTGGGGGAGATCATCAGTGGCTTTGGAGTGAGATATCAACTGTACGCTGATGACACCCAGCTGTACTTTTCCACCCCGGGCAATGCTCTCTACATGGGGCTCCCCTTGAAGAGCACCCGGAGACTTCAGCTAGTTCAGAACGCGGCTGCGCAGGTTATTGAGGGAGTGGCTCGGAGCTCCCACATAACACCTATCCTGCGCAGACTGCACTGGCTACCTGTTGTTTTCCGGGTGCGCTTCAAGGTATTGGTTACCACCTTTAAAGCGCTCCATGGCTTAGGACCGGGCTATCTACGGGACCGTCTACTGCCGGCCTCTATCTCCCATCGTCTGGTACGTTCCCACAGAGAGGGACTCCTCAGGGTGCCGTCAGCCAAACAGTGTCGACTGGCGGCCCCAAGGGGGAGGGCCTTCTCTGTGGGGGCTCCGACCCTGTGGAACGAACTTCCCCTTGGACTTCGACTACTACCTGACCTTAGGACCTTTCGCCGCGAACTTAAAACCTATTTATTTTGCATGGCTGGACTAGCTTGATTTTTATCTTTAGATTTTAATTGAATTCGATGGGTTTTTTAAAATTTTTGTAATTTTATAGGGGTGTAAGTTATTTTAATACTTGGGCTAATTTAATCAGGTTTTTAAGGGTTGTTTTAACTATTGTGTATATTTGTATTTTACCTGCCTGTTCACCGCCCTGAGTCCTTCGGGAGAAGGGCGGTATACAAATTAAAATATTATTATTATTATTATTATTAAAAAATAGTTTGTTATGTCAAAACAAAAGCCTGTTAAAATGTTAGTGGCATTAAATAAGTCAATCTGATAACAGACTTGCTCTATTTTATCTTTATTTTTCCTGCTTCCTCGATCAACATTTGTCATTTTGGTTCTTTTTGATTAATATCCACCTACCCTGAAATTAAAATATATTCTAAGCATATTTAAAAAGCAGAAATCTCTCTTCTTTAAGACAGTGTCACTTTGGTCAGAATTCTTTTTCTGTGAACATGCTTAAGGTGTGATAGATTCTGTTCTATAATAATAATAATAATAATAATAATAATAATAATAATAATAATAATAATAATAATAATAATAATAATGTTTTAATTTGTATACTGCCCTTCTTCCGAAGGACTATCATGTATGTATCGTGCCTTCCTTCTTATAATCTTAAAACAGTAACATTACATACATGGATGTGTGTTGTTTTGTTAAAAATCAACAAGATCTTTCAGAGAATTCCCAAAGAATGCTTTGGGTAAGAGAAAGATGGAGACAGAATGAGAGAGATGGCAGAAAATATATCAACACAAAGCAATAGGAGAGGTGTTGATTATATTGAATCATAAAAGAAGGCAAAACACTTCCAACAAATCATTGGATTTTACCTTCACTTTTCTTATGGAAAAAGACTCTGCTGCCAAAGGCTTCATATAATGCTTTGCTACAGTCTTAATTAGAAAAAATGAAATGGTTGCAAATCATTCTAATTTAGCAGCTAACCAAAGGAACTTTATAGTGAAGCAGCACAACGAAGAAACTCTGTAGTTAAATTCTTAACTACATAGGAGCAACACCATGACAAGAGAATAAGATGATGGGAAAGAATTTCTCAAAGCCTGGCAGCATCTTGACTCATTTGACTAAATTTAAGTATCTAAGTTAAAAGATATTCTGTGGTTCTGTCTTCCAAAGGGGGAAAAAATATTGCAGTTAAATGAACTCCAAAGGCCATTTTTCCTGCTCAGAAACCATCACCCTGAGATAATATTGCAAATTGCCAATGAATGCTCTTACAATGTATGCCCTGTCTGGAAATATGTGATTGTGAATATAACTTCAATAATATTTTACATTGCAAAAGACTCATTTTCTATATCTGTCTGAATATAGACAGATGCGATGTTATTGTCTAAAAGCATCTCTTCCTGGAGTTCAGTAAGAAGGTTATCAATAAATAGTTCTTAGCTATTTCTAGTTCTGTGCATGTTCAACTCACATTGGAAGCATGTTCAATGCTTCCTTGTGGGAGGGTGTCTTTCCTGCTGCCTTGAAAGAGGCGGTGGTGAGACCCCCCCTCAAGAAGCCTTCCCTGGACCCAGCTGTTTTAGGTAATTATCGTCCGGTCTCCAACTTTCGCTTTACGGCGAAGGTTGTAGAGAGTGTGGTGGCATGTCAATTACCCCAGTACCTGGATGAAACTATCTATCTAGACCCGTTCCAGTCCGGCTTTCGACCCGGTTACAGTACGGAGACGGTTTTGGTCGCATTGGTGGATGATCTCTGGAGGGCCAGGGACAAGGGTTATTCATCTGCCCTGGTCCTATTAGACCTCTCAGCGGCTTTTGATCGACCATGGTATCCTGCTGCGCCGGCTGGGGAGTTTAGGAGTGGGAGGCACCGTTTATCGGTGGTTCTCCTCCTATCTCTCTGACCGGACACAGACGGTGTTGGCAGGGGGCAGAGATCGACCCCGAGGCGCCTCATGTGTGGGGTGCCGCAGGGGTCGATTCTCTCGCCTCTCCTGTTCAGCATCTATATGAAGCCTCTGGGTGAGATCATCAGTGGCTTTGGGGTGAGGTACCAACTGTACGCTGACGATACGCAGCTGTACTTTTCCACCCCAGGCCACCCCAACGAAGCTATTGAAGTACTGTCCCGGTGTCTAGAAGCCGTACGGGTCTGGATGGGGAGGAACAGGCTCAAGCTTAATCCCTCCAAGACAGAGTGGCTGTGGATGCCGGCACCCCAGTACAGTCAGCTGCAGCCGCGGCTGACTGTTGGGGGCGAGTCATTGGCCCCGATGGAAAGGGTGTGCAACTTGGGCGTGCTCCTGGATGGGCGGTTGTCTTTCGAAGATCATTTGACGGCCGTCTCCAGGAGAGCTTTTTATCAGGTTCGCCTGATTCGCCAGTTGCGCCCCTTTCTGGACCAGGATGCCTTATGCACGGTCACTCATGCTCTTGTTACCTCTCGCTTGGACTAGTGCAATGCTCTCTACATGGGGCTCCCCTTGAAGAGCACCCGGAGGCTCCAGTTGGTCCAGAATGCAGCTGCGCGGGTGATAGAGGGAGCGGTTCGGAGCTCCCATGTAATACCCATCCTGCGCAGACTGCAGTGGCTGCCTGTTGTCTTCCGGGTGCACTTCAAGGTATTGGTGACCACCTTTAAAGCGTCCATGGCTTAGGACCGGGTTAATTACGGGACCGTTTGCTGCCATCTTCTATCTCCCAGCGACCTGTGGATTCTCACAGAGAGGGACTCCTTAGGGTGCTGTCAGCCAAGCAATGTCGGCTGGCGGCTCCCAGGGGAAGGGCCTTCTCTGTGGGGGCTCCTACCCTGTGGAACGAACTTCCCCCTGGACTTCGACAACTACCTGACCTTCGGACCTTTCGCCGCGAACTTAAGACTTATTTATTCTGTCTTGCTGGACTGGCTTGATTTTTTAAAAATTTTTTAGATGATTTTATGGGTTTGTAATTTTTATTAATTTTATAGGGTTGATCGTATTTTAATATTCGGCCAAATTGAATAAGTTTTTTAATGTTTGTTTTTAATATTGTATGTGTTGTTGTATTTTATTCTGGCTGTAAACCGCCCTGAGTGCTTCAGGAGAAGGGCGGTATACAAATTAAAATATTATTATTATTATATTATTATTATTATTATTTGTAATCCAGGATTTCTTGATTTCTCTGGTTAATTGATATCATCATGTACAGAGATAAAGAGTGAGCTCTTTTCTGACTTGTTAAACTCTATGACATAAATTCTCCTTAAGTCTATAAGAATTAGTCGGTCATGGATGATATTGGTATCCAGCATATTGTTTATATCTCCAGTTCTATATATACATATATTTTCATGAGCCCAAAATGGAGACCAGTTTGCCATATATACAAACTAGGTAGTCATTTATGGAATCAGGTTAAATATAGCAACAGCAATAGCAATAGCTCTTAGACTTATATACTGCTTCACAGTGCTTTACAGTCCTCTCTACGCAGTTTACAGAATCAGCATATTGCCCCCAACAATCTGGGCCCTCATTTTACTGACCTCGGAAAGATGGAAAGCTGAGTCAACCTTGAGCCTGGTGAGATTTGAACTGCCAAATTGCAGGCAGCCAGCAGTCAGCAGAAGCAGCCTGCAGTACTGCACTCTAACCACTGTGCCATTACAGCTCATATAGTGCCACATTTTCTTTTTTTAAAAAAAGTAAGGGGAGGTGTGAAAAGTCTGCATCGCCCTTTGTTTAGATATCAGTTCCTCACAGAGGAGGACAGTGGTTTTCAAACTTGGCAGTTTTAGGATGTGTGGAGTTCATCTTCCAGAATTCCTGATCTACTAAATGTTCTCTATAGTATATACCAGGGGTGTCAAACATGTGGCCCATGGGCCAGATCTGACCTGTGATAGGACTAAAGTTGTCCCATGGGGCCATCTCGAAGATGGCAAGGGACTGGCCCATGCTGCCCTGCCCCACTGTAGCTCCACCCTATTGGCTGTGATGACCAGGCCATGCCCACCCCAGCACTCCAAGGGTAACCAAAATTCTGATACGGCCCGCGATAGGATCAAATTTGACACCCCTGGTATATACAATTCCTGATCTATTTTGGACCAATTACAAAATGTAGCATGCACTGCAAACTGTGAAGCAAATAAGGTTATATCATTATGGCTTTGATGGTTTGGCCACGAGTACTGATGATGTCTACAATAAAAGGCAGTTTTGCGCAGTGATTGAGATGCTGATTTAGAAACCAGGAGACTGTGAATTCTAGTGCCACTTTAGGCATAAAAGCTGATTGGGTAACCTTTGGCCACTCTCAGTACAACCCACATCACAGGGTTGTTATAGGAAAAATAGAAGAAGGAAGAAGTATTAAGAATATTGGTCACTTTGTATTATTTATAGAAGTTATAAAGGTGGGATAAAAATCTAAGAAATAAATAAATAATAGGCTTCTCATAGCAAGATAATGCTACAGTATATATTATATAATATAATAATATAAGATAATATAATTATCTTATATTAAAAGTTATATTTATAACTTTTATAAATAATATAAGATAATATAATTATCCTGTGATTTACAACTTCTTCACTGCAACAACATATGGACTACAAATCTTGACCAGGGCAAAGCAATAGATGCAATTTACATAGACTTCTGTAAAGCTTTTGACTCAGTGGTACATGACAAACTTCTTCTAAAACTAAAATCCTACGGCATCTTCGGACCCCTCCATAATTGGATAACAGCGTTCCTGTCAAACAGACAACAAGTAGTCAAAATAGGCAGTGCCCTATCAAATCCTGTCAATAGCAGTGTCCCCCAAGGCAGCATTCTAGGACCAACACTCTTCATATTATACATTAACGACCTCTGTAACCATATTATAAGTAATTGTGTTCTCTTCGTCGATGATGTTAAACTATTTAACACTACCAACAATGTTGCTACCCTTCAAAAAGAGCTTGACTTTGTGTCAGAATGGTCAAAAACTTGGCAACTCCAAATCTCAACCAGCAAATGCTCTGTTTTGCACATTGGAAAAAAGAATCAGAACACTAAATACAAGCTTGATGGACATTACCTTGTAGATGACCCCCATCCCGTCAAAGACCTTGGAGTTTTCATATCAAATGAACTAAGTGCCAAAGCCCACTGCAACTACATCGCCAAAAAGGCTTTAAGAGTTGTAAACTTGATCTTGCGTAGCTTCTTTTCCAGAAAGATTACACTACTAACCAGAGCATACAAAACATTTGCTAGACCAATTCTCGAATAAAGCTCGCCTGTCTGAAACCCACACCTCATTTCAGACATTAATACAATTGAGCGTGTCCAGAAATATTTTATAAGAAGAGTTCTCCACTCCTCTGATCACAACAAAATACCTTATGCCACCAGACTTGAAATCCTGGGTTTAGAAAATTTAGAACTCCACTGCCTTCAACATGACCTGAGTATAACTCATAAAATCATCTGCTACAATGCCCTTCCTGTTGAAGACTACTTCAGCTTCAATCACAACAATACACGAGCACACAATAGATTTAAACTTAATGTGAACCGCTCCAATCTTGATTGTAGAAAATATGACTCAGTAACAGAGTTGTTAATGCCTGGAATGCACTACCAGACTCTGTGGTTTCTTCCCAAAATCCCCAAAGCTTTAACCAAAGACTATCTACTATTGATCTCACCCCATTCCTAAGAGGTCTGTAAGGGGCATGCATAAGAGCACCAGCTTGTCTACCATTCCTGTCCTAATGTTTCTGCTGATTGTATCCAATTTGTATGGTTATTTCATGCTTATACTTATATATACTGTTGTGTTTGACAAATAAAAATAAATAAAAAATAAATAAAATAAATTTATGAAAAATAAGATAGCTTAATGTTATGATTAAAATATCAGAGTATTGCCAGAGAGAACAGAGATTCAGATCCACTCTTAGCCATGGGAACTGTCAGCCCTCCAAGGCGGACCAGGTTAGGAAACCAAAATCATGAATGCTAATATACCTTTATTATTGGTTTAGAGTAACAGAATCTTGTGGAACTGAATGTGCTTCTCTTTTATCTCCCTTCATCTTCATGAGAACTAGGGAAGATCTTGTCTGAGACTCCTCCTCATTACCATGCCTGTAATGAGCTCAGATTTTTTTTCATCAGACTATTAGTAGTGATTCTTCCTCCTGTTCCTCAAGTATATTCCTTCAGCCATTACCGGGGGGGGGGGGACTTTGGGGTAGTCAAATATGCAGCCAGTCCAGCTTACCTCACACGGGATCAAAATGATAAAATCCACATGCCTTTTGCTTTTAAAGGAAAGTGAGATATAAATTGGTAAATTAGATTACACTTCTACATGGAGAGTTGGACTTTAGGAAGAAGAATGGGAGTGTGAGGTACATTCCTGAATAAGCACTCTTTCAAGGCAACAGCTTCCCTTCACGGACAAGATAAGATGGCTCTCTTGCTTTCATTGCTGCTACTGCATTGGTGGGAGGTCCCTCCACTCAAATATGCAAATACTTTGGGGTGGGGGGGAAGAGACTCAAACCTGTGGAGGAAGACTCTGGAAAGTGAAGAAGAACCAAATCTGGAGTTGGTATTTCTGAAATGGAAAGTACTTTTGTCAGTCAGCACAAGCAATATATGGACCACTTGATGCCTATATGGGGAGGGGAAGGTGTCCAAATGATTGGTCCTTGCCAAAATCTTTTTGCTTTTTGGATTTTGGTCTTTATGTAAAGCTGTGTATTTAAATTCAGATGTGTGTATTTTGGGACACAGCTTTTTTCATGCATAATCTTAGATTAAGGACTGTAACTTGGTTGCTGGTATCCTTATGATTTATATTGATTGTTTCCTGATTGCTTATTTGTACCCTATGACTACCATTAAGTGTTGTATCATTAAGTATTAAATTTGTACCCTATGACCATCATTAAGTGTTGTAAGTGTTGTACCTTGATGAAGGTATCTTTTCCTTTATGTACACCGAGAGCATATGCACCAAGACAAATTCCTTGCGTATCCAATCACACTTGGCCAATAAAAATTCTTCTATTCTATTCTATTCTATTCTATTCTATTCTATTCTATTCTATTCTATTCTATTCTAATATTTGAACAAGGAAGTTTTTTCCCCCAGCACAGCCACAAAGGCTATGTGGGGATTGATGCCCACGCAGAGGGGAACTGGGATTTTTGTCATTCACTGTGTTCACCAACTGTTTCATATGGAAAGAAGAAAATGATTCTAGTAATGCATGAGCCTGAGTCTAGAGGAATTGTTGCTATTTACATCAGTAGTCAGCAACCTGCTGCTTGTTTGCAGTGCTGCTGCATGGATATAGATAACCTCTTTGAAACATTAGCTGAGACAAAGCAAGTAATTCTTTGTTGACACATTGTCAGATTCTAATTTGTTCTCAAACTGTGAGGTAAATCCTCCATCTCTGGTGGGGGAAAAAAAATGGGACTGCTCTATCTGGCATCGAGCTTGCTGCCCTTTTCACTTTCTAGCTTGAACTGGAAATGAAGCCAAAAAGTAGCTTCTTGCCCAGTGACAGTAACAAAAAGTCATCTGGTGAATTTAACCCAGTTACACAACATAAGAACAGAGAGCGCAAATACATGAAAGGGGTTGACCAGGCTCTTTAATAAAGTCAGCGGTCCGGGTTAAAAGAGGTCGGAACCAACCGGCTGCTGAGCTACATAAACTTGGCATTAGTTTCAAACTGTGCATTGGGAAAAAAAAAAGACTTAAAAACATAATCAAATGGATTATCCTTCCAGAAACACTGGACGCTGATAAGAAAATAGCACATGCTATTTCCTTAGCATGCTGGACAGCGTCCTCAGCTTCCCTGTATGGTCTCTAGGTTACATCAAGGGACTGGTGGTGTTAAAAAATACAGGAAAATGTGATACGTTAGAAATTTTCCCACACTGCTGCTGAGATTGACCTGATTACATTTCACGAGGTGTAGGAACCCATTCTTCTTTTTGACTGCAGCTCAGATAGAAGACTGACAGTTGGACTCCATCACATGGATTAATGGGTTAAAACCTGACATCTTTTTAGTATTTGGGACTTTATTTTCTTTTATCAGCTTGACTTTTCATGCTCAGAGTGTTCTTGCCACAATATTCTTTCAAAAGTACACTTGTCAGTGTCCATTTGCTACTAGCTACCTTGATGGTGACATCAGCGATGCCTGTTCTTTACCTTTTGACCTTAAGAGAGGCAGCAGATGGGCCCAGTAATAAATCCCGATTATTAGTGAAGAAGCCAATCGCTTGGAAAGACAGAAATAAAAGTCAGGCAGTTTTACACTGCAATTCTTGTTATCTCCTTTGATATGGAATTGTGGGGCATGTCAGGGTGCAGGGGGTTTGTGGGGGGTGTTAGGGAGAGATGAGGAGCAACTGCTCCCTGTCTGTGAATTTCAGCCTGTAAGTTTCTTTCCTCTTTGTTTATTTATTTGCTTTCATGTCTATTTATGGGAGTGGAAGTGATCACAAATAACCCAGGTCTCCTGAAGCTTTTTTTTTTTAATTTTCCTATTTTAAAATGGCAATTTCACAAAGGAAACCTAAGATGTCTAAGCCTGGAAAAGCAGAGTGGAGCACGGTAACCAATGGATTGTATGACAGGTTCTCATTTAGTGATCTATAGCCTTTTGGAAATGTGAAGGATCTGCAAGTTCTAGTAAAGGGCCGTGGTGGCTCAGGCTGTAAGATAGCCTGTTATTAAAACACAGCAGCCTGCAATTACTGCAGGCTTGAATCCCACCAGGCCCAAGGTTGACTTAGCCTTCCATCCTTTATAAGGTAGGTAAAATGAGGACCCAGATTGTTGGGGGGGGGCAATAAGTTGACTTTGTAAATATACAAATAGAATGAGACTATTGCCTTACACACTGTAAGCCGCCCTGAGTCTTCGGAGAAGGGCGGGATATAAATGTAAACAAATAAAAAAAAAAGAGAGTCAAAAGAGTGTGAGTAAGATTAAATGTAAAGAAGACCAAGCTAAAGGAACTAGGAATAGCAATCATCCTTGGATGCAACAAAAAATGATATTGAAATAGTAGATAGCTTCTGCCTTTTAGAATCAATTATCAATATTAAAGAATCCACATTAAGATATATGCCACAGACCAGCACATGATGAAAGCAATAGAGCAAGTTTCGGAAAAGATATTCAGATGCCACATTTAAAAACCTCAGAAATGCACAGGCAATGGTTTTCCTTGTGATACCCCATGGAACAAAAATGGAAGCAGGAAAGAAACAATAATTATACTTTTGCTGGAGAAAACACTTGCGAAATCCAGGGAAAAAATGGATCATCAAATATATCAACCCAGATCTCTAACCTGAGACATAAGTAACCATACTTTAGACACCTTATGGAAAGTCTTAGCTCAGTGGAGAAATCAGCAATTCTGGGAAAGATGAATGATAGAGAAGAAAACAATGACCAAATAGGAAGATGGATGGGATTTTTGCAGTGGTGATGTGGGCACTCTTGGAGGATCTGAAGGAGCAGGTTGGGAATAGACTTTCTTGAAGAAAATACATCTGTAGGGTTGGCAAGAGTCAACAGGAACTTCATGGTACATAATTAATCTATAAACTCAACCAGGGTTGAAATGCTACTGGTTCGGGCCAGTTCGCCCGAACTGGTAGTAAAAATGCTACTGGTTCACCTGAACCGGTAATAAAAAGAAATGCTTTAAAAAGTAAAAGAAAAGTTCTGAGGATCACGCGGCACAGCTGATCGTCAGAACTTTTTTTTCTTTTTAAAGCATTTTTTTACCACAGGTTCGGGCGAATAGGTAGTAAAAAATACTTTAAAAAAGTAAAAAAAGAGAGGTTCCGATGATCAGCTGTGACAATCAGTTGTGCCACACGATCCTCGGAACTTTTTTTTATTTTTTAAAGCACATTTTTACTACCTATTGCCCGAACCAGTATTTTTGTGTAAAGTGTGATAGTTTGTTTTTGAGCTCTCTGTGACTCTGTGAGGTTCCTGCTTGTTGCAGGGGCCATTTTGTGAGAAGTCCATCTGCTTTTGCATTGTGTGTGAGTCAGTTGTGTAGCTTTTGTGTTATTTTTATGTAAAGAGTGATAGTTGGTTTTCTGGTCACATGCCCACCAAGCCATGCCCACCCAGTCCCATGCCCACCAAGCCATGCCCACCAAGCCACACCCACAGAACGGGTAGGAATTTTTTTGAGTTTCACCACTGAACTCAACCCATAACAATTTCAATCTCTTCAAGAGTTCCACTTATAGATCTTTATCTATGGCTCACATCAGGGCTTATACAACGTAACTGTATAGAATATGGTATGATGTCATTTAGATTTACTCCCAAATAGAATTATAGGTATGCATGCATCCATATTAGCCAAGAGCAGTAAAGTTGATATATTATTCTTTATTAATATATAAATGTAGCTTTACAATACATATATGTATACCATAGAATTGTAGTCTTATGAAACAATTCTGCTCAGCTCCATCCATGAGCAAGGAGTCCTATGTTAAGGAAATCCATCTTGGATTTCTCTCTTGCAAATTTCTAGTAGATACTGCAGAAGGATTTTATTATTTTTGAACAAATAAAAAATTGAGAGGAGAAAACAGAATGCATGCAACAGCATTAGCATGGATCAGATGCCCATTGATCTGCATGTACCTACTTTCTAATGGTGGTTGTGGACAAATATTACATTGTCCTCTTTACAAATGGTATGTACCAAAGTACGGAGATGAGCTTTCAGAAAGAAAGCAAGAATTTGTTTTATTATTTATTTATTTTATTTTTATCACACCTTTATTTTTGGGGGGTCAGTTTAAGGTAATTTACAAAACTAATGCTTCTAATTAACAAAACATGAGTTAAGCCCAGAAAAGGAAGAAAATACTAGAAATAAACTGAACCTCAACTGCTTTTCATATTAGAGGAAGGGAAGAGAAAACACTATTTGTCTTTCAAGATTTTGTTACTAAAGCCAATATCAGTAAATAAGAGGGCCAGTAATTCATGGGAAGTCCGTTTTTTCTGACCTAGCCTGCATCGGAGGGCTGATCCTGGACTACTGTACCTATTTCATTTTATCCACATTTTTGATTTTGCCAAATCACATCTAAGGCAATTTAAAGATAAATCCCATTAGGACTGTCTGTGGAATTCAGTCTTCGATAAATTCTAGTACAAAACAGAACCCATCCCCACTTCCTGGAGCATGCATTGGAGTATGTTTTAAAATGAACACTTATGCTGAGACTATTACTTTGAAATATTAAAAAGTAACACACAACTGATGAGAGATAAGTAGTTTATATACTTCTCCCATGAATCATGTGTATACTGGGCAGAGTAAACTAAACACTGACTTGGAAAATGAATCTGTGTGTGAGATGTTCATGCCCTACATAAATTACACAGGTGTTTTAGTGAAACAGGTGGTTTTGTCCCCTTTGGAGAAGCTGAAAAGGAAATAAGGCAGGGGATAATGTGCTAATTATCAGTGGCTGAGCAGGCCTCCGGAAAGGATATATTCCATAATCTCTGGAAAAATTCTGACATTTTATAAAGTCTCTGAATTAGCTTAAATCAGTAAACAACTAATGGGTGCCAGCACAACCGCATCACAGCGTAATGCATCCTAAGTGGCTTATTTGTCTAATTCCAAAATAAGTTTTAACACAAAAAAATAACAGATCTAATTTTATTCTGTGTCTGACAGACAAAGCCATTCCTTCTTCAAATAACAGTGCCATCATGCTTGGAATTAACATGGGAAGAAAATGACTGTGAAGGTTAAAAGTACTCACGTTTCTCAAGTAAGCCTTACCAGCCTGCTCAAATTTGGATTGCAAATTGCAGATGTCTAACAATACCCAAATTTCCAGCAGAATCCACCATTGCAATATCTACCTCTTAGCTGGTGAGATACAGATTGGGCTATTTCAGTGGTGGGTTTCTACAGATTCACTCGGGTTCGGGCAAACCAGTAGTGGCGGCGGTGGGAGGCTCCACCCACCCATCCGGATGTCATCACAGATGCTCTGTGCATGCGCAGAAGCCCCACCACTTGCTTCACTTGTGCACTCACATGCACACCCCCGATTCCAAACCGGTAGTAAAGGTAAGTGGAACCCACTATTGGGCTATTTGGCTTTCAAGATAGGTCTTAATGAGAGATGCTAACTTCAATAGTGTATTGTAAGCATACTTGAGGTGAATCAAGGAGATTAACTGACCAAAACAGGTTCATATGGTTCCTACCATCAGCCAGCAATGTGACTGAATGGGGCATTGGTATGACTATAGTTAATATCTTCTGCATCCCTTTTCTGTCTTACTAAAACATTATCTCAAAAGCTTCAATTAAATGGTAAACAGCATGAATGAACACATGAAATTAAATAATGAAAATTAGATATATCTCTGTGAAACTAAGACAAAGGTAGAGGGCTAAAAGAGCTGAGTGAGGATTGTCTGTTCTTGTGGTTTAATTATGAACAAAAGTGCATAAATCAGTATCACTTAGATGTGGGTGCAAATGGAGATGGTACAGTAGCTGAAAACTGTTTTTTTCACCAAAGATTCAAAATTAATTAATGAAATACGTCATGGAATTGGAGTAAATAAACATTTTATATGATAAAGTGAACCTATATACTTACTACAGAAGTCTAACCAAATTCAACAGAAATGGCTACATTTATGTATAAATATCATTAAAGAAGGCATGTTGAGAAACTTAGAATATACTTTTAAATGAACAAGACAAACTATTTTAAAAAATAATTAACTGGAGATAGTATAAAAATATAAAAAAGCAATAGCAGTTAAAAAAGGGATGGAGAAAGAATGGGAGACTATTAGAATGACTTTTCCTGTGTGTCTTTTTGATTTGGCATTTAATTTTTAAAATAATATTTAATAATAGTTTCACTTCAAGCCTATAAGTTTTATTTTACATATGTATATTTTCCTTTCCTTTTCCTTTATCTTTGCTTTTCTTGTTCATTTTACCTAACTGATAAAAAAATAAAACAAGGGAACAAATAATAGAAAGAATTATGAGATAATTAAAAACAACAGATAAATAATTTCAATAGATACTAGCAATATAGATAGTTCTTATCTTACAACCAGTTGCTTAACAACTGTTCAAAATTACAATGGACCCATAACAGGTGTTTGCCGGATGTCATGCCACACACACACACACACACACACACAATCACATGACCACATTTTTGGATACTTGGCAACTGATTTGCCTTTATGATGGGTTGCAGAATCCTGCAGTCTTGTTATTGTATTTTGCGATTTTTTTTAACCAGTTCTCGGCAAAACCTGCCCATTCAGAAGAAAAAGTTTGTACTTCTGACTGCAGTGCGCACATAACAACTCCAGAGATTCACTTAATGAAAACTGCAAAAAAGTCATAAAGTTAGGTCTGATCAATGTGGATGCCTTGGTATACAACATAATAACTTACAATCAGAAATCTGGTCTCAACTGCAGTCCTAAGTTGAGAAGTGTGTACAATTGTTAGTGTTCAATGTCCAATGTGAAGTATGAATATTTATTGTGTGATTAGAGATTGGAAATACAAATGGAAGGGAAGTGAAGAATGCCTCACTAAGAAAGTTTTTTTCATAATCCTTTTTACTCATCCTTTCTACTCAACTGCTTTGTTTAGCAATGTAGTGACTGTTCTTAGTAAAGATGGTGATGAAAAAATAACTTTTATGACCAATCCTTGCATATATGACCTTCGTGGACCAATAAAGCCAAGGAAAGCTGAACTAAGATCATAAGCACAGTTGTAGTTTCATTTAACAACCGGTTTGCTTAACAATTGAGTTGCCAATCCATTGTGATTGTTAAACAAGAATTTTTTCTAGTTGGTTTTTTTTTTCCTTTACTTTACTTTTGCATCTTTATTCTGGTATATCTTTCTTTAAAATGTGTTAAAAGCTTAAGTAAAGAGATAGTTACATATCTCCCAGTGAATAGGGAAAATGAAAGAAATAGATATACTGTAGGTCTTCAAAAACATTCTGCAATATTCTAAATGAATGTGATCCATGGGGGAAAAAAATATTCTACAAGCTGACAAAAATAGATACAAGTCCACAGAATACATAAAAGATAACTGAGCAATTTGGAGACTCCGAAATGAATGAGGATTGTGATTGGTGAGCATTTGCTTAGGAACATGTCTAAGGAAATTTGAAGCTTAAAGCTATCCATATCTACACATCGCAAATTAATTTTAACTCTGAAAGCATGATTGGTTTAACTGATTATGAAGAAGAGTTAACTTCTACTTTTTCTGTCTGCAATCATCTATTTCTCCCAAGTTCCACCCTTGACACTACTGGAGGCTAAAACATATGAAGAACGGTTGCAGTAACTGGGTATGTCTAGTTTAATAAAAAGAAGGACTAGGGAAGACATGATAGCAGTGTTCCAATATCTCAGGGGTTGCCACAAAGAAGAGGGAGTCGGGTTGTTCTCCAAAGCACCTGAGGGTAGAACAAGAAGCAATGGGTGGAAACTGATCAAGGAAAGAAGCAACTTAGAACTAAGGAGAAATTTCCTGACAGTTAGAACAATTAATAAGTGGAACGACTTGCCTGCAGAAGTTGTGAATGCTCCAACACTGGAAATTTTTAAGAAAATGTTGGATAACCATCTGACTGAGATGGTGTAGGGTTTCCTGCCTGGGCAGGGGGTTGGACTAGAAGGCCTCAAAGATCCCTTCCAACTCTGTTGTTATATTATATTATATTATATTATATTATATTATATTATATTATATTATATTATATTATATTATATTATATTATATTATATTATATTATATTATATTATATTATATTATATTATATTATATTATATTATATTATATTATATTATATTATATTATATTATATTATATTATATTATATTATATTATATTATATTATATTATATTATTATATTAAAATTGTCTATTTTATATCCAATACCTCTCATTATCCTTGCAACCTTCACTAATTTCCTCAATATGTAAAATAAATATTTGATTTGCAGCAGGTCTTTGAATGCATGAAAGTAGACATATTTAGTGTACATTAGTTGCTTAAGAAAAAGATATGATAAAGTGAATAAATGTGAGTTATAGAATATTTTACAGGTACTCCCTATCTTATAACCATGTTGAATTAACCAGCATTTGAAGTCTCCAGTTCATGGGTCCAAAGAAGCAGAATATTTTGGTTGTGATACTGTTAGGTTCGGGCAATGACGAGGCAGGAGACGATACAAGTGACAACAGCTCTGTAGTTTATTGTGATCCCAGCAAAAACCCACAGGCAAAAACCCCTCTTTAAATAGTATTTTGGCTGAGGCATCAGCCAATCAGCAACGTGCATTTTCCCGCCCAAATTTCCTTCCTAAAATTCAAATACATTACACTCCTCCCCTCCCAGAATACATTGTACCATATTTACATAGTTTTTTGCATAACATTTGCATGTTATTTTTCCACATAGTCACGCAGGTAGACAGGGCATCTCCTAACTCTTTCTGACCTGTGCAATTCATTCCCTGGGAGTGAGTCGAGCTGGTTGGAGGGACTGTTTGTTCCTCCCAGCTCCTCCTCTGGGCCATCCGGCCCTGGATTATTGGAAGAGTCGTCCCTGCTGTCCTCTGGAGGAGCCGGTTGGCGTCGCTGGACTTCTTCAGACTCAGCTAAGTCCTCCGATCGCCTCGGGGTTGAGTTAGCTGTTGATTCAAATATTGGGTAGTCAGGGTTTCTGTTTGGTTTCTGGATTGTTTTGTATTCTTTTTCGTAATTGATCTATGTGGCGTCTCCACACTCGGCCATCCCCCATGTCCACTATGTATGACTTTGGGCCCGTCACTCCTACAATTGTTCCCTTTAGCCACGCTGGGCCCTCACTATAGTTATGTGCCCATACCGGGTCACCTGTTGTCATTGTTCTTGTTTTTTCCTTTGTGCCTTGGTACCCATCAGGGGAGTATGTTGGGTTTAACCGATCTAGGGGGCACCGGAGTCTTCTACCCATTAATAACTCCGATGGGCTGCGGCCGGTGGTCACACAGGGAGTTCTATGTTGGACTGCCAGGAAGGTATCAATTTTGGATTGTCAATCTCCTGGGCTAATTCTAGATAGCGCTTCCTTGGCACTGAGTATGAAACGTTCTGCAAGTCCGTTCGTTGCCGGGTGGAAAGGCGCCGAGAGGACATGTTGGATGCCCTCTTCTGCCAAGTAGCCCTCGAACTGGGTGGCCGTGAATTGTGGGCCATTATTGGATACTAGAGTGTCGGGCAACCCGTGTGTCACAAATAGATGTCTCAATACTGTGATTACAGCTTCCACTGTTGTGGTTTTCATAAGTAAAATTTCTAACCACTTCGAGTAGGCATCTACCACAATTAAGAAGGTCTGCCCATGGAATGGCCCGGCAAAATCTATATGGATCCTGGACCAAGGACCCTGGGGTTTCTCCCAATCCCTTATGGGGGCTGTTGGGGGTAGTGGCCTTGATTCTTGACATGCTTGGCATTTCCCTACCCGGTCGCTAATGTCTTTATCCATTTGTGGCCACCACACGTAACTTCTCGCTAGGCTTTTCATCCTTACAATCCCCGGGTGGCCCACATGCAATAGTTCAACACATGCCCTTGTAATTTCTCCGGAATAACCACTCTATCCCACCCTCGTTGCCAATGTTAGGTTTGGGCAATGACGAGGCAGGAGACGATACAAGTGACAACAGCTCTGTAGTTTATTGTGATCCAAGCAAAAACCCACAGGCAAAAACCCCTCTTTAAATAGTATTTTGGCTGAGGCATCAGCCAATCAGCAACGTGTATTTTCCCGCCCAAATTTCCCTCCTAAAATTCAAATACATTACAGATACTTTACAGGAAACACCATACATTAATGTTTTTTGATATCTGTAAGTACATCAATCAATTGTATGTGTGTTGAAATTTCAAATATGGTCATCAAAGAATTTTCAAAACTTATGGAATCAGATACCAAATCCATATACCATAAACAGCATATACAGAGAAAAAGAAAAGGCAATAACCTTAGTTTTATTTGCCAAGAAACTTAATATTTAGTAAAACCACTCTAGAGAAAGAAAAGCTTCATTTAGAAGGCTTTGATAAATATTAATATATGTAGTTATGTTGTGATTCATTTGTACTCTGGAATCTAAGAGTTCAGTACATCTGTAAGGACTTATAGTACTTAAGAGATGATTGTAGAAGACATATGGTTTAATCATGATGTATTTAAGCCTTTTTTATCTTCTTACAAATTTAATTTTTTCCTTTTTCTAATTTAAGAAATAGTGCATCATTGATTGCAGCAATGGGCCATTATTAATATAACAAATATAATGTATAGTTCAAATATAAACAGGAAAAAAATCAGAATAGTACATATGTAATATACCTATTAAAAAATCTAACAATAATGGTTTAATAATGCAAGTGTTAATCCCTGGATCCTTTTATTATTGTTAAATATCTTATCTATGTGTGGATTTTCTATAGAAACTCATTTTATAGCAGAGTAAATCCTCAGCATAAGATAATGAAAATTGCAGAAGGGCCCCACAATTTATACTGCAGCATTAATATGTTGATGTGGCTAAATCTATCTTCTCACAGCAATTTATTTCACTAAAACTATGTTGCTAATTTATTTCATTGAAATGAGCAGAACTGTTGTTTAATTTTTGAAATGGCTTTTTTTGAGTTTTGTGAAATCTGATCAAAAAGCCTTTATTCTCTATTCAGCTTTGAATGTTTTTTCACCACTTCCTTCTATTGGCCAACATATTGTCCAAACCTGCAAAATTACTATACAAAGTCATATTCCAAACTATGCTCTCTCTATTTTTCTGACTTTCTACCTGATTGTCTTATAGTTGTAGACCACATATTATTATTATTATTATTATTATTATTATTATTATTATTATTATTATTATTATTATTATTATTATTATTATTTATTTATTTATTTATTTATTCGATTTTTATACCGCCCTTCTCCCGAAGGACTCAGGGTGGTGTACAGCCAAATAAAAAAGCGCAATATATACATTAAAACAAGACTAAAACAAACATATTACAAAATGGCCAAAAATTTAAAAAATTTAAAACATTTAAAATAGTTTTAAAACCCTAAAATATAAATAACCCCGGATTAAAATTTAATTAGGCCAGTCCTACTTGAATAAATAGGTGCATTTTCAGCTCATGGCGAAAAGTCCGAAGATCAGGCACTTGACGTAAACCAGGGGAAAGTTCGTTCCAAAGCGTAGGAGCTCCCACAGAGAAGGCCCTGCCCCTGGGGGCCGCCAGCCGACATTATCTGGCGGACGGCACCCTGAGAAGGCCCTCTCTGTGAGAGCGTACGGGTCGGTGGGAGGCATAGGGTAACAGCAGGTGGTCCCGTAAGTACCCGGGCCCTAAGCCATGGAGCGCTTTAAAGGTGGTAACCAAAATCTTAAAGCGCACCCGAAAGACCACAGGAAGCCAGTGCAAACTCGCAGGATTGGTGTTACATGGGAGCAACGGGTTGCTCCCACTATTACCTGCGCAGCTGCATTCTGGACTAGCTGCAGCCTCCGGGTGCACTTCAAGGGCAGCCCCATGTAGAGAGCATTGCAATAATCCAAACGGGAAGTGACAAGAGCATGAGTGACCGTGCATAAGGCATCCCAGTCAAGGAAGGGGCGCAACTGGCGAACCAAGCGTACTTGGTAAAAAGCCCTCTTGGAGACGGCCGCCAAGTGATTGTCAAACGACAGCCGCCCATCCAAGAGGATGCCCAAGTTGCGCACCCTTTCCATTGGGGCCAATAACTCGCCCCCCACAGTCAGCCGCGGCTGCAGCTGACTGTACCGGGGTGCCGGCATCCACAGCCACTCCGTCTTGGAGGGATTGAGCTTGAATCTGTTTCTCCCCATCCAGACCCGTACAGCTTCCAGACACCGGGATAGCACTTCGACAGCTTCGTTGGGGTGGTCCGGGGTGGAGAAGTACAGCTGCGTATCGTCAGCGTACAGATGGTAACTCACCCCGAAACCACTAATGACCTCACCCAGCGGCTTCATGTAGATATTGAACAGGAGGGGCAAGAGAATCGACCCCTGAGGCACCCCACAAGTAAGGCGCCTCGCGGTCGACCTCTGCCCCCCTGTCAACACCGTCTGCGACCGGTCGGAGAGATAGGAGGAGAACCACCGATAAACGGTGCCTCCCACTCCCAAGCTCTCCAACCGGTGCAGCAAGATACCATGGTCGATGGTATCAAAGGCCGCTGAGAGATCTAATAGGACCAGGGCAGAGGAGCAACCCCTATCCCTGGCCCTCCAGAGGTCATCTACCAACGCGACCAAAGCTGTCTCCGTACTAGGTCCGGACCGGAAGCCGGACTGGAACAGGTCAAGATAGACAGCTTCATCCAGGTACTGGGGAAGCTGCCATGCAACCGCACTCTCTACAACCTTTGCCACAAAGCGAAGGTTGGAGACTGGACGATAATTTCCCAAAATAGCTGGGTCCAGGGAAGGCTTCTTGAGGAGGGGTCTCACCACCGCCTCTTTCAAGGCAGCGTGGAAAACCCCCTCCAACAATGAAGCATTTATAATTCCCTGGAGCCAGCCTCGTGTCACTTCCTGAGTAGCCAGCACCAGCCAGGAAGGACACGGGTCCAGTAAACATGTGGTTGCATGCAACCTCCCCAGCAACCTGTCCACGTCCTCGAGAGCCACAGACTCAAACTCATCCCAAACAACCTCAACAAGACGTGTCTCCGTCATCCCACTTGGATCATCGCAATATATAGCATCAGTGAGTTTTGTGCAAATTCCCTCCCATTGATGTGAAGAATTCTAGACATAAAAGGACTTGCTGTGTTCATTGGAAAAACATGTTTGTTGAATATGAATTTCATCAAATTCAAATTATGTCAATTGAGGCAAAATTACTGAATGTGCTTGAATATGCAGAAACAGAACAAATCTTGGAATCATTGTGGCTACTTCCATCTTTGTTGCATTGATATTCCATTCATCATCTTCAAGTGCTTTTCATCACCCTACAGTCCAATGATTTTATAAGAAAGGTTCTTGTTAATACTGTTTCCAATCTGTGTACAGTGCTAACCATAGTGATAAATGCATAGTGAATTTGCAAATATTACTATTTGCAGAGACTATTGCTCAAAGAAAATATCTTCATATATTTACAGAGAGAGAGAGAGAGAGAGAGAGAGAGAGAAGTCAAACAAGAAAGGAAGAAAAAAATAGGTAATGTGTGGTGGTGTGTGTGTATAAACAGTGTAACGGTTGCAGACAAAACAGCAGGTGCATAATAACCTGATAGTCCCAGAACTCTCCAGAAATGGCACACTGAGTGGGAGGGGGCATTGATTTCTCCCTTCTGACAAACAGCTGACTTTACTGCCAAAGCTGGTTCTTTGACAATATGCTCCCCAATTGTGAACAGGAGTAACTTGGAATAGTCCATGATTTATTTATTTATTTATTTTTATTTATTTATTAAATTTTTATACTTCTCCCAAAGGACTCAGGGCGGTGTACAGCCAAGAGATAAAAAACACAAAAATATACAATTAAAACAACAATTTAAAACCGAGCATATTAGAAAAAATGGCCAACATTTAAAAATTTAAAATTATGAACCCTAAAATAATAAAACCCCAGTTAAAAATTTAAAAATATTAAAAATATTAAAAATATTAAAAATATTAAAAATATTAAGCCAGTCCCGCTTGAATAAATAAGTGCGTTTTCAGCTCACGGCGAAAGGTCCGAAGATCAGGCACTTGACGTAGTCCAGGGGGAAGTTCGTTCCAGAGCGTAGGAGCTCCCACAGAGAAGGCCCTGCCCCTGGGGGCTGCCAGCCGACATTGTTTGGGGGACGGCACCCTGAGAAGACCCTCTCTGTGAGAGCGTGATGATCCTTAAATACCCATGTTTCCCTGAAAATAAGACCCAGTCTTATTTTCCTTTGGCCCAAAAATAAGCACTTGGGCTTATTTTCAAGGAAGCCTTTTTTTTCCATGGCAAGGCCCAGAGACTGAGCTTGCTATTGTAGAAAAGGGAGGGTTGAGTCCATTCGATAAAATAATATTCAACTCAAATGATAGCTGCACACTTTAAATCCCATCATTCCCATAATATCATTTTTTCGGAGTTACTTCTTGTGAATTCTTGATCAATTCATTCTGTCATGATGTTGCATATTGAAATACCAGCGCAGCTGAGTGATTTCTGTGTCTTTAATGAAACATGCATATTGCATTTTATCTTCCCCTTAATTTCTGGTGGGCTAAAGTTAGAAAATGAGATGTGGGCTGCATCATGGAACCCTTCTCTAAATCTACTTTCTTGTGGTCTGCCCACAGGCATATTTATTATTATTGTTATCAACCTGGATCTATTTGTTGACAGTTTGAAGATTTACAGGAAGTAAATCTGTTTTGTGTTATTAATGTGGAGATGAGAAGCATTATGCATTATAATACAAAATTACCTCTAGAATAATGGAGCTTCATGCATTAGCAATAGCTAATTAAGTTCTGAAGCTCCTTTCAAAGACTTCAAAGTAGCCTTTGACAAAAATAAGTGATGTAGTTTTCTGGTAGCTTTATACACAGCTTTATATAATAAGTACACACTATAGTTTGACACCTTGAGTTATTTTTTAAAAAAATAATAAAGGTGGGAAATAAATAAGTAAAATAAAATAGATTTAACAATGCTATAATATCCAGAGTGGAGTATCTGTAGATAATCATGAACATAAAGCCACGTTACAACTTTGTGCAATTATTACCTCTATCTTGGCAATTATCCAGATTATTCTTTCTTCTTTCACAGTAATGTCTCTGCATATTCAAATGCACAAAGCATTTGACTATTCAACCTGATCTCATGCTCCAAGGTAGTCAAGTTGATCCGAATAGATATATGGCTGAGACAAAACAAACTTGACATTTTGATTTAAAGAGAACTCTCTATGATGTGCTGATAGCTTTATCTAAATCATGTTTTATCATGCTTACATTTTCTTAAGTGGTTTCAGTATTGACCAACTGCATTGAAACACGTTTTATTGGAATCTTGCTTTTTAATTAGATTGCATGCTGGTTCCAATGAGTTATGCCTTTCATTAATAACAAATGATGTCATGGTCATAGGACAACCTTTTTTGCCCTTTAATCTACAAAGAAATAGTCATTTTATGTACATTCCACCAGCCACCAAATGCTGTTTACTTTCTGTGACTGCTGAATGTTTATGTATGTCCACCTCATCAATTAGGAGCAAATAGCTCAGAAAGGATGTGTTCTTAGCATCTGAGTAAATAATGGAGATTGATAAATGAAATTTACTAAATCAAGATGAAATACATTTCTAAGGCTGCATTAGCTCTGCTTTCAGTCAGAGAGAGAAAATAAAATTGATTACCTGATCACAATTCAAGGTCAAAGGTCTTTAACAGAGGTGGCTGACACTTAGGTTAATGACAAGCCTCAAAAATGACAGGATGAGAGAAATTTTCATCTAAAAATCATGGAGGCCTTTCACATCTATGTGTGTCAGAGTATCCTGTCGGTAAAATCACCTATTTTCCTTGGTTCAAATCTACGCCAGGAAACTAAACATGGATATATATTCTTGGATGTCAAAACAAAACAAAACAAAAACTACTTCCACTTTCCTAGCAGCCATACTAGAAAGGCTTCTTTGAATTAGATGTACATTTCTGAAGAAAAGAAAATGCCTCACTGTTCTTTCTCTCTACTTCCAGTTGATCTTCCTGATCAAAATTTACAGTTTACCCAGGCCACCAGAAAGCGATAACAGAAGCAACCTGGATATTGCTGTTGTAATGGATGCTATGGGCTTGAAGTAATTTTTCAAGAGCTAAGGCTGATTATTTCCTTTGGATAATGTTTTATCTGAAGATGTTCAGACTACCTTCTCACTTATATCCCTGCCATTATAATTAGCATGCCAGAGGCCAGACACTTTTCCATTTTTTTCTCCTTTTCTGCAGAGACAAATTGATGAAAGTTTCAGCTGCCAAATGAGAAATGTGGACAGCCATAGGCATCTGTTGCAAAGCAAGATGATGGAAAAAATGATGGCACGTGCACTGCAGAGTCATACCACAAAGCCTTGTCTTTTGTATTTGCACCCCAATATTGGTCACAACTACATAAGTAACAGGGTTTGTTTCTTGACACTTGTTCCATTTGCCTCTTCCCAGGGCCTTTTCTTAGTAGCAAAAAATAAATAAATAAAAAAAAATCATAAAAGACCCAAAGGATTCAAATGATGAGATATTTGAAAACTGGTTCATTTCATTCGCTGTTATAGTGAAACTTCTGCTGTGAACTATTCTCCAGTGCTTTAAAATGTTTTTGGTCATCCCACTATTAAAAAAAAGATGTTGAGACTCTAGAAAGAGTGCAGAGAAGAGCAACCAAGATGATTAAGGGACTGGAGGCTAAAACATATGATGAATGGTTATAGGAACTGGGCATGGGTAGTCTAGTGAAGAAAAGGACTGGGGGAGACATGATAGCAGAGTTCCAATATTTGAGGGGCTGCCACAGAGAGGAGGGGGTCATACTATTTTCCAAAGCACCTGAAGACCAGACAAGAAATAATGGATGGAAACTGATCAAGGAGAACTACAACCTGGAAATAAGGAGAAATTTTCTGACAGTGAGAACAATCAACCAATGGAACAGCTTGCCGTCGGAGGTTGTGAGAGCTTGATCACTGGAAGCTTTCAAGAAGAGACTGGACTGCCGTCTGTCAGAAATGATGTAGGGTCTCCTTCTTGGGCAGGGGGTTGGACTAGGTGACCTACAAAGTCCCTTCCACTCTGTTAATCTGTTAATCTGTATTCCCCTATGTAAAGAAAGGATGAATTTCTACCTCAGTGTGGCTTTTGAGCCTACCTTATTGTTAGCAGTGGCCTTGACACTGTTATTCTACTGAAACCTTCATGACTAACAACCCTTCTCAATGTGAAATTTTAATAACAACAGCAGCATTATCAAAAACTTCCCATATTATGTGGCTCCTTTGAATTACATTTGTGATAAGCCACTGGAGAGACAATTAAGCAACTTAAAGCAAGACATTCACATAGTCCTTATTCACTTCATCAGTAAATGCAAGATCACCTCATAAGTATTTCACCAATTGGTTTTTACTTCCATAGCAAATCTTCTTTCATTAAATGGTAGTAGAATTGGTTGAAAGAAAGGGGAGAAATTTGATTGCACAACTGTGCAACGGGGATAAGGAATTCTTACACTCTGGTCATGATATTTGGGAAAAGTAGAACAGCATATATGCAGTGAACTACTGAACAACAGCTTGTTTGTGTGTAAGTGAAAGGAAAGGAGAGAGGAATTGAAAAATAACAATTGCTTTTCTAAGAATGCCTCATAATTTATGGATGCTTCCCAGTAGATGGAACATTCAGTGAAGAATAGAACGCTAGTTGAAATTATGAGCTGCTCAACAGCTAGATTATTTTTAAAGCCAAAGAAGCTATCTTGCACCCAAGGAATAACTGCATTTTTGTGGTGGTGGTCGTGGTTATTCTGCAAGCTACTTCATCCTTCTCAAGCTTTGATTACAGTATATTCCTTCAATAGTGCAAGCTTAGGGTGAAAAGGTTGATGGAAGTAGGTCTGACAACAGTTTTGCCGTGGTGATTGATCTTTCTCACTCTCTTGATGTATATAACTAAAATGCTACTTTATTTTATTTGCCTTCCTTCAAGTACATCATCTTAACAGCGGTGTTGGCAGTTGCTTCATTTTAAGTTGCAGGGCTCCGAAATGCCTCTCCACCATGTGCTGTACTATCAATCACTTCTCTGGCATAACATAGATTCATTACCAATAGAATAGATTCATTAGACAGGCTGAATCAAAATCGTGACTAATTCTGGGTATCAGTCTGCCTTATGAGGCAAACCTCATCACCAGGTTGCCCTAATATTTATTAAATATTTTCACTGGAAAGACCCATTAAAGGGCCCTACAGACTAGGAGTGCAATTGAAACCCCCCCTAGAATGGAAATATCTTATTAATTCATTAAGTCAAACTGCTTGTATCTACACTTGTATGACTAGAATTATGGTTCATTAACTTCATTTCTTTATATGAGTTAATTAGCTCAGAGGAGGCCAGAAATTAATTACCAGCATATATAGTTTGTGCAGAATGGCATTCTATTTATTTAGTTTCTCCTATTAACTTTTAATCTCTTCAAACAATAAAAGAGGTAATTAGTATTTTATAAACAAAAAAAATTAAATGCAACAAAGGCAAATAATCGGCCAAATAGGGAAACTCCTGTGTGAAACCTGGTGGTTGTGTAGTTCAAGTAGCAGACCTTTTCATAGTTAACTATGAACAAAGGGGGGCTCCAAGAGGTAAGGCAGTTGACAAAAATCTATCACTAAAAAAAAACTAGTGAGTAGAATCTTACATGGAAAGAGCTTGGAAGTTTCCAGCTGCTTGAAAATAATTGCCCATATATTCAACTACAGTAACAATTTGGAAAAATAAAATCCCTGGAAACTAAAATATATACATACAGAGGCACACAGTCACAGAATTTAGGGTACAGTTATAATAACAATGAGTGTGTCTGCGTGCATGTTTGTGTATATATAGTCACACACACTAATGCACACATACACATACACACATGAATGCACACACACACACACATAAAATGCCATTTATGTAACAGTGGAATTTATTCAAGGGGTATTTTCAAATTTGAAGAGAAAACAGATTACGTCTGCTTTACTTCATTGTTTCAAGGAATGAACAAATGAAGCTTTACATTATGTGATACATATCCTATGTATATGATTACTTGCTGTGACCAACTACATAGACTTATTTATTTTATTTTATTTATTTATTTTGTCACAACAATATATGTAGGTATCATACAAAAAGATTATACAGTATATAAACACTTATATGAGTAAATATAAGGAGGTGTAAGCATATATATATATATATAGGAAGAAGAAAAGAAAAACAATAGGACAGGAACGGTAGGCACGTTTGTGCGCTTATGCACGCCCCTTATGGTCCCCTTAGGAATGGGGTGAGGTCAATAGTAGAAAGTTTTTGGATAAAGCTTTTAGGATTATGAGAAGAGACCACAGAGTCAGGTAAACTATTCCAAGCACTGATGATTCTGTTACAGAAGTCATGTTTTCTGCAATCTAGATTAAAGCGGTTGACATTAAGTTTAAATCTATTAGTTGCTCTAGTATTATTGCAATTAAAGCTGAAGTAGTCTTTGATAGGAAGGACATTACAATAGATGATTCTGTGAGTTAAACTTAGGTCTTGTCGAAGGCGACGGAGTTCCAAGTTTTCTAAGCCTAGGATTTCAAGTCTGGTGGGTACATATAGTTTAATGACTCTATTGATTTCAAGTAGGAAGACTCTATAGTGGTCTTCAGCGGTTATGCAGGTTGCAAACAGATTTTGCCAGTCCAGAAATGAAAGATCGTTGTTTATAAGGTCATAATTGGCTTTTTTGAAGTTGTAGTTGGGAATACTGTTGTTATGATGATTTAAGTATGGACGATTTATGTTGTTATGACGATTTAAGTATATTGAGACGAAAATCAATCATGCAGTGGTCACTGCTGGAAAAAGGTTCTTTAATTTGTAGTCCATAAATTGAGTTTGAATTGTTGCAGAAGATGAGATCAAGGCAGTTGTTGAGTCTTGTATTGTTGGTTACAAGTTGCTCAAGACCTAGGTTTGTAACAGCGTTGTGTAGTGTAGCATGGATTGGGTCAGTTGAACATTCATTAGTTATCCAGTTAATGAGAGGTAGATTTAGGTCACCCAGGAAGATGAGAGCATATGGGCAAGAGGTAGCCCATGTTAGCATTGAGGTTAGCATGTTTGCATGGGTAATGTCATAGTCAGGGGCTCTGTAGCATAGTAAGAATCGAAGAGTAGTATCAAGGGATAGGTCACATACTATAGTTTCAGGAAGAGAGAGTTTATGTGCTACTTGGATATTTTTTAGATTCAGTGATTTTTTGTAAAAGATAGCCACTCCACCACCTCTTCGGTTTTCACGATCTGATCGATAGACTTGATATTCTTTGTTTGAGATAATGGAGTCAGGAAGGGATGAGTTCAGCCATGTTTCACAAACAAAAATGATATCAAATGTGCCACTGTTTAATAAGAGGATAAATTCAGGTAATTTGTTGACAATGCTTCTTGCATTTATCAATTTGCATTTGAGATCTGAAGTGATTGGTGTTGAAGAGGTAAGGGGCGTGCATACCTAGTTTTGGATGTTAGTAGGTTGGGGGTTGTGAACAAGACTTCTCTTGTTTGGGTTGATTATTTTAAAAATGCATCTTGATATGTACAGTTTTGCTAAGGAGATTTTTACATGGCCCATTCATGCTCATATCCAATGTAGGATATCAAGCCCAAGACTACCTTAGACAACTTAGACAACTTAGAACTACACCAACTTCGGTCTGACCTAAACGTAGTACATAAAATTATCTGCCACAATGTCCTATCTGTCAATGACTACTTCAGCTTCAACTACAACAATACACGAGCAAACAATAGATACAAACTCAAGGTAAAATGCTCCAAACTCGATTGCAGAAAATATGACTTAAGTAACAGAGTAGTCGATGCCTGGAATGCACTACCTGACTCTGTGGTTTGTTCCCCAAACCCCCAAAACTTTAACCTTAGACTGTCTACTGTCGACCTCACCCCATTCTTAAGAAATCTTTAAGGGGCGTGCATAAGTGCACCAGCGTGCCTACCATCCCTTTCCTAATGTTTCCTCTTATTTGTATCAATCTCATGTATTCATAATTATGTCTATACTTATATCTGTTATGTTATATATGCTTGATAAATAAAATAAATAAATAAAATAAAATCTTATCTTATATAGCCTGTTCCATGTCCATAGATCATTAAGCTGCTCAGAGTTACTTGATGGTGAGATGGGCATCACATGAATGAATGAATGAATGAATGAATGAATGAATGAATGAATAAATAAATAAATAAATAAATAGATAGATAAATAAACTGGCATCCAGACACCTTCCCATGAAGGCATTTAACAGCCACATTAATTTCTATTTCTAGTGTTGGGGCTCATGTTATGGAAGAAACACTTATAAGAGAACTGAAGGAGGCAAAAAACATACATACTAGGTCTGTGATGGCGAACCTATAGCATACGTGCCACAGGTGGCACGAGTAGCCATATTAGTTAGACATGCAAGCTGAGCTCCGGCACACATGCATGTGCCAGCCAGCTGATTTTCGGGCCTTCTGGGCCCACCAGAAGTAGGGAAACAGACTGTTTCCTGCCTCCAGAGAGCCTCTCTAGGAGTCTCTGGAGGCTGGGTCCTTGAGTGGCGCAGACTGCTAAACAGTCTGTTATTAACAATAGCTGCCTGCAATTATTGCAGGTTCAAGTCCCACCAGGCCCAAGGTTGACTCAGCCTTCCATCCTTTATAAGGTAGGTAAAATGAGGACCCAGATTGTTGGGGGCAATAAGTTGACTTTGTATATAATATACAAATAGGATGAAGACTATTGCTTAACATAGTGTAAGCCGCCCTGAGTCTTCAGAGAAGGGCGGGGTATAAATGCAAATTAAAAAAAAACATCACTTCCTGTCCAACCAGAAGTTGGTAAATGGGCTGTTTCTGGCCTCCGGAGGGCCTCCAGGGGGATGGGGAAGGCTATTTTCCACCCCCCCAAGACTCATAGAGAAGCTCTGGAGCCAGGTGTGAGAGAAAAACGGGCCTACTGGGCCATTGTGTGTCAGGAGCAGGGAGGGAGGAAGACTCACGTGTGCACGCGTGGGGAAGCGCATAGAATTATGGATGTGGGCACATGCACGACCCCCCCCTCCCCTTCCTGGCACGCGATGGCAAAAAGGTTACCTATCACTGTACTAGGTATTTTCATGGCCTATAATGATATAATTCCAAAACATGTATTGGTAGTTCCAAAACATATAATACAGTGATGGAATTCAATTTATTTTACTACCGGTTCTGTGGGAGTGGCTTGGTGGGCATGGTGTGGCTTGGTAGGCATGGCTTGGTGGGCATGGCAGGGGAAGGATACTGCAAAATCCCCATTCCTTCCCCACTCCTGGGGGAAGGATATTGCAAAATCTCCAATCCCACCCCACTCTGGGGCCAGCCAGAGGTGGTATTTACTGGTTCTCAAAATTTCCGCTACTGATTCTCCAGAACCTGTCAGAACCTGCTGAATTTCACCCCAATATAATAGTATACTACTATGGAAAATAATTTTTAAAAATGAAGTAATATAATGGGATTAAGAAATACTGTATGATTAGCGTAGTTGAGGAAAAATTAAGAAGAAGTCATAAAAGGTAAACCAGGAGATGTTGTCAGATTAATTCTGTTTTTCACCTGCTTTGAACTGAAATGGTTTTTGTCAGAAAGCAGTGGGTGGTTGACAACACAATCCATGTATTGTGTCTTTGTCCATTTTATAAAAATGCATAGGTACATTTTGTACTCCCCTTATTAACTAAATTTCTACTTAATTTGTATTCATTTTATATATAAAACTCATTGTAAGACTTTTTTTTTTTATTCAAAAAGTTTTACAAAAATTTTTTTTTCCCCTTTCCCCCCAACCCCTCTCCCTTCACAAATCCCCTCCCCCTCCCCCCTGGCTTCCCGGAACAAACACAAGGTATAGTTAAAAATAAAACAACCATATGCTAAAAAAATTTTTTTCCCCAAAACTATTATACCAATTCTCCCTCTCTAGCTCTGACTTCCTCCTTACATAACCAAAATCCTTCAAAAAATTAACAATAAACAGTAATAAAATATATAGATCAGTAGAACAAATTAATCCTAAAATATTTAAAATCAGCTAAAGCATAAAAATCCAATCCAATTCAGAGAATATCTCCCTTATAACTTCTATAACCATATAATTTTCCCCCCAAGTCTTTCTTACATAAGATCTTTCGAGAATATTCTATTTAAAATTCAATACAACAGATTATAGAATTTCAATACAGGGAAATTACAATATCTGTTCAACTTTAGTCCTTCCTCGTCAAAATCCAGTATAAATCCAAATATCTAGTCTTTTATGATGGTTATAAAACATATAATCAACCCATTTCTTCCAAATCTTCCTTACGTATTGTCTTTCAGAAAGGCTAAAATCTTTTTCTGTTAATATTTCAAAAAAAAAAAATTCTTTCAAAAATGATACTTCTGTCTCTTGCCATTTTTGATGCATTAGTTTCTGTCTTTCCTTCATTACTCCTTTTGAAAAGTCAGTCACAATATTTCCTAATAGTTCCTTATGTCCAAGAATCCACGAGTTACTGCCGTATATTCCCTCAATCCGAAAAGAGAACTCTTGGAAAGCATTAACCCTGTGAATTTTTCCATTTCGGGAGACAGCCTCCTGTAGCACAACTTCAGGCTTTTCATCCAAACTTTTTAAAAAAAGGCTTCTTTACATCCATTCCATATTCCAAGTCCTGATTACTTTGGTTAATTTCCTCCAAACTCTCATCCAAAACACCTCCATTTTTTTCCAATTCGTATTGTTGAATAATTAAATACATTCTTTCTGTATAATCCTGTATAAAGTCACGAATCCATTCTTCTGAAAAAACCTTCATGGCAAAGTTCTTGCTGAAAATCCCCTTATGAAATACTTAAACAAACTAAAATAATCCAACAATCCACAGTCCAGTACAATAAGATAAAATCTCCATTCAGTTTCACTTTCTCAACAAGTAAACGCCATTTTATTTCATTGTGTTGATTGTAGATGAGAGAAAAAAATATATTATTTTTTTAAAAGAAAAAATAGAAGTCAGATTTAATACTTGCAATTTAAATGACTGATCTCCTGTGTTTTATTCCGTCTGCTTATAAATATCCATAACAATCAATTGAAGCAGAAGTGGTCGCTCTCTTCTCTGTCTGCTTAAAGCAGAAACACACTGGGGCTGGAGCTTTGCAGAAGGAATTCAGGGAACTTTCCCTTTCGAGTTCCCCAAACGGGGCCTCTAGAGAGAGCTCTACCCTTCCCTCTTCTGCTCTTTCCCTTCTCCTTACCGGGGAAGGTACTTTCAGCTGTTGATTTCGCTGGCTTTTACAGAATCCCAGCGCGGGCGCCCTTAGGGCGTCCTTCGGAGAGAGCGGAGCCACCAGAAGCCTCATTGTAAGACTTTTTGAATGATACCAAATATTGTTTTATTGTCCGTAAAACATTTTGGAACCAACCATATTGATTATTCAGTTATCATTTTATTTTTAATCTTCAAACCAGTATGTGAAAGTAATATTCATATAGATACAGACAAAAACATAATCCAGCCAGTACTAAATACTTTTCACAAGCATGCTTGTGAACTGTATAAGAGTATATATTAATTTCTATTCTGGATTACATGTATAGCTTGATATCCTTTAGCATATGGCATTTATTCGAAGGGACACGGTGGCTCAGGGGCTAGGACGTTGAGCTTGTCGATTGAAAGGTCGGCAGTTCGGCGGTTCGAATCCCTAGTGCTGCCGTGTAATGGGGTGAGCTCCCGTTACTTGTCCCAGCTTCTGCCAACCTAGCAGTTTCGAAAGCACGTAAAAATGCAAGTAGAAAAAATAGGGACCACCTTTGGTGGGAAGGTAACAGCGTTCCGTGTGCCTTTGGTGTTGAGTCATGCCGGCCACATGACCACAGAGATGTCTTCGGACAGCGCTGGCTCTTCGTCTTTGAAATGGAGATGAGCACCGCCCCCTAGAGTCGGCAACAACTAGCACGTATGTGCGAGGGAAACCTTTACCTTTACCTATTTATTCGAAATACAATGTTTCAAGTTGTGGATCAGGAATACTGTATTTCAACTTTAATTGGCTTATCAAAAAGAAAAGAAAAGCTTATCTAAAGAAAAAATCCTCTGACTTTTTGGTGATCTCCTTTGCATTCTTTGGTGACATCTATGATAGGTAATGTGAATGTTTCTTGTTTGAAGTTAGCTTTCGAGACAGCTGATAAACTTCCCTTGGTTCAAAATACTGTTTTGTTTGTTTGTTTGTATGTTTGTTAAATTGAAAGGCTGCCCAACTCCATAAGGCTATGTTTATAAAAACAAATTTATTAGACTTATAGCTAAGAAATAATAAATAAGCTAATTTATGATATACTAAGGTTGCTAGTTTCTGATTCAGCTTGCTGTCCCAATAATGATCTTGAATCATACTAGTAGGTAACAGTTCTTAGTCTGAATGTATGCCTCTATCTAGGACTTTGCAGCACCATACAGTCCTTTTATCAGCAAAAAAATTGTGACTGGGTTTGCCAGCAAATTCTAGTGACAAATGACCATGAAGTAGTTTCTCTGTAATGTTTGGGTTGGTTTTGGTTAAGAAGACATTGTGGACAAAAAATTCAAACGGACATAAAGGTAAGATTTCTGGATAAACTTTATATTAAATTAACCTTTCATCATATTTTCATCTGCTCTATCTAACCTAATGATATATTTTTTATATCTAGTTGAAGTTCAAATAAACTGTCCCTTAAAGCATTCAAAATACATGTGTCATTCATAATATTAATTGCAGCCCATCAGTGGCCACTACAATATGTTCAGCATTTTAATGGAACATTTCTACCAAGGACAACTTTATAAATCTGTGTAGTTTAACAACATAATTCTCCATTGGAGCAAGCAACAAAGTACTGTACATTTTGTAATTTCATACTGTAGAATTGTGAAAGTAAAGGAATTATATAATTGTTCAAGGCACACTTAATCCTGAAGCTGATTGTATCAATAATTCACAGTCACTATTGGAAAATTATATTCAGGGTTTCATTAATGTCTTCATTACATTCGTTTGCATCATCACAATTGATTTTTATCTTTGATTAAAGAAAGTATTTTCTTTTCCTAGCCTGCCAGCCCCACATTTTATTCTGCTTTTATCTTAAAATCTCTTGATGTGGAACAGCTGCCACCCTTAACCTGATTAACATATAGGCATGGGTTCTTTATTGCCAGCAAGAGTTTTATGGCACAAATCATAGAAATTCAGCGAGCCAGGGAAGTGATCCAGCTGCCTACTCAGTTACAGTGACTTATGGTTGAAACTGTTCTTTACTTGCAAAAGGATATTTTTTTAATCTATCTTCCATGTTACTTTGTGACTGTATCAGTAGAGTACTTCCATTATTAGGTTAAATGAGCATTCACCAACACTTCACAGTTTTCAAAAGAGGAGGAGGAGGAGGAGGAGGAGGAGGAGGAGGAGGGGAATAATTTGGCACATAAGCACGACAAAGCATCCTTTCCAGGACACTGATTTCTATTTTATGGCCTTGGAAGCCATTGGGATTCCACATCTAGACAAAAGATAGAAACAGAACCCAGGACCTTAGGAACATATGAGAGCTTGCAATACCTTTGACAATGACTAGAGAAAAAAAAAAAGATCATATAGCAAAAGTAACAATGTGACTTTAATCCTTAAAAAAAACCCTGGCATTCTGAAGAGAAATACAAAAATAGCAATAGCAATAGCATTTAGACTTACATACCACTTCATAGTGTTTATAGCCCTCTCTAAGCAGTTTACAGAGTCAGCATATTGCCCCCAGTAATTTGGCTCCTCATTTTGCCGACCTCAGAAGGATGGAAGGCTGAGTCAACCTTGAACTCAACATGATTGAACTGCTGGCAGTTGGCGGAATTAGCCTGAAATACTGCATTCTAACCACTGCGCCACCATGGCTCAAATCAGATGGATGACCTGAACATTTGGAAGTGCTTAATGCAAAATGTTACTCATATTTTCAGGTTTCCAAATCAATTATGCTTCCATATCTAGAAGTCTGGGATTTTTTGAATTGAATTTCCATAAAAGAGTATCCCTTGTCATACAAGAACCTAGTATCTTCCAGTCTCTTATTCAAAAATAAAGCTCAGGCATGATCAAATTTCATCTTTTAGGCAGATCACTATCAGAGATGGTTGGTGGGACTAGAAAAGGATAACAATTTTCCCCTAGTTCACTTATTATAAGAATTGTACTTGTATATAGGATTTTTTTTTAAAAAAAGAAATTTTATTTTAAATATTTAATTATGCATTTAAATGTTAACATGTACAAATAAATGTAATAAAAAGGATCTTTCCCTCCAAGACAACTTAAAACAATATATTAATCACACACAAATATGAGATTGGTTCATGGAATTGAGGTTTAAAATTTAAAAGTGAATTTTTTCACTTATGACTCTGGAGATGAATTAAGGTAAATTCCTATTTTACTGTCAGGTGGCTTATTTTTACCAATGACATGGGAGTCAAATGTTCTACCATATATTCTGGGAATAGTTAGCAGATGGATGAGAACCTTGTTGTTTTAGACTCTGAAAAAAATATCATGAAAGAGATTTTTCCATAAAAGTGGGAGACACTAAAACTATCTATCCAGTTAATCTATCCTTACCAAATAGGGATTAACTCTACACTTTGCCTGTTGTTTGGAGCTATCCAAGGTGCTGATATCGTCACACTGCAGCCCTGAGCCATTATCATTCATAGATAACACAAAGCTGTTGAAGTTGGTGACTCTTAGCCAGAAGATCCCAACCTATTCCTGGCTTGACCTCAACACTGAAATAAAAATTATATGTCTGTGGTGTCTGTGGGTGTACCTATTATAAATAAATAATAAATAATATGGCGAACAAGAAATGTGTAATGCTCTTTCAAAAAGATGGTCTATGATCTATGAAACTGCTTGTGGCTACTTGTAATTGACCTAATGGTTTTCATAGTTAAAGGGGAGTTTGACCTGAATATTCCTAATCTTAGATTCATTTAGTACTATTAGTTTATAGTAGTAATAGTTGTGGTAGTAGTACTATCAGTAGTAGTAGCAGCAGTGATATCAATACTATTAAACTTGGGGCTCTGATAGCATGAGTGACCTCTTTTCCTGATCATATTTATACTAGGGGTGAAATGCTCCCGGTTCGCACCAGCTCGCCCGATTAGGTAGCGAAGGCAGCTGCTGGTTCGGAGGACCAGTAGCAAAAAACTCTGGCCCCGCCCCCCCGCCTCTGCTGAGCCACACCATCAGCAGAGGTTTTTTTTTTACTTTTAAAAGTTTTTCTTCAGCTGAAACATGCCTTTAAAAGTAAAAAAAAAAAAACCTCTGATGATTGCGGGGCTGAGCAGAGATCATCAAAACTCTTTAAAAGTTTTTTAAAAAAAACCTCTTCAGCCGAAGGGGAAAAAAACAAGAAAAAAACACGAGGTTTTAAAAGCCTCCTCTGAGGATCCCAGAGGAGTTTCCTGATTCTCACAGGCTTTTAAACTCACTTTTTAACAGCCCCCACTTACAAGAACCCCACCCATGCCCAGCCAATTCCCCCTCCTCACTTACCTATAATTACTGCTCTTTCAGGCTGGCAACGCCATGCTTTCTTCAGCTACTGAAGAAAAAAAAAAGCTTGCTTTGACTTCCTGCTTTGCTGGCTGAGGAACTCTGGGATTTGAAGTCCACAATAAAATAAAATAAAATAAAATAAAATAAAATAAAATAAAATAAAATAAAATAAAATAAAATAAAATAAAATAAAATAAAATAAAATAAAATAATAAAATAAAATATTTGTGCAGCTTTCTGAGATTTGGTGTGTTTGTGTAGTTTCACTCTAATTACACAAACACACAAAATCTCAGAAAGCTGTATGTGGCATTTTGTGTGTGTGTGTGTGTGTGTGTGAGAGAGAGAGAGTTGTGTGTGTGTAAAGTGTGAAAGTTGATTTTTGATATCTCTTATTGTTTTTTATACTTTGTTTATTATTTTTATTATTTATTGTTATTGGCCACGCCCACCCAGTCATCTGACCACCAAGCCACGCCCACATAACTGGTAGGGAAATTTTTTAGATTTCACCCCTGATTTATACATATCAGAAGGGTCTTCAGATACTGTTTTATGTTATTTATTTTGCTTCTAATTTTGGTTGTTTTTCTTTTGTTATCTGATTTTATTCTATTTTAACTGTTAGCCACTTATAGTCAGGTATATGAGATGGGCAGCCATAAATTAATTAAATAAATATAAATAAATAATATATGAATAATGATCATTAGTAAATAATCTAATAGGGAAGAGATTATTTTTCTGGAAAATCATGAGGTTTTTAAAAAACTAGCATATATTTAGGAAAAGGTTGGGTGGACATGAGACAGAGGTGAAATCTAAAAATTTTCCCTACCAGTTCTGTGGGCGTGGCTTGGTGGTCAGATGACTGGGTAGGTGTGGCCAATAACAATAAATAATAAAAATAATAAACAAAGTATAAAAAAACAATAAGAGGTACCAAACACTTTACACACACACAACATGTAAGAAAATGTTGGATAACCATCTGACTGAGATGGTGTAGGGTTTCCTGCCTGGGCAGGGGGTTGGACTAGAAGGCCTCCAAGGTCCCTTCCAACTCTGATGTTATGTTATGTTATGTTATGTTAACATAACACAACACAACTGACTCACACACAATGTAAAAGCAGCTGCACTTCACACTTCACACAGCCACAAAAAGCTCAAAAACCAACTTTCACACTTTACACACACACAACTGACACACATACACACACACAACTGACTCACACACAATGTAAAAGCAGCTGCACTTCACACTTCACACAGCCACAAAAAGCTCAAAAACCAACTTTCACACTTTACACACACACAACTGACACACATACACACACACACACAAAATACCACATACAGCTTTCTGAGATTTTGTGTGTTTGTGTAGTTAGAGTGAAACACTACAGAAACACACCAAATCTCAGAAAGCTGCACAAATATTTTATTTTATTTTATTTTATTTTATTTTATTTTATTTTATTTTATTTTATTTTATTTTATTTTATTTTATTTTATTTTATTTTATTATGGACTTCAATTCCCAGAGTTCCTCAGCCAGACAGCATTAATCACTCAGTGGTGAAATAGATTAGTTAAATTTAGATTAGTTCTGTCTGGTGCTAAAAGCGAAACTGGGGCTTTCCGGCTGTGAGAAAAGCCATGAGGTCGATCAGTAATCAGGTAAGTGTCTTAGACTCTTTTAAAAGGAGTTTTTCTACATGTTTTCTACAGAAAACATGTTTTTTAAGGTTCTGCTGATGAGGAATTCAGGTGAGATCCCCAGAGTAACCTTTAATTTTAATTTTAATTTTTAAGTTTAAAGGCTGCCGGTCTCAGCTGAGAGGCGGGATCCTCAAAGGCTTTTTTTTACTTTTAAAGGCCTGTTTCGGTTGAAGCAAAACCGGCTTTTAAAAGTAAAAAAAACAACCCTCTGCTGATGGTGGGGCTACCATCCCGTCCGATCAGGGAGCATTTTACCCCTGACGTGAGACAGAGATGAATGACAAGTGAATATGTTCGGTATCTATAAAATGTTAGGAGATGTATAAAGAGGGATGGTGTGAAAAAAAAGAAGAACACTTGTGCTCTTCTCCTTCTCTTTACTTTTTAAGGACTCTAATTTGAAGTATTGGAAAACTTGGTCCTCAATAGGAGTTTGGAATCATTGATGAAAAACTGGAAGAATGAAGATGACTCAGAGAAAAAAGAAAAAGAAAAAGAAAAAAGAACTGAAGTTCCAAGAAAATTCTGAGAATGTCAATCTCATAGATTAGGGGTGTCAAAACTGAAGGTCTGCAGGCCGGCCCTGGCTCATGGGATGCTTAGATCTGGCCCACAGGGCCGCCCTGGAAACAGCAAGGGACCACAGTGCCTCTGCCACAGTGCCTCTGCCAGTGAAAATGGAGCTCAGCTAGCAAAATAAACTAAAATCAAAACAAAAGGAGAAATCTTTCTTCTTTTGCATTTGAGCATGCAAGAAGGGACAGGAAAGGAAAGAAAAAGAAGGAAAGATGGGAAGAGAGCAAGGAAGGAAAAATAAGAAAAGGGGAAGAAGAAAGGAGAAGGAAGAGGGCAGGAAAAGGAAGAAAAGGAAGGAGGGAAGGAAAAAAGGAAGGAAGGAAGGAAGGAAGGAGGAAGGAAGGAAGGAAGGAAGGAAGGAAGGAAGGAAGGAAGGAAGGAAGGAAGGAAGGAAGGAGATTATAATGAGAGTGAGTGAGGGTCTGGGGAAAGTCCTGCCTTATCACTTGGCCACCACAGGTGCCCCTGATGCGAGTGATGTTGAGCTGGCCATGCCCACATTGGCCACGCCTATCCCAGTCCCCCAAGGTCAGACACAACCTTGATGCAGCCCTCAATGAAATCGAGTTTGACACCCCTGTCGTAGATGGTGGAAAACATCCTTGGCAGAGAATTTCTGAAGGTACTGATTAACCGCATTACACCAAAGCCCAAAAGGCTGGCAATAGGGCAAAAGCCAGGACTATAGCAAGAAAAGGGGCCAAAGGTTACAGCTTTTCTTGCCACATTTGTTAAGTGAATCACTGCAGTTGTTAAGTTAGTAAAACAGCTGTTAAGCTTGTTGGAAGGTTGCAAAAGGGGATCATGTGATCCCGGGACTCTGCAACCATCATAAATGTGAGTCAGCTGTCAAGCATCCAAATGTAAATCAGGTGACCACGGGGATGCTGCAAAGGTCATAAGTGTGAAAAATGGTCATAACTCACTTTTTTCAGTGCCTTTATAACTTCTAATTTTGAAGTGCCGTTATAACTTTGAACACTAAGTGAACTGTTGTAAGTGGAGAACTGCCTGTATACACACCCAAGGACCAGCATACTGATCATTATCCTAAACAAATAAATATTAAAAATTAAACCATCCTTCATAGCAGCAGAAGTGTGAATTGCCAGTTTTTAAACGTGCCATTCTGTTCCAGTCCCATGGCAAATGTTTCAACCCAATACTGTACATGCAAGTGACTTTGGGCCAGGGCTAGCTGTAAAGGGTAGAAGTAGCATTGAAGGGCCGCGGTGTGGCTCAGGCTGTAAGAAGCCTGTTATTAAAACACAGCTGCCTGCCATTACTGCAGGTTCTAGTCCCATCAGGCCCAAGGTTGACTCAGCCTTCCATCCTTTATAAGGTAGGTAAAATGAGGACCCAGATTGTTGGGGGGGCAATAAGTTGACTTTGTAAATATACAAATAGAATGAGACTATTGCCTTACACACTGTAAGCCGCCCTGAGTCTTCGGAGAAGGGCGGGATATAAATGTAAACAACAACAAAAAAAAAGTAGTAAAAATATAACAAAAAATAGAATTCAGATAAAGTAGAATATTGTTTAAGAAAAGGTAGTAGGACAAAGGATAAACATTAAGATATAAGGTAAAGCCACAAGGGAGAAAGTGAAATAATAGACAAAACAAGGCACAATATTATAGGCATAATGTGATAAAAGACAAGCAAATTAAAACCTATTTCTGAACAAAGAGGCCGGCATCTCAAATGTGTGTTAAGCACCATATTTATCTGGGCCATTTGCAATAAAACCCCAAACAGAACTCGTCTTACTTCCTGCCTGGATTTGCTAGCATTCCTAAATACAACCTACAGCAGAGGGGAAGGTGTGTTGAATGTAATAAATAAATACATTCCCAAAAATTCTACGCCAAATCCCACCACTATGAGAGCCAAAAAATGTGATGAAGATGTTTCACTCTTTAAAATGATAGGAAGTATTGGTCAATAGTGTCAAAGCATTCGGCTAACAACATTTGTTTGATAATTCTCTACCAGGTATTACTTGTACTTTAAATAGTATCTGCAATTATTCTGAATATGAACCATATAAACCCGTGATGGCGAACCTATGGCATGCGTGCCAGAGGTGGCAGACAGAGCCCCCTCTGTGGGCACACATGCCATCGCCAGCTGCACTTCTGGGTTGCATTGCGCACATGCACACTGGCCAGCTGCTCTCTTCTGGTTTCTTTTTTTTTTTTATTAAAAAAGTTTTACAAAATTTTAACAAGTATCTCCTCTCCTTCCCCCTTCCCCCTCCCCCAAACTCCCCCCTTCCCCCCCTTTTCCCAACCCCCCAATCCCCCCCCCGACTTCCCAGAGCAAAATACAGGGTATAGCAAACATCTAACAATCATAAGCTAAACTTATGCTAACTATCCATAAACTCTCATCCTCCCCTAGGACCTTAACTCTCCTTTTACATACAGAGAAATATAAAATATAATTCTTGGAGTCTGTTCATTCAAAAGCTATTTGATATTTCTTGGTCTGGTATTTATTTTGAATATAGTCAATCCATCTTCTCCATTCCACTATGTATCTTTCTTGTGAACAGTCTTTCAAATATGCTGAAATTTTTGCCATCTCTGCTAAATTTGCAATTTTTAATATCCATTCTTCAATCGTAGGCAGATGTTCCTTCTTTCAATATTGTGCTACCAATAGTCTGGCTGCTGATATTAAATTTAAAATCAATTTGCTCTCTATTATCGTACAATCCGAAATTATACCCAGTAAAAACAATTGTGGAGTAAACCTTATCTTCTTTTTCAAAATATTTTGCATGACCCACCAAATTCTTATCCAAAATGGTTTGATTTTTTTACAAGTCCACCATATATGATAATAAGTAGCATCATCACAGTCACATCTCCAACATTTAGCTTGCAAATTCGGATACATACAGGCTAATTTTTTAGGATCTAGATGCCATCTACAAAACATTTTGTAGAAATTTTCTCTTAAATTTTGTGCTTGTGTAAATTTAACATTTCTAACCCAAATTTTCTTCCGTGTTTCCATCATTATAGGTTCCTGTATATTTTGTGCCCATTTTATCATACAGTCCTTAACTAGTTCCATTTCTGAATCTATTTCTAGCATTGCATTATACAACCTTTTAATATGCGATTGACTTTGGTCTCTAATCTGTTTTACCAAATTTTCCTCATTTTGCATGATACCAATTTTCTGGTCCTCTTTCCATCTAGCTTGCAGCTGTCCATACTGAAACCAAGTATGAATTATCCTTTCTTCTTTCATTATATTTAGAGATTTCAATTGTAATTTACCCTTCTCCATAGAGAGAATCTCTTTATAAGTAATCACTCCTGTTTTTGTTCTGTACTTATGTTCTCTGTTGCATGCCTGGGACTTGCCCATATAGGTATTCTGTAGTTTAACTTATATTGATACTTTTTCCAAACCCTCAACAAAGCATTTCTAAGTATATGAGCTTTAAAAACTTTATCCACTTTTTTATCATACAATAAGTAAGCATGCCATCCATATAAAAATCATAACCCTCTATATTCAATATTCTTTCTTCTGTTAAATTAAACCAGTCACTAATTAGTGATAGGGCA